>NW_027454070.1:745375-1118063 GCF_040206685.1 Ascaphus truei
TACACTGCGCATCTCATTACAGGGGCATTTACACGGCGCATCTCATTACAGGGGCATTTACAATGTAATGAGATGCGCAGTGTAAATGCCCCTGTAATGAAATGCGCAGTGTAAATGCCCCTGTAATGAGATGCGCAGTGTAAATGTCCTGTAATGAGATGCGCAGTGTAAATGCCCCTGTAAAGTGATGCCCAGTATAAATGCCCCTGTAATGAGATGCGCAGTGTAAATGCCCCGTAATGAGATGCGCAGTGTAAAGGACCCTGTAATGAGATGCGCCGTGTAAATGCCCCTGTAATGAGATGCGCAGTGGAAATGCCCCTGTAATGAGATGCGCTGTGTAAAGGCCCCTGTAATGAGATGCGCCGTGTAAAGGCCCCTGTAATGAGATGCGCCGTGTAAAGGCCCCTGTAATGAGATGCGCCGTGTAAAGGCCCCTGTAATGAGATGCGCCGTGTAAAGGCCCCTGTAATGAGATGCGCCGTGTAAAGGCCCCTGTAATGAGATGCGCCGTGTAAAGGCCCCTGTAATGAGATGCGCAGTGTAAAGGCCCCTGTAATGAGATGCGCAGTGTAAAGGCCCCTGTAATGAGATGCGCAGTGTAAATGCCCCTGTAATGAGATGCGCAGTGTAAATGCCCCTGTAATGAGATGCGCAGTGTAAATGCCCCTGTAATGAGATGCGCAGTGTAAATGCCCCTGTAATGAGATGCGCAGTGTAAATGCCCCTGTAATGAGATGCGCAGTGTAAATGCCCCTGTAATGAGATGCGCAGTGTAAAGGCCCCTGTAATGAGATGCGCAGTGTAAATGCCCCTGTAATGAGATGCGCAGTGTAAATGCCCCTGTAATGAGATGCGCAGTGTAAATGCCCCGTAATGAGATGCGCAGTGTAAAGGACCCTGTAATGAGATGCGCAGTGTAAAAGCCCCGTAATGAGATGCGCAGTGTAAAGGCCCCTGTAATGACATGCGCAGTGTAAATGCCCCTGTAATGACATGCGCAGTGTAAATGCCCCTGTAATGACATGCGCAGTGTAAATGCCCCTGTAATGACATGCGCAGTGTAAATGCCCCTGTAATGAGATGCGCAGTGTAAATGCCCCTGTAATGAGATGCGCAGTTTAAATGCCCCTGTAATGAGATGCGCAGTGTAAAGGCCCCTGTAATGAGATGCGCAGTGTAAAGGCCCCTGTAATGATATGCGCAGTGTAAAGGCCCCTGTAATGAGATGCGCAGTGTAAAGGCCCCTGTAATGAGATGCGCAGTGTAAAGGCCCCTGTAATGAGATGCGCAGTGTAAAGGCCCCTGTAATGAGATGCGCAGTGTAAAGGCCCCCGCAATGAGATGCGCAGTGTAAATGCCCCCGTAATGAGATGCGCAGTGTAAATGCCCCCGTAATGAGATGCGCAGTGTAAATGCCCCGTAATGAGATGCGCAGTGTAAATGCCCCGTAATGAGATGCGCAGTGTAAATGCCCCTGTAATGAGATGCGCAGTGTAAATGCCCCTGTAATGAGATGCGCAGTGTAAATGCCCCTGTAATGAGATGCGCAGTGTAAATGCCCCGTAATGAGATGCGCAGTGTAAATGCCCCGTAATGAGATGCGCAGTGTAAATGCCCCGTAATGAGATGCGCAGTGTAAATGCCCCTGTAATGAGATGCGCAGTGTAAATGCCCCTGTAATGAGATGCGCAGTGTAAATGCCCCTGTAATGAGAAGCGCAGTGTAAATGCCCCGTAATGAGATGCGCAGTGTAAAGGCCCCTGTAATGAGATCGCAGTGTAAAGGCCCCTGTAATGAGATGCGCAGTGTAAAGGCCCCTGTAATGAGTTGCGCAGTGTAAATGCCCCTGTAATGAGTTGCGCAGTGTAAATGCCCCTGCAATGAGATGCGCAGTGTAAATGCCCCTGTAATGAGATGCGCAGTGTAAATGCCCCGTAATGAGATGCGCAGTGTAAATGCCCCGTAATGAGATGCGCAGTCTAAATGCCCCGTAATGAGATGCGCAGTGTAAATGCCCCTGTAATGAGATGCGCAGTGTAAATGCCCCTGTAATGAGATGCGCAGTGTAAATGCCCCTGTAATGAGATGCGCAGTGTAAATGCCCCTGTAATGAGAAGCGCAGTGTAAATGCCCCGTAATGAGATGCACAGTGTAAATGCCCCTGTAATGAGATGCGCAGTGTAAATGCCCCTGTAATGAAATGCGCAGTGTAAATGCCCCTGTAATGAGATGCGCAGTGTAAATGCCCCTGTAATGAGATGCGCAGTGTAAAGACCCTTGTAATGAGATGCGCAATGTAAAGGCCCCTGTAATGAGATGCGCAGTGTAAAGGCCCCTGTAATGAGATGCGCTGTGTAAAGGCCCCTGTAATGAGATGCGCCGTGTAAAGGACCCTGTAATGAGATGCGCCGTGTAAAGGCCCCTGTAATGAGATGCGCAGTGTAAATGCCTCTGTAATGAGATGCGCAGTGTAAATGCCCCGTAATGAGATGCGCAGTGTAAATGCCCCTGTAATGAGATGCGCTGTGTAAATGCCCCTGTAATGAGATGCGCCGTGTAAATGCCCCTGTAATGAGATGCGCCGTGTAAATGCCCCTGTAATGAGATGCGCAGTGTAAATGCCCCTGTAATGAGATGCGCAGTGTAAATGCCCCTGTAATGAGATGCTCAGTGTAAATTCCCCTGTAATGAGATGCGCAGTGTAAATGCCCCTGTAATGAGATGCGCAGTGTAAATGCCCCTGTAATGAGATGCGCAGTGTAAAGACCCTTGTAATGAGATGCGCAATGTAAAGGCCCCTGTAATGAGATGCGCAGTGTAAAGGCCCCTGTAATGAGATGCGCTGTGTAAAGGCCCCTGTAATGAGATGCGCCGTGTAAAGGACCCTGTAATGAGATGCGCCGTGTAAAGGCCCCTGTAATGAGATGCGCAGTGTAAATGCCTCTGTAATGAGATGCGCAGTGTAAATGCCCCGTAATGAGATGCGCAGTGTAAATGCCTCTGTAATGAGATGCGCAGTGTAAATGCCCCTGTAATGAGATGCGCCGTGTAAATGCCCCTGTAATGAGATGCGCCGTGTAAATGCCCCTGTAATGAGATGCGCAGTGTAAATGCCCCTGTAATGAGATGCGCAGTGTAAATGCCCCTGTAATGAGATGCGCAGTGTAAATGCCCCTGTAATGAGATGCGCAGTGTAAATGCCCCTGTAATGAGATGCGCAGTGTAAATGCCCCTGTAATGAGATGCGCAGTGTAAAGACCCTTGTAATGAGATGCGCAATGTAAAGGCCCCTGTAATGAGATGCGCAGTGTAAAGGCCCCTGTAATGAGATGCGCTGTGTAAAGGCCCCTGTAATGAGATGCGCCGTGTAAAGACCCCTGTAATGAGATGCGCAATGTAAATGCCCCTGTAATGAGATGCGCAGTGTAAATGCCCCGTAATGGGATGCCCAGTGTAAATGCCCCTTAATGAGATGCACAGTGTAAATGCCCCGTAATGAGATGCACAGTGTAAATGCCCCTGTAATGACATGCGCAGTGTAAATGCCCCTGTAATGAGATGCGCAGTGTAAATGCCCCTGTAATGAGATGCGCAGTGTAAATGCCCCTGTAATGAGAAGCGCAGTGTAAATGCCCCTGTAATGAGATGCGCAGTGTAAATGCCACTGTAATGAGATGCGCAGTGTAAAGGCCCTTGTAATGAGATGCGCAGTGTAAAGGCCCCTGTAATGAGATGCGCAGTGTAAAGGCCCCTGTAATGAGATGTGCTGTGTAAAGGCCCCTGTAATGAGATGCGCCATGTAAAGGCCCCTGTAATGAGATGCGCCGTGTAAAGGCCCCTCTAATGAGATGCGCCGTGTAAAGGCCCCTGTAATGAGATGCGCAATGTAAAGCCCCTGTAATGAGATGCGCAGTGTAAATGCCCCTGTAATGAGATGCGCAGTGTAAATGCCCCTGTAATGAGATGCGCAGTGTAAATGCCCCTGTAATGAGATGCGCAGTGTAAATGCCCTGTAATGAGATGCGCAGTGTAAATGCCCCGTAATGAGATGCACAGTGTAAATGCCCCTGTAATGACATGCGCAGTGTAAATGCCCCTGTAATGAGATGCGCAGTGTAAATGCCCCTGTAATGAGATGCGCAGTGTAAATGCCCCTGTAATGAGAAGCGCAGTGTAAATGCCCCTGTAATGAGATGCGCAGTGTAAATGCCACTGTAATGAGATGCGCAGTGTAAAGGCCCTTGTAATGAGATGCGCAGTGTAAAGGCCCCTGTAATGAGATGCGCAGTGTAAAGGCCCCTGTAATGAGATGTGCTGTGTAAAGGCCCCTGTAATGAGATGCGCCATGTAAAGGCCCCTGTAATGAGATGCGCCGTGTAAAGGCCCCTCTAATGAGATGCGCCGTGTAAAGGCCCCTGTAATGAGATGCGCAATGTAAAGCCCCTGTAATGAGATGCGCAGTGTAAATGCCCCTGTAATGAGATGCGCAGTGTAAATGCCCCTGTAATGAGATGCGCAGTGTAAATGCCCCTGTAATGAGATGCGCAGTGTAAATGCCCCTGTAATAAGATGCGCAGTGTAAATGCCCCTGTAATGAGATGCGCCGTGTAAATGCCCCTGTAATGAGATGCGCAGTGTAAATGCCCCTGTAATGAGATGCGCAGTGTAAATGCCCCGTAATGGGATGCCCAGTGTAAATGCCCCTTAATGAGATGCACAGTGTAAATGCCCTGTAATGAGATGCGCAGTGTAAATGCCCCGTAATGAGATGCACAGTGTAAATGCCCCTGTAATGACATGCGCAGTGTAAATGCCCCTGTAATGAGATGCGCAGTGTAAATGCCCCTGTAATGAGATGCGCAGTGTAAATGCCCCTGTAATGAGAAGCGCAGTGTAAATGCCCCTGTAATGAGATGCGCAGTGTAAATGCCACTGTAATGAGATGCGCAGTGTAAAGGCCCTTGTAATGAGATGCGCAGTGTAAAGGCCCCTGTAATGAGATGCGCAGTGTAAAGGCCCCTGTAATGAGATGTGCTGTGTAAAGGCCCCTGTAATGAGATGCGCCATGTAAAGGCCCCTGTAATGAGATGCGCCGTGTAAAGGCCCCTCTAATGAGATGCGCCGTGTAAAGGCCCCTGTAATGAGATGCGCAATGTAAAGCCCCTGTAATGAGATGCGCAGTGTAAATGCCCCTGTAATGAGATGCGCAGTGTAAATGCCCCTGTAATGAGATGCGCAGTGTAAATGCCCCTGTAATAAGATGCGCAGTGTAAATGCCCCTGTAATGAGATGCGCCGTGTAAATGCCCCTGTAATGAGATGCGCAGTGTAAATGCCCCTGTAATGAGATGCGCAGTGTAAATGCCCCTGTAATGAGATGCTCAGTGTAAATTCCCCTGTAATGAGATGCGCAGTGTAAATGCCCCTGTAATGAGATGCGCAGTGTAAATGCCCCTGTAATGAGATGCGCAGTGTAAAGACCCTTGTAATGAGATGCGCAATGTAAAGGCCCCTGTAATGAGATGCGCAGTGTAAAGGCCCCTGTAATGAGATGCGCCGTGTAAAGGCCCCTGTAATGAGATGCGCCGTGTAAAGGACCCTGTAATGAGATGCGCCGTGTAAAGGCCCCTGTAATGAGATGCGCAGTGTAAATGCCTCTGTAATGAGATGCGCAGTGTAAATGCCCCGTAATGAGATGCGCAGTGTAAATGCCCCTGTAATGAGATGCGCAGTGTAAATGCCCCTGTAATGAGATGCGCCGTGTAAATGCCCCTGTAATGAGATGCGCCGTGTAAATGCCCCTGTAATGAGATGCGCAGTAAAAATGCCCCGTAATGAGATGCGCAGTGTAAATGCCCCTGTAATGAGATGCGCAGTGTAAATGCCCCTGTAATGAGATGCGCAGTGTAAATGCCCCTGTAATGAGATGCGCAGTGTAAATGCCCCTGTAATGAGATGCGCAGTGTAAATGCCCCTGTAATGAGATGCGCAGTGTAAATGCCCCTGTAATGAGATGCGCAGTGTAAAGACCCTTGTAATGAGATGCGCAATGTAAAGGCCCCTGTAATGAGATGCGCAGTGTAAAGGCCCCTGTAATGAGATGCGCAATGTAAATGCCCCTGTAATGAGATGCGCAGTGTAAATGCCCCTGTAATGACATGCGCAGTGTAAATGCCCCTGTAATGAGATGCGCAGTGTAAATGCCCCTGTAATGAGATGCGCAGTGTAAATGCCCCTGTAATGAGATGCGCAGTGTAAATGCCCCTGTAATGAGATGCGCAGTGTAAATGCCCCGTAATGAGATGCGCAGTGTAAATGACCCTGTAATGAGATGCGCAGTGTAAATGGCGCATCTCATTACAGGGGCCTTTACACGGCGCATCTCATTACAGGGGCCTTTACACAGCACATCTCATTACAGGGGCATTTACACTGCGCATCTCATTACAAGGGCATTTCCACTGCGCATCTCATTACAGGGGCATTTACACTGCGCATCTCATTACAGGGGTATTTACACTGCGCATCTCATTACAGGGGCATTTACACTGCGTATCTCATTACAGTTAGCATTTACACTGCGCATCTCATTACAGGGGCATTTACACTGCGCATCTCATTACAGGGGCCTTTACACTGCGCATCTCATTACGGGGCTTTTACACTGCGCATCTCATTACGGGGCATTTACACTGCGCATCTCATTACAGGGGCCTTTACACTGCGCATCTCATTACAGGGGCCTTTACACTGCGCATCTCATTACAGGGGCCTTTACACTGCGCATCTCATTACAGGGGCCTTTACACTGCGCATCTCATTACAGGGGCCTTTACACTGCGCAACTCATTACAGGGGCCTTTACACTGCGCAACTCATTACAGGGGCCTTTACACTGCGCATCTCATTACAGGGGCATTTAAACTGCGCATCTCATTACAGGGGCCTTTACACTGCGCATCTCATTACAGGGGCCTTTACACTGCGCATCTCATTACAGGGGCCTTTACACGGCGCATCTCATTACAGGGGCCTTTACACGGCGCATCTCATTACAGGGGCCTTTACACGGCGCATCTCATTACAGGGGCCTTTACACGGCGCATCTCATTACAGGGGCCTTTACACGGCGCATCTCATTACAGGGGCCTTTACACGGCGCATCTCATTACGGGGCATTTACACTGCGCATCTCATTACAGGGGCATTTATACTGGGCATCACTTTACAGGGGCATTTACACTGAGCATCTCATTACAGGTGCATTTACACTGCGCATCTCATTACAGGGGCATTTACACTGCGCATTTCATTACAGGGGCATTTACACGGCGCATCTCATTACAGGGGCATTTACACTGCGCATCTCATTACAGGGGCATTTATACTGGGCATCACTTTACAGGGGCATTTACACTGCGCATCTCATTACAGGTGCATTTACACTGCGCATCTCATTACAGGGGCATTTACACTGCGCATTTCATTACAGGGGCATTTACACTGCGCATCTCATTACAGGGGCATTTACACTGCGCATCTCATTACGGGGCATTTACACTGCGCTTCTCATTACAGGGGCATTTACACTGCGCATCTCATTACAGGGGCATTTCCACTGCGCATCTCATTACAGGGGCATTTACACTGCGCATCTCATTACAGGGCATTTACACTGGGCATCCCATTACGGGGCATTTACACTGCGCATCTCATTACAGGGGCATTTACATTGCGCATCTCATTACAGGGGCCTTTACACGGCGCATCTCATTACAGGGGCCTTTACACAGCGCATCTCATTACAGGGGCATTTACACTGTGCATCTCATTACGGGGCATTTACACTGCGCATCTCATTACAGGGCATTTACACTGTGCATCTCATTAAGGGGCATTTACACTGGGCATCCCATTACGGGGCATTTACACTGCGCATCTCATTACAGGGGCATTTACACTGCGCATCTCATTACAGGGGCATTTACACTGCGCATCTCATTACGGGGCATTTACACGGCGCATCTCATTACAGGGGCCTTTACACAGCACATCTCATTACAGGGGCATTTACACTGCGCATCTCATTACAGGGGCATTTACACTGCGCATCTCATTACAGGGGCATTTACACTGCGCATCTCATTACGGGGCATTTACACTGCGCATCTCATTACGGGGCATTTACACTGCGCATCTCATTACGGGTCATTTACAATGCGCATCTCATTACGGGGGCATTTACACTGCGCATCTCATTACGGGGGCATTTACACTGCGCATCTCATTGCGGGGGCCTTTACACTGCGCATCTCATTACAGGGGCCTTTACACTGCGCATCTCATTACAGGGGCCTTTACACTGCGCATCTCATTACAGGGGCCTTTACACTGCGCATCTCATTACAGGGGCCTTTACACTGCGCATCTCATTACAGGGGCCTTTACACTGCGCAACTCATTACAGGGGCCTTTACACTGCGCATCTCATTACAGGGGCCTTTACACTGCGCATCTCATTACAGGGGCATTTAAACTGCGCATCTCATTACAGGGGCATTTACACTGCGCATCTCATTACAGGGGCATTTACACTGCGCATCTCATTACAGGGGCATTTACACTGCGCATCTCATTACAGGGGCATTTACACTGCGCATCTCATTACAGGGGCATTTACACTGCGCATCTCATTACGGGGCTTTTACACTGCGCATCTCAATACAGGGTCCTTTACACTGCGCATATCATTACGGGGCATTTACACTGCGCATCTCATTACAGGGGCATTTACACTGGGCATCTCATTACAGGGGCCTTTACACTGCGCATCTCATTACAGGGGCATTTACACTGCGCATCTCATTACAGGGGCATTTACACTGCGCATCTCCTTACAGGGGCATTTACACTGCGCATCTCATTACAGGGGCATTTACACTGCGCATCTCATTACAGGGGCATTTACACTGCGCATCTCCTTACAGGGGCATTTACACTGCGCATCTCATTACGGGGCATTTACACTGCGCATCTCATTACAGGGGCATTTACACTGCGCATCTCATTACAGGGGCATTTACACTGCGCATCTCATTACAAGGGCATTTACACTGCGCATCTCATTACAGGGGCATTTACACTGCGCATGTCATTACAGGGGCATTTACACTGCGCATGTCATTACAGGGGCATTTACACTGCGCATGTCATAACAGGGGAATTTACACTGTGCATCTTATTACGGGGCATTTACACTGCGCATCTCATTACAGGGCATTTACACTGCGCATCTCATTACAGGGCATTTACACTGTGCATCTCATTAAGGGACATTTACACTGAGCATCCCATTACGGGGCATTTACACTGCGCATCTCATTACAGGTGCCTTTACACGGCGCATCTCATTACAGGGGCCTTTACATGGCGCATCTCATTAAGGGGCATTTACACTGGGTATCCCATTACGGGGCATTTACACTGCGCATCTCATTACAGGGGCATTTACATTGCGCATCTCATTACAGGGGCCTTTACACGGCGCATCTCATTACAGGGGCCTTTACACGGCGCATCTCATTACAGGGGCCTTTACACGGCGCATCTCATTACAGGGGCCTTTACACAGCGCATCTCATTACAGGGGCCTTTACACTGCGCATCTCATTACAGGGGCCTTTACATTGCGCATCTCATTACAAGGGTCTTTACACTGCGCATCTCATTAAAGTGGCATTTACACTGCGCATCTCATTACAGGGGCATTTAAACTGCGCATCTCATAACAGGGGCATTTACACTGCGCATCTCATTACAGGGGCATTTACACTGCGCATCTCATTACAGGGGCATTTACACTGCGCATCTCATTACAGGGGCATTTACACTGCACATCTCATTACAGGGGCATTTACACTGCGCATCTCATTACAGGGTCCTTTACACTGCGCATCTCATTGCGGGGCATTTACACTGTGCATCTCATTACAGGGGCATTTACACTGGGCATCTCATTACAGGGGCATTTACACTGCGCATCTCATTACAGGGGCATTTACACTGCGCATCTCATTACAGGGGCATTTACACTGCGCATCTCATTACAGGGGCATTTACACTGCGCATCTCATTACGGGGCATTTACACTGCGCATCTCATTACAGGGGCATTTACACTGCGCATCTCATTAGAGGGGCATTTACACTGCGCATCTCATTACAGGGGCATTTACACTGCACATCTCATTACAGGGGCATTTACACTGCGCATGTCATTACAGGGGAATTTACACTGTGCATCTCATTACGGGGCATTTACACTGCGCATCTCATTACAGGGCATTTACAATGTGCATCTCATTAAGGGGCATTTACACTGGGCATCCCATTACGGGGCATTTACACTGCGCATCTCATTACAGGGGCATTTACATTGCGCTTCTCATTACAGGGGCCTTTACACGGCGCATCTCATTACAGGGGCATTTAAACTGCGCATCTCATAACAGGGGCATTTACACTGCGCATCTCATTACAGGGGCATTTACACTGCGCATCTCATTACAGGGGCATTTACACTGCGCATCTCATTACAGGGTCCTTTACACTGCGCATCTCATTACGGTGCATTTACACTGTGCATCTCATTACAGGGGCATTTACACTGGGCATCTCATTACAGGGGCATTTACACTGCGCATCTCATTACAGGGGCATTTACACTGCGCATCTCATTACAGGGGCATTTACACTGCGCATCTCATTACGGGGCATTTACACTGCGCATCTCATTACAGGGGCATTTACACTGCGCATCTCATTACGGGGCATTTACACTGCGCATCTCATTAGAGGGGCATTTACACTGCACATCTCATTACGGGGCATTTACACTGCGCATCTCATTACAGGGGCATTTACACTGCACATCTCATTACAGGGGCATTTACACTGCGCATGTCATTACAGGGGAATTTACACTGTGCATCTCATTACGGGGCATTTACACTGCGCATCTCATTACAGGGCATTTACAATGTGCATCTCATTAAGGGGCATTTACACTGGGCATCCCATTACGGGGCATTTACACTGCGCATCTCATTACAGGGGCATTTACATTGCGCATCTCATTACAGGGGCCTTTACACGGCGCATCTCATTATAGGGGCATTTAAACTGCGCATCTCATAACAGGGGCATTTACACTGCGCATCTCATTACAGGGGCATTTACACTGCGCATCTCATTACAGGGGCATTTACACTGCGCATCTCATTACAGGGTCCTTTACACTGCGCATCTCATTACGGTGCATTTACACTGTGCATCTCATTACAGGGGCATTTACACTGGGCATCTCATTACAGGGGCATTTACACTGCGCATCTCATTACAGGGGCATTTACACTGCGCATCTCATTACAGGTGCATTTACACTGCGCATCTCATTACGGGGCATTTACACTGCGCATCTCATTACAGGGGCATTTACACTGCGCATCTCATTACGGGGCATTTACACTGCGCATCTCATTACAGGGGCATTTACACTGCGCATCTCATTACAGGGGCATTTACACTGCGCATCTCATTACAGGGGCATTTACACTGCACATCTCATTACAGGGGCATTTACACTGCGCATGTCATTACAGGGGAATTTACACTGTGCATCTCATTACGGGGCATTTACACTGCGCATCTCATTAAAGGGCATTTACACTGTGCATCTCATTAAGGGGCATTTACACTGGGCATCCCATTACGGGGCATTTACACTGCGCATCTCATTACAGGGGCATTTACATTGCGCATCTCATTACAGGGGCCTTTACACGGCGCATCTCATTTGAGGGGCCTTTACACGGCGCATCTCATTACAGGGGCCTTTACACGGCGCATCTCATTACAGGGGCATTTACACTGCGCATCTCATTACAGGGGCATTTACACTGCGCATGTCATTACAGGGGCATTTACACTGCGCATGTCATTACAGGGGCATTTACACTGCGCATGTCATAACAGGGGAATTTACACTGTGCATCTTATTACAGGGGCATTTACACTGCGCATCTCATTACAGGGGCATTTACACTGCGCATCTCATTACAGGGGCATTTACACTGCGCATCTCATTACAGGGGCATTTACACTGCGCATCTCATTACAGGGGCTTTACATTTCGCATCTCATTACAGGGGCCTTTACACGGCGCATCTCATTAGAGGGGCCTTTACACGGCGCATCTCATTACAGGGGCCTTTACATGGCGCATCTCATTACAGGGGCCTTTACACAGCACATCTCATTACAGGGGCCTTTACACTGCGCATCTCATTACAGGGGCCTTTACACTGCGCATCTCATTACAAGGGCCTTTACACTGCGCATCTCATTACAGTGGCATTTACACTGCGCATTTCATTACAGGGGCATTTACACTGCGCTTCTCATTACAGGGGCATTTACACTGCGCATCTCATTACAGGGGCATTTACACTGCGCATCTCATTACAGGGGCATTTACACTGCGCATGTCATTACAGGGGCATTTACACTGTGCATCTCATTACGGGGCATTTACACTGCGCATCTCATTACAGGGCATTTACACTGTGCATCTCATTAAGGGGCATTTACACTGGGCATCCCATTACGGGGCATTTACACTGCGCATCTCATTACAGGGGCATTTACATTGCGCATCTCATTACAGGGGCCTTTACACGGCGCATCTCATTACAGGGGCCTTTACACAGCGCATCTCATTACAGGGGCCTTTACACTGCGCATCTCATTACAGGGGCCTTTACATTGCGCATCTCATTTCAAGGGTCTTTACACTGCGCATCTCATTACAGGGGCATTTACACTGCGCATCTCATTACAGGGGCATTTACACTGCGCATCTCATTACAGGGGCATTTACACTGCGCATCTCATTACAGGGGCATTTACACTGCGCATCTCATTACAGGGGCATTTACACTGCGCATCTCATTACAGGGGCATTTACACGGCGCATCTCATTACAGGGGCATTTACACGGCGCATCTCATTACAGGGGCATTTACACTGCGCATCGCATTACAGGGGCATTTACACTGCGCATCTCATTACGGGCATTTACACTGCGCATCTCATTACAGAGGCATTTACACTGCGCATCTCATTACAGGGGCCTTTACACGGCGCATCTCATTACAGGGTCCTTTACACGGCGCATCTCATTACAGGGGCCTTTACACAGCGCATCTCATTACAGGGGCCTTTACACTGCGCATCTCATTACAGGGGCCTTTACATTGCGCATCTCATTACAAGGGTCTTTACACTGCGCATCTCATTACAGGGGCATTTACACTGCGCATCTCATTACAGGGGCATTTACACTGCGCATCTCATTACAGGGGAATTTACACTGAGCATCTCATTACAGGGGCATTTACACTGCGCATCTCATTACAGGGGCATTTACACTGCGCATCTCATTACAGGGGCATTTACACTGCGCATCTCATTACAGGGGCATTTACACTGCGCATCTCATTACAGGGGCATTTACACGGCGCATCTCATTACAGGGGCATTTACACGGCGCATCTCATTACAGGGGCATTTACACTGCGCATCTCATTACAGGGTCATTTACACTGCGCATCTCATTACGGGGCATTTACACTGCGCATCTCATTACAGGGGCATTTACACTGCGCATCTCATTACAGGGGCATTTACACTGCGCATCTCATTACAGGGGCATTTACACTGCGCATCTCATTACAGGGGCATTTACACTGCGCATGTCATTACAGGGGCATTTACACTGCGTATCTCATTACAGGGGCATTTACATTGCGCATCTCATTACAGGGGCCTTTACACTGCGCATCTCATTACAGGGGCCTTTACATTGCGCATCTCATTACAAGGGTCTTTACACTGCGCATCTCATTACAGGGGCATTTACACTGCGCATCTCATTACAGGGGCATTTACACTGCGCATCTCATTACAGGGGCATTTACACTGCGCATCTCATTACAGGGGCATTTACACTGCGCATCTCATTACAGGGGCATTTACACTGCGCATCTCATTACAGGGGCATTTACACTGCGCATCTCATTACAGGGGCATTTACACGGCGCATCTCATTACAGGGGCATTTACACGGCGCATCTCATTACAGGGGCATTTACACGGCGCATCTCATTACAGGGGCATTTACACTGCGCATCTCATTACAGGGGCATTTACACTGCGCATCTCATTACGGGGCATTTACACTGCGCATCTCATTACAGAGGCATTTACACTGCGCATCTCATTACAGGGGCCTTTACACGGCGCATCTCATTACAGGGTCCTTTACACGGCGCATCTCATTACAGGGGCCTTTACACAGCGCATCTCATTACAGGGGCCTTTACACTGCGCATCTCATTACAGGGGCCTTTACATTGCGCATCTCATTACAAGGGTCTTTACACTGCGCATCTCATTACAGGGGCATTTACACTGCGCATCTCATTACAGGGGCATTTACACTGCGCATCTCATTACAGGGGAATTTACACTGAGCATCTCATTACAGGGGCATTTCCACTGTGCATCTCATTACAGGGGCATTTACACTGCGCATCTCATTACAGGGGCATTTACACTGCGCATCTCATTACAGGGGCATTTACACTGCGCATCTCATTACAGGGGCATTTACACGGCGCATCTCATTACAGGGGCATTTACACGGCGCATCTCATTACAGGGGCATTTACACTGCGCATCTCTTTACAGGGTCATTTACACTGCGCATCTCATTACGGGGCATTTACACTGCGCATCTCATTACAGGGGCATTTACACTGCGCATCTCATTACAGGGGCATTTACACTGCGCATCTCATTACAGGGGCATTTACACGGCGCATCTCATTACAGGGGCATTTACACTGCGCATCTCATTACAGGGGCATTTACACTGCGCATCTCATTACGGGGCATTTACACTGCGCATCTCATTACAGAGGCATTTACACTGCGCATCTCATTACAGGGGCCTTTACACGGCGCATCTCATTACAGGGTCCTTTACACGGCGCATCTCATTACAGGGGCCTTTACACAGCGCATCTCATTACAGGGGCCTTTACACTGCGCATCTCATTACAGGGGCCTTTACATTGCGCATCTCATTACAAGGGTCTTTACACTGCGCATCTCATTACAGGGGCATTTACACTGCGCATCTCATTACAGGGGCATTTACACTGCGCATCTCATTACAGGGGAATTTACACTGAGCATCTCATTACAGGGGCATTTACACTGCGCATCTCATTACAGGGGCATTTACACTGCGCATCTCATTACAGGGGCATTTACACTGCGCATCTCATTACAGGGGCATTTACACTGCGCATCTCATTACAGGGGCATTTACACGGCGCATCTCATTACAGGGGCATTTACACGGCGCATCTCATTACAGGGGCATTTACACTGCGCATCTCATTACAGGGTCATTTACACTGCGCATCTCATTACGGGGCATTTACACTGCGCATCTCATTACAGGGGCATTTACACTGCGCATCTCATTACAGGGGCATTTACACTGCGCATCTCATTACAGGGGCATTTACACTGCGCATCTCATTACAGGGGCATTTACACTGCGCATGTCATTACAGGGGCATTTACACTGCGTATCTCATTACAGGGGCATTTACATTGCGCATCTCATTACAGGGGCCTTTACACTGCGCATCTCATTACAGGGGCCTTTACATTGCGCATCTCATTACAAGGGTCTTTACACTGCGCATCTCATTACAAGGGTCTTTACACTGCGCATCTCATTACAGGGGCATTTACACTGCGCATCTCATTACAGGGGCATTTACACTGCGCATCTCATTACAGGGGCATTTACACTGCGCATCTCATTACAGGGGCATTTACACTGCGCATCTCATTACAGGGGCATTTACACTGCGCATCTCATTACAGGGGCATTTACACGGCGCATCTCATTACAGGGGCATTTACACGGCGCATCTCATTACAGGGGCATTTACACGGCGCATCTCATTACAGGGGCATTTACACTGCGCATCTCATTACAGGGGCATTTACACTGCGCATCTCATTACGGGGCATTTACACTGCGCATCTCATTACAGGGGCCTTTACACGGCGCATCTCATTACAGGGGCCTTTACACGGCGCATCTCATTACAGGGTCCTTTACACGGCGCATCTCATTACAGGGGCCTTTACACAGCGCATCTCATTACAGGGGCCTTTACACTGCGCATCTCATTACAGGGGCCTTTACATTGCGCATCTCATTACAAGGGTCTTTACACTGCGCATCTCATTACAGGGGCATTTACACTGCGCATCTCATTACAGGGGCATTTACACTGCGCATCTCATTACAGGGGAATTTACACTGAGCATCTCATTACAGGGGCATTTACACTGCGCATCTCATTACAGGGGCATTTACACTGCGCATCTCATAACAGGGGCATTTACACTGCGCATCTCATTACAGGGGCATTTACACTGCGCATCTCATTACAGGGGCATTTACACGGCGCATCTCATTACAGGGGCATTTACACGGCGCATCTCATTACAGGGGCATTTACACTGCGCATCTCTTTACAGGGTCATTTACACTGCGCATCTCATTACGGGGCATTTACACTGCGCATCTCATTACAGGGGCATTTACACTGCGCATCTCATTACAGGGGCATTTACACTGCGCATCTCATTACAGGGGCATTTACACGGCGCATCTCATTACAGGGGCATTTACACTGCGCATCTCATTACAGGGGCATTTACACTGCGCATTTCATTACGGGGCATTTACACTGCGCATCTCATTACAGAGGCATTTACACTGCGCATCTCATTACAGGGGCCTTTACACGGCGCATCTCATTACAGGGTCCTTTACACGGCGCATCTCATTACAGGGGCCTTTACACAGCGCATCTCATTACAGGGGCCTTTATACTGCGCATCTCATTACAGGGGCCTTTACATTGCGCATCTCATTACAAGGGTCTTTACACTGCGCATCTCATTACAGGGGCATTTACACTGCGCATCTCATTACAGGGGCATTTACACTGCGCATCTCATTACAGGGGAATTTACACTGAGCATCTCATTACAGGGGCATTTACACTGCGCATCTCATTACAGGGGCATTTACACTGCGCATCTCATTACAGGGGCATTTACACTGTGCATCTCATTACAGGGGCATTTACACTGCGCATCTCATTACAGGGGCATTTACACGGCGCATCTCATTACAGGGGCATTTACACGGCGCATCTCATTACAGGGGCATTTACACTGCGCATCTCATTACAGGGTCATTTACACTGCGCATCTCATTACGGGGCATTTACACTGCGCATCTCATTACAGGGGCATTTACACTGCGCATCTCATTACAGGGGCATTTACACTGCGCATCTCATTACAGGGGCATTTACACTGCGCATCTCATTACAGGGGCATTTACACTGCGCATGTCATTACAGGGGCATTTACACTGCGTATCTCATTACAGGGGCATTTACATTGCGCATCTCATTACAGGGGCCTTTACACTGCGCATCTCATTACAGGGGCCTTTACATTGCGCATCTCATTACAAGGGTCTTTACACTGCGCATCTCATTACAGGGGCATTTACACTGCGCATCTCATTACAGGGGCATTTACACTGCGCATCTCATTACAGGGGCATTTACACTGCGCATCTCATTACAGGGGCATTTACACTGCGCATCTCATTACAGGGGCATTTACACTGCGCATCTCATTACAGGGGCATTTACACTGCGCATCTCATTACAGGGGCATTTACACGGCGCATCTCATTACAGGGGCATTTACACGGCGCATCTCATTACAGGGGCATTTACACGGCGCATCTCATTACAGGGGCATTTACACTGCGCATCTCATTACAGGGGCATTTACACTGCGCATCTCATTACGGGGCATTTACACTGCGCATCTCATTACAGAGGCATTTACACTGCGCATCTCATTACAGGGGCCTTTACACGGCGCATCTCATTACAGGGTCCTTTACACGGCGCATCTCATTACAGGGGCCTTTACACAGCGCATCTCATTACAGGGGCCTTTACACTGCGCATCTCATTACAGGGGCCTTTACATTGCGCATCTCATTACAAGGGTCTTTACACTGCGCATCTCATTACAGGGGCATTTACACTGCGCATCTCATTACAGGGGCATTTACACTGCGCATCTCATTACAGGGGAATTTACACTGAGCATCTCATTACAGGGGCATTTACACTGCGCATCTCATTACAGGGGCATTTACACTGCGCATCTCATTACAGGGGCATTTACACTGCGCATCTCATTACAGGGGCATTTACACTGCGCATCTCATTACAGGGGCATTTACACGGCGCATCTCATTACAGGGGCATTTACACGGCGCATCTCATTACAGGGGCATTTACACTGCGCATCTCTTTACAGGGTCATTTACACTGCGCATCTCATTACGGGGCATTTACACTGCGCATCTCATTACAGGGGCATTTACACTGCGCATCTCATTACAGGGGCATTTACACTGCGCATCTCATTACAGGGGCATTTACACTGCGCATCTCATTACAGGGGCATTTACACTGCGCATGTCATTACAGGGGCATTTACACTGCGCATCTCATTACAGGGGCATTTACATTGCGCATCTCATTAAGGGGCATTTACACTGGGCATCCCATTACGGGGCATTTACACTGCGCATCTCATTACAGGGGCATTTACATTGCGCATCTCATTACAGGGGCCTTTACACGGCGCATCTCATTACAGGGGCCTTTACACGGCGCATCTCATTACAGGGTCCTTTACACGGCGCATCTCATTACAGGGGCCTTTACACAGCGCATCTCATTACAGGGGCCTTTACACGGCGCATCTCATTACAGGGGCCTTTACACGGCGCATCTCATTACAGGGTCCTTTACACGGCGCATCTCATTACAGGGGCCTTTACACAGCGCATCTCATTACAGGGGCCTTTACACTGAGCATCTCATTACAGGGGCATTTACACTGCGCATCTCATTACAGGGGCATTTACACTGCGCATCTCATTACAGGGGCATTTAAACTGCGCATCTCATTACAGGGGCATTTAAACTGCGCATCTCATTACAGGGGCATTTATACTGCGCATCTCATTACAGGGGCATTTACATTGCGCATCTCATTACAGGGGCCTTTACACGGCGCATCTCATTACAGGGTCCTTTACACGGCGCATCTCAATACAGGGGCATTTACACTGCGCATCTCATTACAGGGGAATTTACACTGAGCATCTCATTACAGGGGCATTTACACTGCGCATCTCATTACAGGGGCCTTTACACTGCGCATCTCATTACAGAGGCATTTACACTGCGCATCTCATTACAGGGGCCTTTACACTGCGCATCTCATTACAGGGGCATTTACACTGCGCATCTCATTACAGGGGCATTTACACTGCGCATCTCATTACAGGGGCATTTACACTGCGCATCTCATTACAGGGGCATTTACACTGCGCATCTCATTACAGGGGCCTTTACACTGCGCATCTCATTACGGGGCTTTTACACTGCGCATCTCATTACAGGGTCCTTTACACTGCGCATCTCATTACGGGGAATTTACACTGCGCATGTCATTACAGGGGCATTTACACTGCGCATGTCATTACAGGGGCATTTACACTGCGCATGTCTTTACAGGGGAATTTACACTGTGCATCTCATTACGGGGCATTAACACTGCGCATCTCATTACAAGGTCCTTTACACTGCGCATCTCATTACGGGGAATTTACACTGCGCATGTCATTACAGGGGCATTTACACTGCGCATGTCATTACAGGGGCATTTACACTGCGCATCTCATTACGGGGCTTTTACACTGCGCATCTCATTACAGGGTCCTTTACACTGCGCATCTCATTACGGGGAATTTACACTGCGCATGTCATTACAGGGGCATTTACACTGCGCATGTCATTACAGGGGCATTTACACTGCGCATGTCTTTACAGGGGAATTTACACTGTGCATCTCATTACGGGGCATTAACACTGCGCATCTCATTACAAGGTCCTTTACACTGCGCATCTCATTACGGGGAATTTACACTGCGCATGTCATTACAGGGGCATTTACACTGCGCATGTCATTACAGGGGCATTTACACTGCGCATGTCATTACAGGGGAATTTACACTGTGCATCTCATTACGGGGCATTTACACTGCGCATCTCATTACATGGCATTTACACTGTGCATCTCATTAAGGGCATTTACACTGGGCATCCCATTACGGGGCATTTACACTGCGCATCTCATTACAGGGGCTTTACATTGCGCATCTCATTACAGGGGCCTTTACACGGCGCATCTCATTAGAGGGGCCTTTACACGGCGCATCTCATTACAGGGGCCTTTACATGGCGCATCTCATTACAGGGGCCTTTACACAGCACATCTCATTACAGGGGCCTTTACACTGCGCATCTCATTACAGGGGCCTTTACACTGCGCATCTCATTACAAGGGCCTTTACACTGCGCATCTCATTACAGTGGCATTTACACTGCGCATCTCATTACAGGGGCATTTACACTGCGCTTCTCATTACAGGGGCATTTACACTGCGCATCTCATTACAGGGGCATTTACACTGCGCATCTCATTACAGGGGCATTTACACTGCGCATGTCATTACAGGGGCATTTACACTGTGCATCTCATTACGGGGCATTTACACTGCGCATCTCATTACAGGGCATTTACACTGTGCATCTCATTAAGGGGCATTTACACTGGGCATCCCATTACGGGGCATTTACACTGCGCATCTCATTACAGGGGCATTTACATTGCGCATCTCATTACAGGGGCCTTTACACTGCGCATCTCATTACAGGGGCCTTTACATTGCGCATCTCATTACAAGGGTCTTTACACTGCGCATCTCATTACAGGGGCATTTACACTGCGCATCTCATTACAGGGGCATTTACACTGCGCATCTCATTACAGGGGCATTTACACTGCGCATCTCATTACAGGGGCATTTACACTGCGCATCTCATTACAGGGGCATTTACACTGCGCATCTCATTACAGGGGCATTTACACTGCGCATCTCATTACAGGGGCATTTACACTGCCCATCTCATTACAGGGGCATTTACACGGCGCATCTCATTACAGGGGCATTTACACGGCGCATCTCATTACAGGGGCATTTACACTGCGCATCTCATTACAGGGGCATTTACACTGCGCATCTCATTACGGGGCATTTACACTGCGCATCTCATTACAGAGGCATTTACACTGCACATCTCATTACAGGGGCCTTTACACGGCGCATCTCATTACAGGGTCCTTTACACGGCGCATCTCATTACAGGGGCCTTTACACAGCGCATCTCATTACAGGGGCCTTTACACTGCGCATCTCATTACAGGGGCCTTTACATTGCGCATCTAATTACAAGGGTCTTTACACTGCGCATCTCATTACAGGGGCATTTACACTGCGCATCTCATTACAGGGGCATTTACACTGCGCATCTCATTACAGGGGAATTTACACTGAGCATCTCATTACAGGGGCATTTACACTGCGCATCTCATTACAGGGGCATTTACACTGCGCATCTCATTACAGGGGCATTTACACTGCGCATCTCATTACAGGGGCATTTACACTGCGCATCTCATTACAGGGGCATTTACACGGCGCATCTCATTACAGGGGCATTTACACGGCGCATCTCATTACAGGGGCATTTACACTGCGCATCTCATTACAGGGTCATTTACACTGCGCATCTCATTACGGGGCATTTACACTGCGCATCTCATTACAGGGGCATTTACACTGCGCATCTCATTACAGGGGCATTTACACTGCGCATCTCATTACAGGGGCATTTACACTGCGCATCTCATTACAGGGGCATTTACACTGCGCATGTCATTACAGGGGCATTTACACTGCGCATCTCATTACAGGGGCATTTACATTGCGCATCTCATTACAGGGGCCTTTACACTGCGCATCTCATTACAGGGGCCTTTACATTGCGCATCTCATTACAAGGGTCTTTACACTGCGCATCTCATTACAGGGGCATTTACACTGCGCATCTCATTACAGGGGCATTTACACTGCGCATCTCATTACAGGGGCATTTACACTGCGCATCTCATTACAGGGGCATTTACACTGCGCATCTCATTACAGGGGCATTTACACTGCGCATCTCATTACAGGGGCATTTACACTGCGCATCTCATTACAGGGGCATTTACACGGCGCATCTCATTACAGGGGCATTTACACGGCGCATCTCATTACAGGGGCATTTACACTGCGCATCTCATTACAGGGGCATTTACACTGCGCATCTCATTACGGGGCATTTACACTGCGCATCTCATTACAGAGGCATTTAGACTGCGCATCTCATTACAGGGGCCTTTACACGGCGCATCTCATTACAGGCTCCTTTACACGGCGCATCTCATTACAGGGGCCTTTACACAGCGCATCTCATTACAGGGGCCTTTACACTGCGCATCTCATTACAGGGGCCTTTACATTGCGCATCTCATTACAAGGGTCTTTACACTGCGCATCTCATTACAGGGGCATTTACACTGCGCATCTCATTACAGGGGCATTTACACTGCGCATCTCATTACAGGGGAATTTACACTGAGCATCTCATTACAGGGCCATTTACACTGCGCATCTCATTACAGGGGCATTTACACTGCGCATCTCATTACAGGGGCATTTACACGGCGCATCTCATTACAGGGGCATTTACACTGCGCATCTTATTACAGGGGCATTTACACTGCGCATCTCATTACAGGGGCATTTACACTGCGCATCTCATTACAGGGGCATTTACACTGCGCATCTCATTACAGGGGCATTTACACTGCGCATCTCATTACAAGGGCCTTTACACTGCGCATCTCATTACAGTGGCATTTACACTGCGCATCTCATTACAGGGGCATTTACACTGCGCTTCTCATTACAGGGGCATTTACACTGCGCATCTCATTACAGGGGCATTTACACTGCGCATCTCATTACAGGGGCATTTACACTGCGCATGTCATTACAGGGGCATTTACACTGTGCATCTCATTACGGGGCATTTACACTGCGCATCTCATTACAGGGGCATTTACACTGCGCATCTCATTACAAGGGCCTTTACACTGCGCATCTCATTACAGTGGCATTTACACTGCGCATCTCATTACAGGGGCATTTACACTGCGCTTCTCATTACAGGGGCATTTACACTGCGCATCTCATTACAGGGGCATTTACACTGCGCATCTCATTACAGGGGCATTTACACTGCGCATGTCATTACAGGGGCATTTACACTGTGCATCTCATTACGGGGCATTTACACTGCGCATTTCATTACAGGGCATTTACACTGTGCATCTCATTAAGGGGCATTTACACTGGGCATCCCATTACGGGGCATTTACACTGCGCATCTCATTACAGGGGCTTTTACATTGCGCATCTCATTACAGGGGCCTTTACACGGCGCATCTCATTACAGGGGCCTTTACACAGCGCATCTCATTACAGGGGCCTTTACACTGCGCATCTCATTACAGGGGCCTTTACATTGCGCATCTCATTACAAGGGTCTTTACACTGCGCATCTCATTACAGGGGCATTTACACTGCGCATCTCATTACAGGGGCATTTACACTGCGCATCTCATTACAGTGGCATTTACACTGCGCATCTCATTACAGGGGCATTTACACTGCGCATCTCATTACAGGGGCATTTACACTGCGCATCTCATTACAGGGGCATTTACACGGCGCATCTCATTACAGGGGCATTTACACGGCGCATCTCATTACAGGGGCATTTACACTGCGCATGTCATTACAGGGGCATTTACACTGCGCATCTCATTACGGGGCATTTACACTGCGCATCTCATTACAGAGGCATTTACACTGCGCATCTCATTACAGGGGCCTTTACACGGCGCATCTCATTACAGGGTCCTTTACACGGCGCATCTCATTACAGGGGCCTTTACACAGCGCATCTCATTACAAGGGTCTTTACACTGCGCATCTCATTACAGGGGCATTTACACTGCGCATCTCATTACAGGGGCATTTACACTGCGCATCTCATTACAGGGGAATTTACACTGAGCATCTCATTACAGGGGCATTTACACTGCGCATCTCATTACAGGGGCATTTACACTGCGCATCTCATTACAGGGGCATTTACACGGCGCATCTCATTACAGGGGCATTTACACGGCGCATCTCATTACAGGGGCATTTACACGGCGCATCTCATTACAGGGGCATTTACACGGCGCATCTCATTACAGGGGCATTTACACTGCGCATCTCATTACAGGGTCATTTACACTGCGCATCTCATTACGGGGCATTTACACTGCGCATCTCATTACAGGGGCATTTACACTGCGCATCTCATTACAGGGGCATTTACACTGCGCATCTCATTACAGGGGCATTTACACTGCGCATCTCATTACAGGGGCATTTACACTGCGCATCTCATTACAGGGGCATTTACACTGCGCATCTCATTACAGGGGCATTTACACTGCGCATCTCATTACAGGGGCATTTACACTGCGCATCTCATTACAGGGGCATTTACACTGCGCATCTCATTACAGGGGCATTTACACGGCGCATCTCATTACAGGGGCATTTACACGGCGCATCTCATTACAGGGGCATTTACACTGCGCATCTCATTACAGGGGCATTTACACTGCGCATCTCATTACAGGGGCATTTACACTGCGCATGTCATTACAGGGGCATTTACACTGCGCATCTCATTACAGGGGCATTTACACTGCGCATCTCATTAAGGGGCATTTACACTGGGCATCCCATTACGGGGCATTTACACTGCGCATCTCATTACAGGGGCATTTACATTGCGCATCTCATTACAGGGGCCTTTACACGGCGCATCTCATTACAGGGGCCTTTACACGGCGCATCTCATTACAGGGTCCTTTACACGGCGCATCTCATTACAGGGGCCTTTACACAGCACATCTCATTACAGGGGCCTTTACACTGCGCATCTCATTACAGGGGCCTAAACATTGCACATCTCATTACAAGGGTCTTTACACTGCGCATCTCATTACAGGGGCATTTACACTGCGCATCTCATTACAGGGGCATTTAAACTGCGCATCTCATTACAGGGGCATTTAAACTGCGCATCTCATTACAGGGGCATTTAAACTGCGCATCTCATTACAGGGGCATTTATACTGCGCATCTCATTACAGGGGCATTTACATTGCGCATCTCATTACAGGGGCCTTTACACGGCGCATCTCATTACAGGGTCCTTTACACGGCGCATCTCATTACAGGGGCATTTACACTGCGCATCTCATTACAGGGGAATTTACACTGAGCATCTCATTACAGGGGCATTTACACTGCGCATCTCATTACAGGGGCCTTTACACTGCGCATCTCATTACAGAGGCATTTACACTGCGCATCTCATTACAGGGGCCTTTACACTGCGCATCTCATTACAGGGGCATTTACACTGCGCATCTCATTACAGGGGCATTTACACTGCGCATCTCATTACAGGGGCATTTACACTGCGCATCTCATTACAGGGGCATTTACACTGCGCATCTCATTACAGGGGCCTTTACACTGCGCAACTCATTACGGGGCTTTTACACTGCGCATCTCATTACAGGGTCCTTTACACTGCGCATCTCATTACGGGGAATTTACACTGCGCATGTCATTACAGGGGCATTTACACTGCGCATGTCATTACAGGGGCATTTACACTGCGCATGTCTTTACAGGGGAATTTACACTGTGCATCTCATTACGGGGCATTTACACTGCGCATCTCATTACAAGGTCCTTTACACTGCGCATCTCATTACGGGGAATTTACACTGCGCATGTCATTACAGGGGCATTTACACTGCGCATGTCATTAGAGTGGCATTTACACTGCGCATCTCATTACAGGGGCATTTACACTGCGCTTCTCATTACAGGGGCATTTACACTGCGCATCTCATTACAGGGGCATTTACACTGCGCATCTCATTACAGGGGCATTTACACTGCGCATGTCATTACAGGGGCATTTACACTGTGCATCTCATTACGGGGCATTTACACTGCGCATCTCATTACAGGGCATTTACACTGTGCATCTCATTAAGGGGCATTTACACTGGGCATCCCATTACGGGGCATTTACACTGCGCATCTCATTACAGGGGCATTTACATTGCGCATCTCATTACAGGGGCCTTTACACTGCGCATCTCATTACAGGGGCCTTTACATTGCGCATCTCATTACAAGGGTCTTTACACTGCGCATCTCATTACAGGGGCATTTACACTGCGCATCTCATTACAGGGGCATTTACACTGCGCATCTCATTACAGGGGCATTTACACTGCGCATCTCATTACAGGGGCATTTACACTGCGCATCTCATTACAGGGGCATTTACACTGCGCATCTCATTACAGGGGCATTTACACTGCGCATCTCATTACAGGGGCATTTACACTGCGCATCTCATTACAGGGGCATTTACACTGCGCATCTCATTACAGGGGCATTTACACGGCGCATCTCATTACAGGGGCATTTACACTGTAATGAGATGCGCAGTGTAAATGCCCCTGTAATGAAATGCGCAGTGTAAATGCCCCGTAATGAGATGCGCAGTGTAAAGGACCCTGTAATGAGATGCGCCGTGTAAATGCCCCTGTAATGAGATACGCAGTGGAAATGCCCCTGTAATGAGATGCGCAGTGTAAATGCCCCTGTAATGAGATGCGCTGTGTAAAGGCCCCTGTAATGAGATGCGCCGTGTAAAGGCCCCTGTAATGAGATGCGCCGTGTAAAGGCCCCTGTAATGAGATGCGCCGTGTAAAGGCCCCTGTAATGAGATGCGCCGTGTAAAGGCCCCTGTAATGAGATGCGCCGTGTAAAGGCCCCTGTAATGAGATGCGCCGTGTAAAGGCCCCTGTAATGAGATGCGCCGTGTAAAGGCCCCTGTAATGAGATGCGCAGTGTAAAGGCCCCTGTAATGAGATGCGCAGTGTAAATGCCCCTGTAATGAGATGCGCAGTGTAAATGCCCCTGTAATGAGATGCGCAGTGTAAATGCCCCTGTAATGAGATGCGCAGTGTAAATGCCCCTGTAATGAGATGCGCAGTGTAAATGCCCCTGTAATGAGATGCGCAGTGTAAATGCCCCTGTAATGAGATGCGCAGTGTAAAGGCCCCTGTAATGAGATGCGCAGTGTAAATGCCCCTGTAATGAGATGCGCAGTGTAAATGCCCCTGTAATGAGATGCGCAGTGTAAATGCCCCGTAATGAGATGCGCAGTGTAAAGGACCCTGTAATGAGATGCGCAGTGTAAAAGCCCCGTAATGAGATGCGCAGTGTAAAGGCCCCTGTAATGACATGCGCAGTGTAAATGCCCCTGTAATGACATGCGCAGTGTAAATGCCCCTGTAATGACATGCGCAGTGTAAATGCCCCTGTAATGACATGCGCAGTGTAAATGCCCCTGTAATGAGATGCGCAGTGTAAATGCCCCTGTAATGAGATGCGCAGTTTAAATGCCCCTGTAATGAGATGCGCAGTGTAAAGGCCCCTGTAATGAGATGCGCAGTGTAAAGGCCCCTGTAATGAGATGCGCAGTGTAAAGGCCCCTGTAATGAGATGCGCAGTGTAAAGGCCCCTGTAATGAGATGCGCAGTGTAAAGGCCCCTGTAATGAGATGCGCAGTGTAAAGGCCCCTGTAATGAGATGCGCAGTGTAAAGGCCCCCGCAATGAGATGCGCAGTGTAAATGCCCCCGTAATGAGATGCGCAGTGTAAATGCCCCCGTAATGAGATGCGCAGTGTAAATGCCCCGTAATGAGATGCGCAGTGTAAATGCCCCGTAATGAGATGCGCAGTGTAAATGCCCCTGTAATGAGATGCGCAGTGTAAATGCCCCTGTAATGAGATGCGCAGTGTAAATGCCCCGTAATGAGATGCGCAGTGTAAATGCCCCGTAATGAGATGCGCAGTGTAAATGCCCCGTAATGAGATGCGCAGTGTAAATGCCCCTGTAATGAGATGCGCAGTGTAAATGCCCCTGTAATGAGATGCGCAGTGTAAATGCCCCTGTAATGAGAAGCGCAGTGTAAATGCCCCGTAATGAGATGCGCAGTGTAAAGGCCCCTGTAATGAGATCGCAGTGTAAAGGCCCCTGTAATGAGATGCGCAGTGTAAAGGCCCCTGTAATGAGTTGCGCAGTGTAAATGCCCCTGTAATGAGTTGCGCAGTGTAAATGCCCCTGCAATGAGATGCGCAGTGTAAATGCCCCTGTAATGAGATGCGCAGTGTAAATGCCCCGTAATGAGATGCGCAGTGTAAATGCCCCGTAATGAGATGCACAGTCTAAATACCCCGTAATGAGATGCGCAGTGTAAATGCCCCTGTAATGAGATGCGCAGTGTAAATGCCCCTGTAATGAGATGCGCAGTGTAAATGCCCCTGTAATGAGATGCGCAGTGTAAATGCCCCTGTAATGAGAAGCGCAGTGTAAATGCCCCGTAATGAGATGCGCAGTGTAAATGCCCCTGTAATGAGATGCGCAGTGTAAATGCCCCTGTAATGAAATGCGCAGTGTAAATGCCCCTGTAATGAGATGCGCAGTGTAAATGTCCTGTAATGAGATGCGCAGTGTATATGCCCCTGTAAAGTGATGCCCAGTATAAATGCCCCTGTAATGAGATGCGCAGTGTAAATGCCCCGTAATGAGATGCGCAGTGTAAAGGACCCTGTAATGAGATGCGCAGTGTAAATGCCCCTGTAATGAGATGCGCAGTGGAAATGCCCCTGTAATGAGATGCGCAGTGTAAATGCCCCTGTAATGAGATGCGCTGTGTAAAGGCCCCTGTAATGAGATGCGCCGTGTAAAGGCCCCTGTAATGAGATGCGCCGTGTAAAGGCCCCTGTAATGAGATGCGCCGTGTAAAGGCCCCTGTAATGAGATGCGCCGTGTAAAGGCCCCTGTAATGAGATGCGCCGTGTAAAGGCCCCTGTAATGAGATGCGCCGTGTAAAGGCCCCTGTAATGAGATGCGCAGTGTAAAGGCCCCTGTAATGAGATGCGCAGTGTAAAGGCCCCTGTAATGAGATGCGCAGTGTAAATGCCCCTGTAATGAGATGCGCAGTGTAAATGCCCCTGTAATGAGATGCGCAGTGTAAATGCCCCTGTAATGAGATGCGCAGTGTAAATGCCCCTGTAATGAGATGCGCAGTGTAAATGCCCCTGTAATGAGATGCGCAGTGTAAATGCCCCTGTAATGAGATGCGCAGTGTAAAGGCCCCTGTAATGAGATGCGCAGTGTAAATGCCCCTGTAATGAGATGCGCAGTGTAAATGCCCCTGTAATGAGAAGCGCAGTGTAAATGCCCCGTAATGAGATGCGCAGTGTAAAGGCCCCTGTAATGAGATCGCAGTGTAAAGGCCCCTGTAATGAGATGCGCAGTGTAAAGGCCCCTGTAATGAGTTGCGCAGTGTAAATGCCCCTGTAATGAGTTGCGCAGTGTAAATGCCCCTGCAATGAGATGCGCAGTGTAAATGCCCCTGTAATGAGATGCGCAGTGTAAATGCCCCGTAATGAGATGCGCAGTGTAAATGCCCCGTAATGAGATGCGCAGTCTAAATGCCCCGTAATGAGATGCGCAGTGTAAATGCCCCTGTAATGAGATGCGCAGTGTAAATGCCCCTGTAATGAGATGCGCAGTGTAAATGCCCCTGTAATGAGATGCGCAGTGTAAATGCCCCTGTAATGAGAAGCGCAGTGTAAATGCCCCGTAATGAGATGCGCAGTGTAAATGCCCCTGTAATGAGATGCGCAGTGTAAATGCCCCTGTAATGAAATGCGCAGTGTAAATGCCCCTGTAATGAGATGCGCAGTGTAAATGTCCTGTAATGAGATGCGCAGTGTAAATGCCCCTGTAAAGTGATGCCCAGTATAAATGCCCCTGTAATGAGATGCGCAGTGTAAATGCCCCGTAATGAGATGCGCAGTGTAAAGGACCCTGTAATGAGATGCGCAGTGTAAATGCCCCTGTAATGAGATGCGCAGTGTAAATGCCCCTGTAATGAGATGCGCAGTGTAAATGCCCCTGTAATGAGATGCGCTGTGTAAAGGCCCCTGTAATGAGATGCGCCGTGTAAAGGCCCCTGTAATGAGATGCGCCGTGTAAAGGCCCCTGTAATGAGATGCGCCGTGTAAAGGCCCCTGTAATGAGATGCGCCGTGTAAAGGCCCCTGTAATGAGATGCGCCGTGTAAAGGCCCCTGTAATGAGATGCGCCGTGTAAAGGCCCCTGTAATGAGATGCGCCGTGTAAAGGCCCCTGTAATGAGATGCGCAGTGTAAAGGCCCCTGTAATGAGATGCGCAGTGTAAAGGCCCCTGTAATGAGATGCGCAGTGTAAATGCCCCTGTAATGAGATGCGCAGTGTAAATGCCCCTGTAATGAGATGCGCAGTGTAAATGCCCCTGTAATGAGATGCACAGTGTAAATGCCCCTGTAATGAGATGCGCAGTGTAAATGCCCCTGTAATGAGATGCGCAGTGTAAATGCCCCGTAATGAGATGCGCAGTGTAAATGCCCCGTAATGAGATGCGCAGTGTAAATGCCCCGTAATGAGATGCGCAGTCTAAATGCCCCGTAATGAGATGCGCAGTCTAAATGCCCCGTAATGAGATGCGCAGTGTAAATGCCCCTGTAATGAGATGCGCAGTGTAAATGCCCCTGTAATGAGATGCGCAGTGTAAATGCCCCTGTAATGAGATGCGCAGTGTAAATGCCCCTGTAATGAGAAGCGCAGTGTAAATGCCCCGTAATGAGATGCGCAGTGTAAATGCCCCTGTAATGAGATGCGCAGTGTAAATGCCCCTGTAATGAAATGCGCAGTGTAAATGCCCCTGTAATGAGATGCGCAGTGTAAATGTCCTGTAATGAGATGCGCAGTGTAAATGCCCCTGTAAAGTGATGCCCAGTATAAATGCCCCTGTAATGAGATGCGCAGTGTAAATGCCCCGTAATGAGATGCGCAGTGTAAAGGACCCTGTAATGAGATGCGCAGTGTAAATGCCCCTGTAATGAGATGCGCAGTGGAAATGCCCCTGTAATGAGATGCGCTGTGTAAAGGCCCCTGTAATGAGATGCGCCGTGTAAAGGCCCCTGTAATGAGATGCGCCGTGTAAAGGCCCCTGTAATGAGATGCGCCGTGTAAAGGCCCCTGTAATGAGATGCGCCGTGTAAAGGCCCCTGTAATGAGATGCGCCGTGTAAAGGCCCCTGTAATGAGATGCGCCGTGTAAAGGCCCCTGTAATGAGATGCGCAGTGTAAAGGCCCCTGTAATGAGATGCGCAGTGTAAAGGCCCCTGTAATGAGATGCGCAGTGTAAATGCCCCTGTAATGAGATGCGCAGTGTAAATGCCCCTGTAATGAGATGCGCAGTGTAAATGCCCCTGTAATGAGATGCACAGTGTAAATGCCCCTGTAATGAGATGCGCAGTGTAAATGCCCCTGTAATGAGATGCGCAGTGTAAATGCCCCTGTAATGAGATGCGCAGTGTAAATGCCCCTGTAATGAGATGCGCAGTGTAAAGGCCCCTGTAATGAGATGCGCAGTGTAAATGCCCCTGTAATGAGATGCGCAGTGTAAATGCCCCTGTAATGAGATGCGCAGTGTAAATGCCCCGTAATGAGATGCGCAGTGTAAAGGACCCTGTAATGAGATGCGCAGTGTAAAAGCCCCGTAATGAGATGCGCAGTGTAAAGGCCCCTGTAATGACATGCGCAGTGTAAATGCCCCTGTAATGAGATGCGCAGTGTAAATGCCCCTGTAATGACATGCGCAGTGTAAATGCCCCTGTAATGACATGCGCAGTGTAAATGCCCCTGTAATGAGATGCGCAGTGTAAATGCCCCTGTAATGAGATGCGCAGTTTAAATGCCCCTGTAATGAGATGCGCAGTGTAAAGGCCCCTGTAATGAGATGCGCTGTGTAAAGGCCCCTGTAATGAGATGCGCCGTGTAAAGGCCCCTGTAATGAGATGCGCCGTGTAAAGGCCCCTGTAATGAGATGCGCCGTGTAAAGGCCCCTGTAATGAGATGCGCAATGTAAATGCCCCTGTAATGAGATGCGCAGTGTAAATGCCCCGTAATGGGATGCCCAGTGTAAATGCCCCTTAATGAGAAGCACAGTGTAAATGCCCTGGAATGATATGCGCAGTGTAAATGCCCCGTAATGAGATGCGCAGTGTAAATGCCCCTGTAATGAGATGCGCAGTGCAAATGCCCCTGTAATGAGATGCGCAGTGTAAATGCCCCTGTAATGAGATGCGCAGTGTAAAGGCCCCTGTAATGAGTTGCGCAGTGTAAAGGCCCCTGTAATGAGTTGCGCAGTGTAAAGGCCCCTGTAATGAGATGCGCAGTGTAAAGGCCCCTGTAATGAGATGCGCAGTGTAAAGCCCCCTGTAATGAGATGCGCAGTGTAAAGGCCCCTGTAATGAGATGCGCAGTGTAAAGGCCCCTGTAATGAGATGCGCAGTGTAAAGGCCCCTGTAATGAGATGCGCCGTGTAAAGGCCCCTGTAATGAGATGCGCCGTGTAAAGGCCCCTGTAATGAGATGCGCCGTGTAAAGGCCCCTGTAATGAGATGCGCCGTGTAAAGGCCCCTGTAATGAGATGCGCAGTGTAAATGCCCCTGTAATGAGATGCCCAGTGTAAATGCCCCTGTAATGAGATGCGCAGTGTAAATGCCCCGTAATGAGATGCGCAGTGTAAAGGACCCTGTAATGAGATGCGCAGTGTAAAGGACCCTGTAATGAGATGCGCAGTGTAAAAGCCCCGTAATGAGATGCGCAGTGTAAAGGCCCCTGTAATGACATGCGCAGTGTAAATGCCCCTGTAATGCGATGCGCAGTGTAAATGCCCCTGTAATGACATGCGCAGTGTAAATGCCCCTGTAATGAGATGCGCAGTGTAAATGCCCCTGTAATGAGATGCGCAGTGTAAATGCCCCTGTAATGAGATGCGCAGTTTAAATGCCCCTGTAATGAGATGCGCAGTGTAAAGGCCCCTGTAATGAGATGCGCTGTGTAAAGGCCCCTGTAATGATATGCGCCGTGTAAAGGCCCCTGTAATGAGATGCGCCGTGTAAAGGCCCCTGTAATGAGATGCGCAATGTAAATGCCCCTGTAATGAGAAGCGCAGTGTAAATGCCCCGTAATGAGATGCGCAGTGTAAATGCCCCTGTAATGAGATGCGCAGTGTAAATGCCCCTGTAATGAAATGCGCAGTGTAAATGCCCCTGTAATGAGATGCGCAGTGTAAATGTCCTGTAATGAGATGCGCAGTGTAAATGCCCCTGTAATGAGATGCGCAGTGTAAATGCCCCTGTAATGAAATGCGCAGTGTAAATGCCCCTGTAATGAGATGCGCAGTGTAAATGCCCCTGTAATGAGATGCGCAGTGTAAATGCCCCTGTAATGAGATGCGCAGTGTAAATGCCCCTGTAATGAGATGCGCTGTGTAAAGGCCCCTGTAATGAGATGCGCCGTGTAAAGGCCCCTGTAATGAGATGCGCCGTGTAAAGGCCCCTGTAATGAGATGCGCCGTGTAAAGGCCCCTGTAATGAGATGCGCCGTGTAAAGGCCCCTGTAATGAGATGCGCCGTGTAAAGGCCCCTGTAATGAGATGCGCCGTGTAAAGGCCCCTGTAATGAGATGCGCAGTGTAAAGGCCCCTGTAATGAGATGCGCAGTGTAAAGGCCCCTGTAATGAGATGCGAACTGTAAATGCCCCTGTAATGAGATGCGCAGTGTAAATGCCCCTGTAATGAGATGCGCAGTGTAAATGCCCCTGTAATGAGATGCACAGTGTAAATGCCCCTGTAATGAGATGCGCAGTGTAAATGCCCCTGTAATGAGATGCGCAGTGTAAATGCCCCGTAATGAGATGCGCAGTGTAAATGCCCCGTAATGAGATGCGCAGTGTAAATGCCCCGTAATGAGATGCGCAGTCTAAATGCCCCGTAATGAGATGCGCAGTGTAAATGCCCCTGTAATGAGATGCGCAGTGTAAATGCCCCTGTAATGAGATGCGCAGTGTAAATGCCCCTGTAATGAGATGCGCAGTGTAAATGCCCCTGTAATGAGAAGCGCAGTGTAAATGCCCCGTAATGAGATGCGCAGTGTAAATGCCCCTGTAATGAGATGCGCAGTGTAAATGCCCCTGTAATGAAATGCGCAGTGTAAATGCCCCTGTAATGAGATGCGCAGTGTAAATGTCCTGTAATGAGATGCGCAGTGTAAATGCCCCTGTAAAGTGATGCCCAGTATAAATGCCCCTGTAATGAGATGCGCAGTGTAAATGCCCCGTAATGAGATGCGCAGTGTAAAGGACCCTGTAATGAGATGCGCAGTGTAAATGCCCCTGTAATGAGATGCGCAGTGGAAATGCCCCTGTAATGAGATGCGCAGTGTAAATGCCCCTGTAATGAGATGCGCCGTGTAAAGGCCCCTGTAATGAGATGCGCCGTGTAAAGGCCCCTGTAATGAGATGCGCCGTGTAAAGGCCCCTGTAATGAGATGCGCCGTGTAAAGGCCCCTGTAATGAGATGCGCCGTGTAAAGGCCCCTGTAATGAGATGCGCCGTGTAAAGGCCCCTGTAATGAGATGCGCAGTGTAAAGGCCCCTGTAATGAGATGCGCAGTGTAAAGGCCCCTGTAATGAGATGCGCAGTGTAAATGCACCTGTAATGAGATGCGCAGTGTAAATGCCCCTGTAATGAGATGCGCAGTGTAAATGCCCCTGTAATGAGATGCACAGTGTAAATGCCCCTGTAATGAGATGCGCAGTGTAAATGCCCCTGTAATGAGATGCGCAGTGTAAATGCCCCTGTAATGAGATGCGCAGTGTAAATGCCCCTGTAATGAGATGCGCAGTGTAAATGCCCCTGTAATGAGATGCGCAGTGTAAAGGCCCCTGTAATGAGATGCGCAGTGTAAATGCCCCTGTAATGAGATGCGCAGTGTAAATGCCCCTGTAATGAGATGCGCAGTGTAAATGCCCCGTAATGAGATGCGCAGTGTAAAGGACCCTGTAATGAGATGCGCAGTGTAAAAGCCCCGTAATGAGATGCGCAGTGTAAAGGCCCCTGTAATGACATGCGCAGTGTAAATGCCCCTGTAATGAGATGCGCAGTGTAAATGCCCCTGTAATGACATGCGCAGTGTAAATGCCCCTGTAATGACATGCGCAGTGTAAATGCCCCTGTAATGAGATGCGCAGTGTAAATGCCCCTGTAATGAGATGCGCAGTTTAAATGCCCCTGTAATGAGATGCGCAGTGTAAAGGCCCCTGTAATGAGATGCGCTGTGTAAAGGCCCCTGTAATGAGATGCGCCGTGTAAAGGCCCCTGTAATGAGATGCGCCGTGTAAAGGCCCCTGTAATGAGATGCGCCGTGTAAAGGCCCCTGTAATGAGATGCGCAATGTAAATGCCCCTGTAATGAGATGCGCAGTGTAAATGCCCCGTAATGGGATGCCCAGTGTAAATGCCCCTTAATGAGAAGCACAGTGTAAATGCCCTGGAATGAGATGCGCAGTGTAAATGCCCCGTAATGAGATGCGCAGTGTAAATGCCCCTGTAATGAGATGCGCAGTGCAAATGCCCCTGTAATGAGATGCGCAGTGTAAATGCCCCTGTAATGAGATGCGCAGTGTAAAGGCCCCTGTAATGAGTTGCGCAGTGTAAAGGCCCCTGTAATGAGTTGCGCAGTGTAAAGGCCCCTGTAATGAGATGCGCAGTGTAAAGGCCCCTGTAATGAGATGCGCAGTGTAAAGCCCCCTGTAATGAGATGCGCAGTGTAAAGGCCCCTGTAATGAGATGCGCAGTGTAAAGGCCCCTGTAATGAGATGCGCCGTGTAAAGGCCCCTGTAATGAGATGCGCCGTGTAAAGGCCCCTGTAATGAGATGCGCCGTGTAAAGGCCCCTGTAATGAGATGCGCCGTGTAAAGGCCCCTGTAATGAGATGCGCAGTGTAAATGCCCCTGTAATGAGATGCCCAGTGTAAATGCCCCTGTAATGAGATGCGCAGTGTAAATGCCCCGTAATGAGATGCGCAGTGTAAAGGACCCTGTAATGAGATGCGCAGTGTAAAGGACCCTGTAATGAGATGCGCAGTGTAAAAGCCCCGTAATGAGATGCGCAGTGTAAAGGCCCCTGTAATGACATGCGCAGTGTAAATGCCCCTGTAATGCGATGCGCAGTGTAAATGCCCCTGTAATGACATGCGCAGTGTAAATGTCCCTGTAATGAGATGCGCAGTGTAAATGCCCCTGTAATGAGATGCGCAGTGTAAATGCCCCTGTAATGAGATGCGCAGTTTAAATGCCCCTGTAATGAGATGCGCAGTGTAAAGGCCCCTGTAATGAGATGCGCTGTGTAAAGGCCCCTGTAATGATATGCGCCGTGTAAAGGCCCCTGTAATGAGATGCGCCGTGTAAAGGCCCCTGTAATGAGATGCGCCGTGTAAAGGCCCCTGTAATGAGATGCGCAATGTAAATGCCCCTGTAATGAGATGCGCAGTGTAAATGCCCCGTAATGGTATGCCCAGTGTAAATGCCCCTTAATGAGATGCACAGTGTAAATGCCCTGGAATGAGATGCGCAGTGTAAATGCCCCGTAATGAGATGCGCAGTGTAAATGCCCCTGTAATGAGATGCGCAGTGTAAATGCCCCTGTAATGAGATGCGCAGTGTAAATACCCCTGTAATGAGATGCGCAGTGTAAATGCCCCTGTAATGAGATGCGCAGTTTAAATGCCCCTGTAATGAGATGCGCAGTGTAAAGGCCCCTGTAATGAGTTGCGCAGTGTAAAGGCCCCTGTAATGAGTTGCGCAGTGTAAAGGCCCCTGTAATGAGATGCGCAGTGTAAAGGCCCCTGTAATGAGATGCGCAGTGTAAAGCCCCCTGTAATGAGATGCGCAGTGTAAAGGCCCCTGTAATGAGATGCGCAGTGTAAAGGCCCCTGTAATGAGATGCGCAGTGTAAAGGCCCCTGTAATGAGTTGCGCAGTGTAAATGCCCCTGTAATGAGATGCGCAGTGTAAATGCCCCTGTAATGAGATGCGCAGTGTAAATGCCCCCGTAATGAGATGCGCAGTGTAAATGCCCCGTAATGAGATGCGCAGTGTAAATGCCCCGTAATGAGATGCGCAGTGTAAATGCCCCATAATGAGATGCGCAGTGTAAATGCCCCTGTAATGACATGCGCAGTGTAAATGCCCCTGTAATGAGATGCGCAGTGTAAATGCTCCTGTTATGAGATGCGCCGTGTAAATGCCCCTGTAATGAGATGCGCAGTGTAAAGGCCCCTGTAATGAGATGCCCAGTGTAAATGCCCTTGTAATGAGATGTGCAGTGTAAAGGCCCCTGTAATGAGATGCGCAGTGTAAATGCCCCTGTAATGAGATGCGCAGTGTAAATGCCCCTGTAATGAGTTGAGCAGTGTAAATGCCCCTGCAATGAGATGCGCAGTGTAAATGCCCCTGCAATGAGATGCGCAGTGTAAATTTGCCCCTGTAATGAGATGCGCAGTGTAAATGCCCCATAATGAGATGCGCAGTGTAAATGCCCCATAATGAGATGCGCAATTTAAATGCCCCGTAATGAGATGTGCAGTGTAAATGCCCCGTAATGAGTTGCGCAGTGTAAATACCCCGTAATGAAATGCGCAGTGTAAATGCCCCGTAATGAGATGCTCAGTGTAAATGCCCCGTAATGAGATGCGCAGTGTAAATGCCCCGTAATGAGATGTGCAGTGTAAATGCCCCGTAATGAGATGCTCAGTGTAAATTTCCTTTGTAATGAGATGCGCAGTGTAAATGCCCCGTAATGAGATGCGCAGTGTAAATGCCCCTGTAATGAGATGCGCAGTGTAAATGCCCCTGTAATGAGATGCGCAGTTTAAATGCCCCTGTAATGAGATGCGCAGTGTAAAGGCCCCTGTAATGAGATGTGCAGTGTAAATGCCCCGTAATGAGATGCGCAGAGTAAATGCCCCGTAATGAGATGCGCAGTGTAAATGCCCCTGTAATGAGTTTTCAGAATGTGTTCCTAGAACAGCTGCGAGCAACTTTTTTACTCAACGTTAACAACACATCTGAAGCTCAATATTTCTGGGCTGAAGCGGGAAGGACTAGACACAGTGTGCACTGTAAAGGGTAAGTCTGTGGCATTAACAGGAAGGGAGAAAAAGTACTTTCTAACCATTTTTAGGTTCAGCGGTAAAACTGAAGTTTCTATGGAACTGCAGCTCGGCTTGTGACTGTGGTTTTCCCGGTCACACAAAAATGCTGAAATTCGACTTATACAGTGTTTGTGCTTATTAAACTTGATGAATTCTCTCCTCTTGACGGTAGAATAGTGTGTAAAGCAAAGCACATTATAGCACTGACAGATGTAATGAAAGATAAATTAGAAATGATTGAAACATGTTGACCCAAGAAAAAGGAAACTGGGTCTGCCGTCCATCTAACAAAGAGCACTTACTGCAAACAAGACAGGAAGTAACTCTTGTTAGACACACAATAGAGACAATACTTTCAAAAGCATAGTATCATTGTTGCTAGGACAGCTAGTAACAAAATAGTTGTGTCTAGAGAGGGGTGTCCAGCTATTCTAGGATGCCTTTCTGGTCTGTGCTGAAGCAGGGCATTCTGGCGGCCAAGTGGCTTGACCTTTATTAGTGAGCCTGGTTACCCCCTCTCGGAACCACAGACTTTGAAATCGCCAGCTCATATACAGTGCATAAAATATATTTATATATATATACCCTTATACACCATTTTAATAAAAAATCGGGAAGAGTGAAAGACGCGCACGTTCATTTTCAGAGCTCCTAGACCTTCCTATAAGAAGTTAGCCAAAAAGTAGCTGCGAAAAACGCTTACAGTAGGTTAAGTTTCTCCAACCAGCCATAATGTTGTGAGAGTGAAATTATGTCTAAGTCCAGCTTTGGTACATTAGAAGCAACTCTGAAACTTAACCTAAGCGTTTTTCGAAGCAACTTTTTGGCTAACTTCTTATAGGAAGGTCTAGGAGCTCTGAAAATGAACGTGCGCGTCTTTCTCTCTTCCCGAGGGACTTAGAAGAATTTTGTGATATTTTTTATTAAAATGGTGTATAAGGGTATATATATAAATATATTTTATGCACTGTATATGAGCTGGCGATTTCTAAGTCTGTGGTTCCGAGAGGGGGTAACCAGGCTCACTAATAAAGGTCAAGCCACTTGGCTGCCAGAATGCCCTGCTTCAGCACAGACCAGAAAGGCTTTGTGATAAGCGTATCCCGGTATAGTCAGGGGTTAATGGGAGTCGTCCCCGTCCCCCCAGTATACGCCCAGAACCATGGACCCGGTACTTGTGGTTCGGACTGTCTCCAACCAGCCATAATGTTGTGAGAGTGAAATTATGTCTAAGTCCAGCTTTGGTACATTAAAAGCAACTCTGAAACTTAACCTACTGTAAGCGTTTTTCGCAGCTACTTTTTGGCTAACTTCTTATAGGAAGGTCTAGGAGCTCTGAAAATGAACGTGCGCGTCTTTCACTCTTCCCGATTTTTTATTAAAATGGTGTATAAGGGTATATATATATAAATATATTTTATGCACTGTATATGAGCTGGCGATTTCAAAGTCTGTGGTTCCGAGAGGGGGTAACCAGGCTCACTAATAAAGGTCAAGCCACTTGGCCGCCAGAATGCCCTGCTTCAGCACAGACCAGAAAGGCATCCTAGAATAGCTGGACACCCCTCTCTAGACACAACTATTTTGTTACTAGCTGTCCTAGCAACAATGATACTATGCTTTTGAAAGTATTGTCTCTATTGTGTGTCTAACAAGAGTTACTTCCTGTCTTGTTTGCAGTAAGTGCTCTTTGTTAGATGGACGGCAGACCCAGTTTCCTTTTTCTTGGGTCAACATGTTTCAATCATTTCTAATTTATCTTTCATTACATCTGTCAGTGCTATAATGTGCTTTGCTTTACACACTATTCTACCGTCAAGAGGAGAGAATTCATCAAGTTTAATAAGCACAAACACTGTATAAGTCGAATTTCAGCATTTTTGTGTGACCGGGAAAACCACAGTCACAAGCCGAGCTGCAGTTCCATAGAAACTTCAGTTTTACCGCTGAACCTAAAAATGGTTAGAAAGTACTTTTTCTCCCTTCCTGTTAATGCCACAGACTTACCCTTTACAGTGCACACTGTGTCTAGTCCTTCCCGCTTCAGCCCAGAAATATTGAGCTTCAGATGTGTTGTTAACGTTGAGTAAAAAAGTTGCTCGCAGCTGTTCTAGGAACACATTCTGAAAACTCATTACAGGGGCATTTACACTGCGCATCTCATTACGGGGCATTTACTCTGCGCATCTCATTACGGGGCATTTACACTGCACATCTCATTACAGGGGCCTTTACACTGCGCATCTCATTACAGGGGCATTTAAACTGCGCATCTCATTACAGGGGCATTTACACTGCGCATCTCATTACAGGGGCATTTACACTGCGCATCTCATTACGGGGCATTTACACTGCGCATCTCATTACAAAGGAAATTTACACTGAGCATCTCATTACGGGGCATTTACACTGCACATCTCATTACGGGGCATTTACACTGCGCATCTCATTACGGGGCATTTACACTGCGCATCTCATTACGGGGCATTTACACTGCGCATTTCATTACGGGGTATTTACACTGCGCAACTCATTACGGGGCATTTACACTGCACATCTCATTACGGGGCATTTAAATTGCGCATCTCATTATGGGGCATTTACACTGCGCATCTCATTATGGGGCATTTACACTGCGCATCTCATTACAGGGGCAAATTTACACTGCGCATCTCATTGCAGGGGCATTTACACTGCGCATCTCATTGCAGGGGCATTTACACTGCTCAACTCATTACAGGGGCATTTACACTGCGCATCTCATTACAGGGGCATTTACACTGCGCATCTCATTACAGGGGCCTTTACACTGCACATCTCATTACAAGGGAATTTACACTGGGCATCTCATTACAGGGGCATTTACACGGCGCATCTCATAACAGGAGCATTTACACTGCGCATCTCATTACAGGGGCATTTACACTGCGCATGTCATAACAGGGGCATTTACACTGCGCATCTCATTACGGGGCATTTACACTGCGCATCTCATTACGGGGCATTTACACTGCGCATCTCATTACGGGGCATTTACACTGCGCATCTCATTACGGGGGCATTTACACTGCGCATCTCATTACAGGGGCATTTACACTGCGCATCTCATTACAGGGGCATTTACACTGCGCAACTCATTACAGGGGCCTTTACACTGCGCATCTCATTACAGGGGCCTTTACACTGCGCATCTCATTACAGGGGCCTTTACACTGCGCATCTCATTACAGGGGGCTTTACACTGCGCATCTCATTACAGGGGCCTTTACACTGCGCATCTCATTACAGGGGCCTTTACACTGCGCAACTCATTACAGGGGCCTTTACACTGCGCAACTCATTACAGGGGCCTTTACACTGCGCATCTCATTACAGGGGCATTTAAACTGCGCATCTCATTACAGGGGCATTTACACTGCGCATCTCATTACAGGGGTATTTACACTGCGCATCTCATTACAGGGGCATTTACACTGCGCATCTCATTACAGGGGCATTTACACTGCGCATCTCATTACGGGGCATTTACACTGCGCATCTAATTCCAGGGCATTTACACTGTGCATCTCATTAAGGGGCATTTACACTGGGCATCCCATTACGGGGCATTTACACTGCGCATCTCATTACAGGGGCATTTACATTGCGCATCTCATTACAGGGGCCTTTACACGGCGCATCTCATTACAGGGGCCTTTACACGGCGCATCTCATTACAGGGGCCTTTACACGGCGCATATCATTACAGGGGCCTTTACACAGCGCATCTCATTACAGGGGCCTTTACACTGCGCATCTCATTACAGGGGCATTTAAACTGCGCATCTCATTACAGGGGCATTTACACTGCGCATCTCATTACAGGGGCATTTACACTGCGCATCTCATTACAGGGGCATTTACACTGCGCATGTCATTACAGGGGCATTTACACTGCGCATCGCATTACAGGGGCATTTACACTGCGCATGTCATTACAGGGGCCTTTACACTGCGCATCTCATTACGGGGCTTTTACACTGCGCATCTCATTACAGGGTCCTTTACACTGCGCATCTCATTACAGGGTCCTTTACACTGCGCATCTCATTACGGGGCATTTACACTGCGCATCTCATTACAGGGGCATTTACACTGGGCATCTCATTACAGGGGCATTTACACTGCGCATCTCATTACAGGGGCCTTTACACGGCGCATCTCATTACAGGGGCCTTTACACGGCGCATCTCATTACAGGGGCCTTTACACGGCGCATCTCATTACAGGGGCCTTTACACGGCGCATCTCATTACAGGGGCCTTTACACTGCGCATCTCATTACAGGGGCCTTTACACTGCGCATCTCATTACAGGGGGCTTTACACTGCGCATCTCATTACAGGGGCCTTTACACTGCGCATCTCATTACAGGGGCCTTTACACTGCGCAACTCATTACAGGGGCCTTTACACTGCGCAACTCATTACAGGGGCCTTTACACTGCGCATCTCATTACAGGGGCATTTACACTGCGCATCTCATTACAGGGGCATTTGCACTGCGCATCTCATTACAGGGGCATTTACACTGCGCATCTCATTACGGGGCATTTACACTGCGCATCTCATTCCAGGGCATTTACACTGTGCTTCTCATTAAGGGGCATTTACACTGGGCATCCCATTACGGGGCATTTACACTGCGCATCTCATTACAGGGGCATTTACATTGCGCATCTCATTACAGGGGCCTTTACACGGCGCATCTCATTACAGGGGCCTTTACACGGCGCATCTCATTACAGGGGCCTTTACACGGCGCATCTCATTACAGGGGCCTTTACACAGCGCATCTCATTACAGGGGCCTTTACACTGCGCATCTCATTACAGGGGCATTTAAACTGCGCATCTCATTACAGGGGCATTTACACTGCGCATCTCATTACAGGGGCATTTACACTGCGCATGTCATTACAGGGGCATTTACACTGCGCATGTCATTACAGGGGCATTTACACTGCGCATCTCATTACAGGGGCATTTACACTGCGCATGTCATTACAGGGGCCTTTACACTGCGCATCTCATTACGGGGCTTTTACACTGCGCATCTCATTACAGGGTCCTTTACACTGCGCATCTCATTACGGGGCATTTACACTGCGCATCTCATTACAGGGGCATTTACACTGCGCATCTCATTACAGGGGCATTTACACTGCGCATCTCATTACAGGGGCCTTTACACTGCGCATCTCATTACAGGGGCATTTACACTGCGCATCTCATTACAGGGGCATTTACACTGCGCATCTCATTACAGGGGCATTTACACTGCGCATCTCATTACAGGGGCATTTACACTGCGCATCTCATTACAGGGGCATTTACACTGCGCATCTCATTACAGGGGCATTTACACTGCGCATCTCATTACAGGGGCATTTACACTGCGCATCTCATTACAGGGGCCTTTACACTGCGCATCTCATTACAGGGGCCTTTACACGGCGCATCTCATTACAGGGGCCTTTACACGGCGCATCTCATTACAGGGGCCTTTACACGGCGCATCTCATTACAGGGGCCTTTACACGGCGCATCTCATTACAGGGGCCTTTACACGGCGCATCTCATTACAGGGGCCTTTACACGGCGCATCTCATTACAGGGGCCTTTACACGGCGCATCTCATTACAGGGGCCTTTACACGGCGCATCTCATTACAGGGGCATTTACACTGCGCATCTCATTACAGGGGCATTTCCACTGCGCATCTCATTACAGGGGCATTTACACTGCGCATCTCATTACAGGGTCCTTTACACTGCGCATCTCATTACGGGGCATTTACACTGCGCATCTCATTACAGGGGCATTTATACTGGGCATCACTTTACAGGGGCATTTACACTGCGCATCTCATTACAGGACATTTACACTGCGCATCTCATTACAGGGGCATTTACACTGCGCATTTCATTACAGGGGCATTTACACTGCGCATCTCATTACAGGGGCCTTTACACTGCGCATCTCATTACAGGGGCATTTAAACTGCGCATCTCATTACAGGGGCATTTACACTGCGCATCTCATTACAGGGGCATTTACACTGCGCATCTCATTACAGGGGCATTTACACTGCGCATGTCATTACAGGGGCATTTACACTGCGCATCGCATTACAGGGGCATTTACACTGCGCATGTCATTACAGGGGCCTTTACACTGCGCATCTCATTACGGGGCTTTTACACTGCGCATCTCATTACAGGGTCCTTTACACTGCGCATCTCATTACAGGGTCCTTTACACTGCGCATCTCATTACGGGGCATTTACACTGCGCATCTCATTACAGGGGCATTTACACTGGGCATCTCATTACAGGGGCATTTACACTGCGCATCTCATTACAGGGGCCTTTACACGGCGCATCTCATTACAGGGGCCTTTACACGGCGCATCTCATTACAGGGGCCTTTACACGGCGCATCTCATTACAGGGGCCTTTACACGGCGCATCTCATTACAGGGGCCTTTACACTGCGCATCTCATTACAGGGGCCTTTACACTGCGCATCTCATTACAGGGGGCTTTACACTGCGCATCTCATTACAGGGGCCTTTACACTGCGCATCTCATTACAGGGGCCTTTACACTGCGCAACTCATTACAGGGGCCTTTACACTGCGCAACTCATTACAGGGGCCTTTACACTGCGCATCTCATTACAGGGGCATTTACACTGCGCATCTCATTACAGGGGCATTTGCACTGCGCATCTCATTACAGGGGCATTTACACTGCGCATCTCATTACGGGGCATTTACACTGCGCATCTCATTCCAGGGCATTTACACTGTGCTTCTCATTAAGGGGCATTTACACTGGGCATCCCATTACGGGGCATTTACACTGCGCATCTCATTACAGGGGCATTTACATTGCGCATCTCATTACAGGGGCCTTTACACGGCGCATCTCATTACAGGGGCCTTTACACGGCGCATCTCATTACAGGGGCCTTTACACGGCGCATCTCATTACAGGGGCCTTTACACAGCGCATCTCATTACAGGGGCCTTTACACTGCGCATCTCATTACAGGGGCATTTAAACTGCGCATCTCATTACAGGGGCATTTACACTGCGCATCTCATTACAGGGGCATTTACACTGCGCATGTCATTACAGGGGCATTTACACTGCGCATGTCATTACAGGGGCATTTACACTGCGCATCTCATTACAGGGGCATTTACACTGCGCATGTCATTACAGGGGCCTTTACACTGCGCATCTCATTACGGGGCTTTTACACTGCGCATCTCATTACAGGGTCCTTTACACTGCGCATCTCATTACGGGGCATTTACACTGCGCATCTCATTACAGGGGCATTTACACTGCGCATCTCATTACAGGGGCATTTACACTGCGCATCTCATTACAGGGGCCTTTACACTGCGCATCTCATTACAGGGGCATTTACACTGCGCATCTCATTACAGGGGCATTTACACTGCGCATCTCATTACAGGGGCATTTACACTGCGCATCTCATTACAGGGGCATTTACACTGCGCATCTCATTACAGGGGCATTTACACTGCGCATCTCATTACAGGGGCATTTACACTGCGCATCTCATTACAGGGGCATTTACACTGCGCATCTCATTACAGGGGCCTTTACACTGCGCATCTCATTACAGGGGCCTTTACACGGCGCATCTCATTACAGGGGCCTTTACACGGCGCATCTCATTACAGGGGCCTTTACACGGCGCATCTCATTACAGGGGCCTTTACACGGCGCATCTCATTACAGGGGCCTTTACACGGCGCATCTCATTACAGGGGCCTTTACACGGCGCATCTCATTACAGGGGCCTTTACACGGCGCATCTCATTACAGGGGCATTTACACTGCGCATCTCATTACAGGGGCATTTCCACTGCGCATCTCATTACAGGGGCATTTACACTGCGCATCTCATTACAGGGTCCTTTACACTGCGCATCTCATTACGGGGCATTTACACTGCGCATCTCATTACAGGGGCATTTATACTGGGCATCACTTTACAGGGGCATTTACACTGCGCATCTCATTACAGGACATTTACACTGCGCATCTCATTACAGGGGCATTTACACTGCGCATTTCATTACAGGGGCATTTACACTGCGCATCTCATTACAGGGGCATTTACACTGCGCATCTCATTACGGGGCATTTACACTGCGCTTCTCATTACAGGGGCATTTACACTGCGCATCTCATTACAGGGGCATTTACACTGCGCATCTCATTACAGGGGCATTTACACTGCTCATCTCATTACAGGGGCATTTACACTGCGCATCTCATTACGGGGCATTTAGACTGCGCATCTCATTACGGGGCATTTACACTGCGCATCTCATTACGGGGCATTTACACTGCGCATCTCATTACAGGGGCATTTACACTGCGCATCTCATTGCAGGGGCATTTACACTGCGCAACTCATTACAGGGGCATTTACACTGCGCAACTCATTACAGGGGCCTTTACACTGCGCATCTCATTACAGGGGCCTTTACACTGCGATCTCATTACAGGGGCCTTTACACTGCGCATCTCATTACGGGGCATTTACACTGCGCTTCTCATTACAGGGGCATTTACACTGCGCATCTCATTACAGGGGCATTTACACTGCGCATCTCATTACAGGGGCCTTTACACTGCGCATCTCATTACAGGGGCATTTACACTGCGCATCTCATTACAGGGGCATTTACACTGCGCATCTCATTACAGGGGCATTTACACTGCGCATCTCATTACAGGGGCATTTACACTGCGCATCTCATTACAGGGGCATTTACACTGCGCATCTCATTACAGGGGCATTTACACTGCGCATCTCATTACAGGGGCCTTTACACTGCGCATCTCATTACAGGGGCCTTTACACTGCGCATCTCATTACAGGGGCCTTTACACGGCGCATCTCATTACAGGGGCCTTTACACGGCGCATCTCATTACAGGGGCCTTTACACGGCGCATCTCATTACAGGGGCCTTTACACGGCGCATCTCATTACAGGGGCCTTTACACGGCGCATCTCATTACAGGGGCCTTTACACGGCGCATCTCATTACAGGGGCCTTTACACAGCGCATCTCATTACAGGGGCATTTACACTGCGCATCTCATTACAGGGGCATTTCCACTGCGCATCTCATTACAGGGGCATTTACACTGCGCATCTCATTACAGGGTCCTTTACACTGCGCATCTCATTACGGGGCATTTACACTGCGCATCTCATTACAGGGGCATTTATACTGGGCATCACTTTACAGGGGCATATACACTGCGCATCTCATTACAGGACATTTACACTGCGCATCTCATTACAGGGGCATTTACACTGCGCATTTCATTACAGGGGCATTTACACTGCGCATCTCATTACAGGGGCATTTACACTGCGCATCTCATTACGGGGCATTTACACTGCGCTTCTCATTACAGGGGCATTTACACTGCGCATCTCATTACAGGGGCATTTACACTGCGCATCTCATTACAGGGGCATTTACACTGCGCATCTCATTACAGGGGCATTTACACTGCGCATCTCATTACGGGGCATTTAGACTGCGCATCTCATTACGGGGCATTTACACTGCGCATCTCATTACGGGGCATTTACACTGCGCATCTCATTACAGGGGCATTTACACTGCGCATCTCATTGCAGGGGCATTTACACTGCGCAACTCATTACAGGGGCATTTACACTGCGCAACTCATTACAGGGGCCTTTACACTGCGCATCTCATTACAGGGGCCTTTACACTGCGCATCTCATTACGGGGCATTTACACTGCGCTTCTCATTACAGGGGCATTTACACTGCGCATCTCATTACAGGGGCATTTACACTGCGCATCTCATTACAGGGGCATTTACACTGCGCATCTCATTACGGGGCATTTACACTGCGCATCTCATTACGGGGCATTTACACTGCGCATCTCATTACGGGGCATTTACACTGCGCATCTCATTACAGGGGCATTTACACTGCGCATCTCATTACAGGGGCATTTACACTGCGCATCTCATTACGGGGCATTTACACTGCGCATCTCATTACGGGGCATTTACACTGCGCATCTCATTACGGGGCATTTAGACTGCGCATCTCATTACGGGGCATTTACACTGCGCATCTCATTACGGGGCATTTACACTGCGCATCTCATTACAGGGGCATTTACACTGCGCATCTCATTGCAGGGGCATTTACACTGCGCAACTCATTACAGGGGCATTTACACTGCGCAACTCATTACAGGGGCCTTTACACTGCGCATCTCATTACAGGGGCCTTTACACTGCGCATCTCATTACGGGGCATTTACACTGCGCTTCTCATTACAGGGGCATTTACACTGCGCATCTCATTACAGGGGCATTTACACTGCGCATCTCATTACAGGGGCATTTACACTGCGCATCTCATTACGGGGCATTTACACTGCGCATCTCATTACGGGGCATTTACACTGCGCATCTCATTACGGGGCATTTACACTGCGCATCTCATTACAGGGGCATTTACACTGCGCATTTCATTACAGGGGCATTTACACTGCGCATCTCATTACGGGGCATTTACACTGCGCATCTCATTACGGGGCATTTACACTGCGCATCTCATTACGGGGGCATTTACACTGCGCATCTCATTACGGGGGCATTTACACTGCGCATCTCATTGCGGGGGCCTTTACACTGCGCATCTCATTACAGGGGCCTTTACACTGCGCATCTCATTACAGGGGCCTTTACACTGCGCATCTCATTACAGGGGCCTTTACACTGCGCATCTCATTACAGGGGCCTTTACACTGCGCATCTCATTACAGGGGCCTTTACACTGCGCATCTCATTACAGGGGCCTTTACACTGCGCATCTCATTACAGGGGCATTTAAACTGCGCATCTCATTACAGGGGCATTTACACTGCGCATCTCATTACAGGGGCATTTACACTGCGCATGTCATTACAGGGGCATTTACACTGCGCATGTCATTACAGGGGCATTTACACTGCGCATGTCATTACAGGGGCATTTACACTGCGCATGTCATTACAGGGGCCTTTACACTGCGCATCTCATTACGGGGCTTTTACACTGCGCATCTCATTACAGGGTCCTTTACACTGCGCATCTCATTACGGGGCATTTACACTGCGCATCTCATTACGGGGCATTTACACTGCGCATCTCATTACAGGGGCATTTACACTGCGCATCTCATTACAGGGGCATTTACACTGCGCATCTCATTACAGGGGCCTTTACACTGCGCATCTCATTACAGGGGCATTTACACTGCGCATCTCATTACAGGGGCATTTACACTGCGCATCTCATTACAGGGGCATTTACACTGCGCATCTCATTACAGGGGCATTTACACTGCGCATCTCATTACAGGGGCATTTACACTGCGCATCTCATTACAGGGGCATTTACACTGCGCATCTCATTACAGGGGCCTTTACACTGCGCATCTCATTACAGGGGCCTTTACACTGCGCATCTCATTACAGGGGCCTTTACACGGCGCATCTCATTACAGGGGCCTTTACACGGCGCATCTCATTACAGGGGCCTTTACACGGCGCATCTCATTACAGGGGCCTTTACACGGCGCATCTCATTACAGGGGCCTTTACACGGCGCATCTCATTACAGGGGCCTTTACACGGCGCATCTCATTACAGGGGCCTTTACACAGCGCATCTCATTACAGGGGCATTTACACTGCGCATCTCATTACAGGGGCATTTCCACTGCGCATCTCATTACAGGGGCATTTACACTGCGCATCTCATTACAGGGTCCTTTACACTGCGCATCTCATTACGGGGCATTTACACTGCGCATCTCATTACAGGGGCATTTATACTGGGCATCACTTTACAGGGGCATTTACACTGTGCTTCTCATTACAGGACATTTACACTGCGCATCTCATTACAGGGGCATTTACACTGCGCATTTCATTACAGGGGCATTTACACTGCGCATCTCATTACAGTGTAAATGCCCCTGTAATGAGATGCGCCGTGTAAATGCCCCTGTAATGAGATGCGCAGTGTAAATGCCCCTGTAATGAGATGCGCAGTGTAAATGCCCCTGTAATGAGATGCGCAGTGTAAATGCCCCTGTAATGAGATGCGCAGTGTAAATGCCCCTGTAATGAGATGCGCAGTGTAAATGCCCCTGTAATGAGATGCGCAGTGTAAATGCCCCTGTAATGAGATGCGCAGTGTAAATGCCCCTGTAATGAGATGCGCAGTGTAAAGACCCTTGTAATGAGATGCGCAATGTAAAGGCCCCTGTAATGAGATGCGCAGTGTAAAGGCCCCTGTAATGAGATGCGCAATGTAAATGCCCCTGTAATGAGATGCGCAGTGTAAATGCCCCGTAATGGGATGCCCAGTGTAAATGCCCCTTAATGAGATGCACAGTGTAAATGCCCTGTAATGAGATGCGCAGTGTAAATGCCCCGTAATGAGATGCACAGTGTAAATGCCCCTGTAATGACATGCGCAGTGTAAATGCCCCTGTAATGAGATGCGCAGTGTAAATGCCCCTGTAATGAGATGCGCAGTGTAAATGCCCCTGTAATGAGAAGCGCAGTGTAAATGCCCCTGTAATGAGATGCGCAGTGTAAATGCCACTGTAATGAGATGCGCAGTGTAAAGGCCCTTGTAATGAGATGCGCAGTGTAAAGGCCCCTGTAATGAGATGCGCAGTGTAAAGGCCCCTGTAATGAGATGTGCTGTGTAAAGGCCCCTGTAATGAGATGCGCCGTGTAAAGGCCCCTGTAATGAGATGCGCCGTGTAAAGGCCCCTCTAATGAGATGCGCCGTGTAAAGGCCCCTGTAATGAGATGCGCAATGTAAAGCCCCTGTAATGAGATGCGCAGTGTAAATGCCCCGTAATGGGATGCCCAGTGTAAATGCCCTTAATGAGATGCACAGTGTAAATGCCATGTAATGAGATGCGCAGTGTAAATGCCCCGTAATGAGATGCACAGTGTAAATTCCCCTGTAATGACATGCGCAGTGTAAATGCCCCTGTAATGACATGCGCAGTGTAAATGCCCCTGTAATGACATGCGCAGTGTAAATTCCCCGTAATGAGATGCGCAGTGTAAAGGACCTTGTAATGAGATGCGCAGTGTAAATGCCCCGTAATGAGATGCACAGTGTAAATTCCCCTGTAAAGACATGCGCAGTGTAAATGCCCCTGTAATGACATGCGCAGTGTAAATGCCCCTGTAATGACATGCGCAGTGTAAATTCCCCGTAATGAGATGCGCAGTGTAAAGGACCCTGTAATGAGATGCGCAGTGTAAAAGCCCCGTAATGAGATGCGCAGTGTAAAGGCCCCTGTAATGAGATGCGCAGTGTAAATGCCCCTGTAATGAGATGCGCAGTGTAAATGCCCCTGTAATGAGATGCGCAGTGTAAATGCCCCTGTAATGAGATGCGCAGTGTAAATGCCCCTGTAATGAGATGCGCAGTGTAAAGGCCCCTGTAATGAGATGCGCAGTGTAAATGCCTCTGTAATGAGATGCGCAGTGTAAAGGCCCCTGTAATGAGATGCGCAGTGTAAATGCCCCTGTAATGAGATGCTCAGTGTAAATTCCCCTGTAATGAGATGCGCAGTGTAAATGCCCCTGTAATGAGATGCGCCGTGTAAAGGACCCTGTAATGAGATGCGCCGTGTAAAGGCCCCTGTAATGAGATGCGCAATGTAAATGCCCCTGTAATGAGATGCGCAGTATAAATGCCCCTGTAATGAGATGCGCAGTTTAAATGCCCCTGTAATGAGATGCGCAGTTTAAATGCCCCTGTAATGAGATGCGCAGTGTAAATGCCCCTGTAATGAGATGCGCAGTGTAAAGACCCTTGTAATGAGATGTGCAATGTAAAGGCCCCTGTAATGAGATGCGCAGTGTAAAGGCCCCTATAATGAGATGTGCTGTGTAAAGGCCCCTGTAATGAGATGCGCCGTGTAAAGGACCCTGTAATGAGATGCGCCGTGTAAAGGCCCCTGTAATGAGATGCGCCGTGTAAAGGCCCCTGTAATGAGATGCGCAATGTAAATGCCCCTGTAATGAGATGCGCAGTGTAAATGCCCCGTAATGGGATGCCCAGTGTAAATGCCCCTTAATGAGATGCGCAGTGTAAATGCCCCTGTAATGAGATGCGCAGTGTAAATGCCCCTGTAATGACATGCGCAGTGTAAATGCCCCTGTAATGAGATGCGCAGTGTAAATGCCCCTGTAATGAGATGCGCAGTGTAAATGCCCCTGTAATGAGATGCGCCGTGTAAATGCCCCTGTAATGAGATGCGCCGTGTAAATGCCCCTGTAATGAGATGCGCAGTGTAAATGCCCCTGTAATGAGATGCGCAGTGTAAATGCCCCTGTAATGAGATGCGCAGTGTAAATGCCCCTGTAATGAGATGCGCAGTGTAAATGCCCCTGTAATGAGATGCGCAGTGTAAATGCCCCTGTAATGAGATGCGCAGTGTAAATGCCCCTGTAATGAGATGCGCAGTGTAAATGCCCCTGTAATGAGATGCGCAGTGTAAATGCCCCTGTAATGAGATGCGCAGTGTAAATGCCCCGTAATGAGATGCGCAGTGTAAATGACCCTGTAATGAGATGCGCAGTGTAAATGCCCCTGTAATGAGATGCGCCGTGTAAATGCCCCTGTAATGAGATGCGCCGTGTTATTGCCCCTGTAATGAGATGCGCCGTGTAAATGCCCCTGTAATGAGATGCGCCGTGTAAATGCCCCTGTAATGAGATGCGCAGTGTAAATGCCCCTGTAATGAGATGCGCAGTGTAAATGCCCCTGTAATGAGATGCTCAGTGTAAATTCCCCTGTAATGAGATACGCAGTGTAAATGCCCCTGTAATGAGATGCGCAGTGTAAATGCCCCTGTAATGAGATGCGCAGTGTAAAGACCCTTGTAATGAGATGCGCAATGTAAAGGCCCCTGTAATGAGATGCGCAGTGTAAAGGCCCCTGTAATGAGATGCGCTGTGTAAAGGCCCCTGTAATGAGATGCGCCGTGTAAAGGACCCTGTAATGAGATGCGCAGTGTAAATGCCCCTGTAATGAGATGCGCCGTGTAAATGCCCCTGTAATGAGATGCGCCGTGTTATTGCCCCTGTAATGAGATGCGCCGTGTAAATGCCCCTGTAATGAGATGCGCCGTGTAAATGCCCCTGTAATGAGATGCGCAGTGTAAATGCCCCTGTAATGAGATGCGCAGTGTAAATGCCCCTGTAATGAGATGCTCAGTGTAAATTCCCCTGTAATGAGATACGCAGTGTAAATGCCCCTGTAATGAGATGCGCAGTGTAAATGCCCCTGTAATGAGATGCGCAGTGTAAAGACCCTTGTAATGAGATGCGCAATGTAAAGGCCCCTGTAATGAGATGCGCAGTGTAAAGGCCCCTGTAATGAGATGCGCTGTGTAAAGGCCCCTGTAATGAGATGCGCCGTGTAAAGGACCCTGTAATGAGATGCGCCGTGTAAAGGCCCCTGTAATGAGATGCGCAGTGTAAATGCCTCTGTAATGAGATGCGCAGTGTAAATGCCCCGTAATGAGATGCGCAGTGTAAATGCCCCTGTAATGACATGCGCAGTGTAAATGCCCCTGTAATGAGATGCACCGTGTAAATGCCCCTGTAATGAGATGCGCCGTGTAAATGCCCCTGTAATGAGATGCGCAGTGTAAATGCCCCTGTAATGAGATGCGCAGTGTAAATGCCCCTGTAATGAGATGCGCAGTGTAAATGCCACTGTAATGAGATGCGCAGTGTAAATGCCCCTGTAATGAGATGCGCAGTGTAAATGCCCCTGTAATGAGATGCGCAGTGTAAAGACCCTTGTAATGAGATGCGCAATGTAAAGGCCCCTGTAATGAGATGCGCAGTGTAAAGGCCCCTGTAATGAGATGCGCTGTGTAAAGGCCCCTGTAATGAGATGCGCCGTGTAAAGGCCCCTGTAATGAGATGCGCAATGTAAATGCCCCTGTAATGAGATGCGCAGTGTAAATGCCCCGTAATGGGATGCCCAGTGTAAATGCCCCTTAATGAGATGCACAGTGTAAATGCCCTGTAATGAGATGCGCAGTGTAAATGCCCCGTAATGAGATGCACAGTGTAAATGCCCCTGTAATGACATGCGCAGTGTAAATGCCCCTGTAATGAGATGCGCAGTGTAAATGCCCCTGTAATGAGATGCGCAGTGTAAATGCCCCTGTAATGAGATGCGCAGTGTAAATGCCCCTGTAATGAGATGCGCAGTGTAAATGCCCCTGTAATGAGATGCGCAGTGTAAATGCCCCTGTAATAAGATGCGCAGTGTAAATGCCCCTGTAATGAGATGCGCCGTGTAAATGCCCCTGTAATGAGATGCGCAGTGTAAATGCCCCTGTAATGAGATGCGCAGTGTAAATGGCCCTGTAATGAGATGCTCAGTGTAAATTCCCCTGTAATGAGATGCGCAGTGTAAATGCCCCTGTAATGAGATGCGCAGTGTAAATGCCCCTGTAATGAGATGCGCAGTGTAAAGACCCTTGTAATGAGATGCGCAATGTAAAGGCCCCTGTAATGAGATGCGCAGTGTAAAGGCCCCTGTAATGAGATGCGCTGTGTAAAGGCCCCTGTAATGAGATGCGCCGTGTAAAGGAGCCTGTAATGAGATGCGCCGTGTAAAGGAGCCTGTAATGAGATGCGCCGTGTAAAGGCCCCTGTAATGAGATGCGCAGTCTAAATGCCTCTGTAATGAGATGCGCAGTGTAAATGCCCCGTAATGAGATGCGCAGTGTAAATGCCCCTGTAATGAGATGCGCAGTGTAAATGCCCCTGTAATGAGATGCGCCGTGTAAATGCCCCTGTAATGAGATGCGCCGTGTAAATGCCCCTGTAATGAGATGCGCAGTGTAAATGCCCCTGTAATGAGATGCGCAGTGTAAATGCCCCTGTAATGAGATGCGCAGTGTAAATGCCCCTGTAATGAGATGCGCAGTGTAAATGCCCCTGTAATGAGATGCGCAGTGTAAATGCCCCTGTAATGAGATGCGCAGTGTAAATGCCCCTGTAATGAGATGCGCAGTGTAAAGACCCTTGTAATGAGATGCGCAATGTAAAGGCCCCTGTAATGAGATGCGCAGTGTAAAGGCCCCTGTAATGAGATGCGCAATGTAAATGCCCCTGTAATGAGATGCGCAGTGTAAATGCCCCTGTAATGACATGCGCAGTGTAAATGCCCCTGTAATGAGATGCGCAGTGTAAATGCCCCTGTAATGAGATGCGCAGTGTAAATGCCCCTGTAATGAGATGCGCAGTGTAAATGCCCCTGTAATGAGATGCGCAGTGTAAATGCCCCGTAATGAGATGCGCAGTGTAAATGACCCTGTAATGAGATGCGCAGTGTAAATGCCCCTGTAATGAGATGCGCCGTGTAAATGCCCCTGTAATGAGATGCGCCGTGTAAATGCCCCTGTAATGAGATGCGCAGTGTAAATGCCCCTGTAATGAGATGCGCAGTGTAAATGCCCCTGTAATGAGATGCGCAGTGTAAATGCCCCTGTAATGAGATGCGCAGTGTAAATGCCCCTGTAATGAGATGCTCAGTGTAAATTCCCCTGTAATGAGATGCGCAGTGTAAATGCCCCTGTAATGAGATGCGCAGTGTAAATGCCCCTGTAATGAGATGCGCAGTGTAAAGACCCTTGTAATTAGATGCGCAATGTAAAGGCCCCTGTAATGAGATGCGCAGTGTAAAGGCCCCTGTAATGAGATGCGCTGTGTAAAGGCCCCTGTAATGAGATGCGCCGTGTAAAGGACCCTGTAATGAGATGCGCCGTGTAAAGGCCCCTGTAATGAGATGCGCAGTGTAAATGCCTCTGTAATGAGATGCGCAGTGTAAATGCCCCGTAATGAGATGCGCAGTGTAAATGCCCCTGTAATGAGATGCGCAGTGTAAATGCCCCTGTAATGAGATGCGCCGTGTAAATGCCCCTGTAATGAGATGCGCCGTGTAAATGCCCCTGTAATGAGATGGGCAGTGTAAATGCCCCTGTAATGAGATGCGCAGTGTAAATGCCCCTGTAATGAGATGCGCAGTGTAAATGCCCCTGTAATGAGATGCGCAGTGTAAATGCCCCTGTAATGAGATGCGCAGTGTAAATGCCCCTGTAATGAGATGCGCAGTGTAAATGCCCCTGTAATGAGATGCGCAGTGTAAAGTCCCCTGTAATGAGATGCGCAGTGTAAAGACCCTTGTAATGAGATGCGCAATGTAAAGGCCCCTGTAATGAGATGCGCAGTGTAAAGGCCCCTGTATTGAGATGCGCAATGTAAATGCCCCTGTAATGAGATGCGCAGTGTAAATGCCCCGTAATGGGATGCCCAGTGTAAATGCCCCTTAATGAGATGCACAGTGTAAATGCCCTGTAATGAGATGCGCAGTGTAAATGCCCCGTAATGAGATGCACAGTGTAAATGCCCCTGTAATGACATGCGCAGTGTAAATGCCCCTGTAATGAGATGCGCAGTGTAAATGCCCCTGTAATGAGATGCGCAGTGTAAATGCCCCTGTAATGAGAAGCGCAGTGTAAATGCCCCTGTAATGAGATGCGCAGTGTAAATGCCACTGTAATGAGATGCGCAGTGTAAAGGCCCTTGTAATGAGATGCGCAGTGTAAAGGCCCCTGTAATGAGATGCGCAGTGTAAAGGCCCCTGTAATGAGATGTGCTGTGTAAAGGCCCCTGTAATGAGATGCGCCATGTAAAGGCCCCTGTAATGAGATGCGCCGTGTAAAGGCCCCTCTAATGAGATGCGCCGTGTAAAGGCCCCTGTAATGAGATGCGCAATGTAAAGCCCCTGTAATGAGATGCGCAGTGTAAATGCCCCGTAATGGGATGCCCAGTGTAAATGCCCTTAATGAGATGCACAGTGTAAATGCCATGTAATGAGATGCGCAGTGTAAATGCCCCGTAATGAGATGCACAGTGTAAATTCCCCTGTAATGACATGCGCAGTGTAAATGCCCCTGTAATGACATGCACAGTGTAAATGCCCCTGTAATGACATGCGCAGTGTAAATTCCCCGTAATGAGATGCGCAGTGTAAAGGACCTTGTAATGAGATGCGCAGTGTTAATGCCCCGTAATGAGATGCACAGTGTAAATTCCCCTGTAAAGACATGCGCAGTGTAAATGCCCCTGTAATGACATGCGCAGTGTAAATGCCCCTGTAATGACATGTGCAGTGTAAATTCCCCGTAATGAGATGCGCAGTGTAAAGGACCCTGTAATGAGATGCGCAGTGTAAAAGCCCCGTAATGAGATGCGCAGTGTAAAGGCCCCTGTAATGAGATGCGCAGTGTAAATGCCCCTGTAATGAGATGCGCAGTGTAAATGCCCCTGTAATGAGATGCGCAGTGTAAATGCCCCTGTAATGAGATGCGCAGTGTAAAGGCCCCTGTAATGAGATGCGCAGTGTAAATGCCTCTGTAATGAGATGCGCAGTGTAAAGGCCCCTGTAATGAGATGCGCAGTGTAAATGCCCCTGTAATGAGATGCTCAGTGTAAATTCCCCTGTAATGAGATGCGCAGTGTAAATGCCCCTGTATTGAGATGCGCCGTGTAAAGGACCCTGTAATGAGATGCGCCGTGTAAAGGCCCCTGTAATGAGATGCGCCGTGTAAATGCCCCTGTAATGAGATGCGCAGTATAAATGCCCCTGTAATGAGATGCGCAGTTTAAATGCCCCTGTAATGAGATGCGCAGTTTAAATGCCCCTGTAATGAGATGCGCAGTGTAAATGCCCCTGTAATGAGATGCGCAGTGTAAATGCCCCTGTAATGAGATGCTCAGTGTAAAGGCCCCTGTAATGAGATGCGCCGTGTAAAGGACCCTGTAATGAGATGCGCCGTGTAAAGGCCCCTGTAATGAGATGCGCCGTGTAAAGGCCCCTGTAATGAGATGCGCTGTGTAAAGGCCCCTGTAATGAGATGCGCCGTGTAAAGGACCCTGTAATGAGATGCGCCGTGTAAAGGCCCCTGTAATGAGATGCGCCGTGTAAAGGCCCCTGTAATGAGATGCGCAATGTAAATGCCCCTGTAATGAGATGCGCAGTGTAAATGCCCCGTAATGGGATGCCCAGTGTAAATGCCCCTTAATGAGATGCGCAATGTAAATGCCCCTGTAATGAGATGCGCAGTGTAAATGCCCCTGTAATGACATGCGCAGTGTAAATGCCCCTGTAATGAGATGCGCAGTGTAAATGCCCCGTAATGGGATGCCCAGTGTAAATGCCCCTTAATGAGATGCGCAATGTAAATGCCCCTGTAATGAGATGCGCAGTGTAAATGCCCCTGTAATGACATGCGCAGTGTAAATGCCCCTGTAATGAGATGCGCAGTGTAAAGGCCCCTGTAATGAGATGCGCAGTGTAAATGCCCCTGTAATGAGATGCTCAGTGTAAATTCCCCTGTAATGAGATGCGCAGTGTAAATGCCCCTGTATTGAGATGCGCCGTGTAAAGGACCCTGTAATGAGATGCGCCGTGTAAAGGCCCCTGTAATGAGATGCGCAATGTAAATGCCCCTGTAATGAGATGCGCAGTATAAATGCCCCTGTAATGAGATGCGCAGTTTAAATGCCCCTGTAATGAGATGCGCAGTTTAAATGCCCCTGTAATGAGATGCGCAGTGTAAATGCCCCTGTAATGAGATGCGCAGTGTAAATGCCCCTGTAATGAGATGCTCAGTGTAAAGGCCCCTGTAATGAGATGCGCCGTGTAAAGGACCCTGTAATGAGATGCGCCGTGTAAAGGCCCCTGTAATGAGATGCGCCGTGTAAAGGCCCCTGTAATGAGATGCGCTGTGTAAAGGCCCCTGTAATGAGATGCGCCGTGTAAAGGACCCTGTAATGAGATGCGCCGTGTAAAGGCCCCTGTAATGAGATGCGCCGTGTAAAGGCCCCTGTAATGAGATGCGCAATGTAAATGCCCCTGTAATGAGATGCGCAGTGTAAATGCCCCGTAATGGGATGCCCAGTGTAAATGCCCCTTAATGAGATGCGCAATGTAAATGCCCCTGTAATGAGATGCGCAGTGTAAATGCCCCTGTAATGACATGCGCAGTGTAAATGCCCCTGTAATGAGATGCGCAGTGTAAATGCCCCTGTAATGAGATGCACAGTGTAAATGCCCCTGTAATGAGATGCGCAGTGTAAATGCCCCTGTAATGAGATGCGCAGTGTAAATCCCCCGTAATGAGATGCGCAGTGTAAATGACCCTGTAAAGAGATGCGCAGTGTAAATGCCCCTGTAATGAGATGCGCCGTGTAAATGCCCCTGTAATGAGATGCGCCGTGTAAATGCCCCTGTAATGAGATGCGCAGTGTAAATGCCCCTGTAATGAGATGCGCAGTGTAAATGCCCCTGTAATGAGATGCGCAGTGTAAATGCCCCTGTAATGAGATGCGCAGTGTAAATGCCCCTGTAATGAGATGCTCAGTGTAAATTCCCCTGTAATGAGATGCGCAGTGTAAAGGCCCCTGTAATGAGATGCGCAGTGTAAATGCCCCTGTAATGAGATGCGCAGTGTAAATGCCCCTGTAATGAGATGCGCAGTGTAAATGCCCCTGTAATGAGATGCGCAGTGTAAATGCCCCTGTAATGAGATGCGCAGTGTAAAGGCCCCTGTAATGAGATGCGCAGTGTAAATGCCTCTGTAATGAGATGCGCAGTGTAAAGGCCCCTGTAATGAGATGCGCAGTGTAAATGCCCCTGTAATGAGATGCTCAGTGTAAATTCCCCTGTAATGAGATGCGCAGTGTAAATGCCCCTGTATTGAGATGCGCCGTGTAAAGGACCCTGTAATGAGATGCGCCGTGTAAAGGCCCCTGTAATGAGATGCACAGTGTAAATTCCCCTGTAAAGACATGCGCAGTGTAAATGCCCCTGTAATGACATGCGCAGTGTAAATGCCCCTGTAATGACATGCGCAGTGTAAATTCCCCGTAATGAGATGCGCAGTGTAAAGGACCCTGTAATGAGATGCGCAGTGTAAAAGCCCCGTAATGAGATGCGCAGTGTAAAGGCCCCTGTAATGAGATGCGCAGTGTAAATGCCCCTGTAATGAGATGCGCAGTGTAAATGCCCCTGTAATGAGATGCGCAGTGTAAATGCCCCTGTAATGAGATGCGCAGTGTAAATGCCCCTGTAATGAGATGCGCAGTGTAAAGGCCCCTGTAATGAGATGCGCAGTGTAAATGCCTCTGTAATGAGATGCGCAGTGTAAAGGCCCCTGTAATGAGATGCGCAGTGTAAATGCCCCTGTAATGAGATGCTCAGTGTAAATTCCCCTGTAATGAGATGCGCAGTGTAAATGCCCCTGTATTGAGATGCGCCGTGTAAAGGACCCTGTAATGAGATGCGCCGTGTAAAGGCCCCTGTAATGAGATGCGCAATGTAAATGCCCCTGTAATGAGATGCGCAGTATAAATGCCCCTGTAATGAGATGCGCAGTTTAAATGCCCCTGTAATGAGATGCGCAGTTTAAATGCCCCTGTAATGAGATGCGCAGTGTAAATACCCCTGTAATGAGATGCGCAGTGTAAATGCCCCTGTAATGAGATGCTCAGTGTAAAGGCCCCTGTAATGAGATGCGCCGTGTAAAGGACCCTGTAATGAGATGCGCCGTGTAAAGGCCCCTGTAATGAGATGCGCCGTGTAAAGGCCCCTGTAATGAGATGCGCTGTGTAAAGGCCCCTGTAATGAGATGCGCCGTGTAAAGGACCCTGTAATGAGATGCGCCGTGTAAAGGCCCCTGTAATGAGATGCGCCGTGTAAAGGCCCCTGTAATGAGATGCGCAATGTAAATGCCCCTGTAATGAGATGCGCAGTGTAAATGCCCCGTAATGGGATGCCCAGTGTAAATGCCCCTTAATGAGATGCGCAATGTAAATGCCCCTGTAATGAGATGCGCAGTGTAAATGCCCCTGTAATGACATGCGCAGTGTAAATGCCCCTGTAATGAGATGCGCAGTGTAAATGCCCCGTAATGGGATGCCCAGTGTAAATGCCCCTTAATGAGATGCGCAATGTAAATGCCCCTGTAATGAGATGCGCAGTGTAAATGCCCCTGTAATGACATGCGCAGTGTAAATGCCCCTGTAATGAGATGCACAGTGTAAAGGCCCCTGTAATGAGATGCGCAGTGTAAATGCCCCTGTAATGAGATGCTCAGTGTAAATTCCCCTGTAATGAGATGCGCAGTGTAAATGCCCCTGTATTGAGATGCGCCGTGTAAAGGACCCTGTAATGAGATGCGCCGTGTAAAGGCCCCTGTAATGAGATGCGCAATGTAAATGCCCCTGTAATGAGATGCGCAGTATAAATGCCCCTGTAATGAGATGCGCAGTTTAAATGCCCCTGTAATGAGATGCGCAGTTTAAATGCCCCTGTAATGAGATGCGCAGTGTAAATGCCCCTGTAATGAGATGCGCAGTGTAAATGCCCCTGTAATGAGATGCTCAGTGTAAAGGCCCCTGTAATGAGATGCGCCGTGTAAAGGACCCTGTAATGAGATGCGCCGTGTAAAGGCCCCTGTAATGAGATGCGCCGTGTAAAGGCCCCTGTAATGAGATGCGCTGTGTAAAGGCCCCTGTAATGAGATGCGCCGTGTAAAGGACCCTGTAATGAGATGCGCCGTGTAAAGGCCCCTGTAATGAGATGCGCCGTGTAAAGGCCCCTGTAATGAGATGCGCAATGTAAATGCCCCTGTAATGAGATGCGCAGTGTAAATGCCCCGTAATGGGATGCCCAGTGTAAATGCCCCTTAATGAGATGCGCAATGTAAATGCCCCTGTAATGAGATGCGCAGTGTAAATGCCCCTGTAATGACATGCGCAGTGTAAATGCCCCTGTAATGAGATGCGCAGTGTAAATGCCCCTGTAATGAGATGCGCAGTGTAAATGCCCCTGTAATGAGATGCGCAGTGTAAATGCCCCTGTAATGAGATGCGCAGTGTAAATCCCCCGTAATGAGATGCGCAGTGTAAATGACCCTGTAAAGAGATGCGCAGTGTAAATGCCCCTGTAATGAGATGCGCCGTGTAAATGCCCCTGTAATGAGATGCGCCGTGTAAATGCCCCTGTAATGAGATGCGCAGTGTAAATGCCCCTGTAATGAGATGCGCAGTGTAAATGCCCCTGTAATGAGATGCGCAGTGTAAATGCCCCTGTAATGAGATGCGCAGTGTAAATGCCCCTGTAATGAGATGCTCAGTGTAAATTCCCCTGTAATGAGATGCGCAGTGTAAAGGCCCCTGTAATGAGATGCGCAGTGTAAATGCCCCTGTAATGAGATGCGCAGTGTAAATGCCCCTGTAATGAGATGCGCAGTGTAAATGCCCCTGTAATGAGATGCGCAGTGTAAATGCCCCTGTAATGAGATGCGCAGTGTAAAGGCCCCTGTAATGAGATGCGCAGTGTAAATGCCTCTGTAATGAGATGCGCAGTGTAAAGGCCCCTGTAATGAGATGCGCAGTGTAAATGCCCCTGTAATGAGATGCTCAGTGTAAATTCCCCTGTAATGAGATGCGCAGTGTAAATGCCCCTGTATTGAGATGCGCCGTGTAAAGGACCCTGTAATGAGATGCGCCGTGTAAAGGCCCCTGTAATGAGATGCGCAATGTAAATGCCCCTGTAATGAGATGCGCAGTATAAATGCCCCTGTAATGAGATGCGCAGTTTAAATGCCCCTGTAATGAGATGCGCAGTTTAAATGCCCCTGTAATGAGATGCGCAGTGTAAATGCCCCTGTAATGAGATGCGCAGTGTAAATGCCCCTGTAATGAGATGCTCAGTGTAAAGGCCCCTGTAATGAGATGCGCCGTGTAAAGGACCCTGTAATGAGATGCGCCGTGTAAAGGCCCCTGTAATGAGATGCGCCGTGTAAAGGCCCCTGTAATGAGATGCGCTGTGTAAAGGCCCCTGTAATGAGATGCGCAGTGTAAATGCCCCTGTATTGAGATGCGCCGTGTAAAGGACCCTGTAATGAGATGTGCCGTGTAAAGGCCCCTGTAATGAGATGCGCAATGTAAATGCCCCTGTAATGAGATGCGCAGTATAAATGCCCCTGTAATGAGATGCGCAGTTTAAATGCCCCTGTAATGAGATGCGCAGTTTAAATGCCCCTGTAATGAGATGCGCAGTGTAAATGCCCCTGTAATGAGATGCGCAGTGTAAATGCCCCTGTAATGAGATGCTCAGTGTAAAGGCCCCTGTAATGAGATGCGCCGTGTAAAGGACCCTGTAATGAGATGCGCCGTGTAAAGGCCCCTGTAATGAGATGCGCCGTGTAAAGGCCCCTGTAATGAGATGCGCTGTGTAAAGGCCCCTGTAATGAGATGCGCCGTGTAAAGGACCCTGTAATGAGATGCGCCGTGTAAAGGCCCCTGTAATGAGATGCGCCGTGTAAAGGCCCCTGTAATGAGATGCGCAATGTAAATGCCCCTGTAATGAGATGCGCAGTGTAAATGCCCCGTAATGGGATGCCCAGTGTAAATGCCCCTTAATGAGATGCGCAATGTAAATGCCCCTGTAATGAGATGCGCAGTGTAAATGCCCCTGTAATGACATGCGCAGTGTAAATGCCCCTGTAATGAGATGCGCAGTGTAAATGCCCCGTAATGGGATGCCCAGTGTAAATGCCCCTTAATGAGATGCGCAATGTAAATGCCCCTGTAATGAGATGCGCAGTGTAAATGCCCCTGTAATGACATGCGCAGTGTAAATGCCCCTGTAATGAGATGCGCAGTGTAAAGGCCCCTGTAATGAGATGCGCAGTGTAAATGCCCCTGTAATGAGATGCTCAGTGTAAATTCCCCTGTAATGAGATGCGCAGTGTAAATGCCCCTGTATTGAGATGCGCCGTGTAAAGGACCCTGTAATGAGATGCGCCGTGTAAAGGCCCCTGTAATGAGATGCGCAATGTAAATGCCCCTGTAATGAGATGCGCAGTATAAATGCCCCTGTAATGAGATGCGCAGTTTAAATGCCCCTGTAATGAGATGCGCAGTTTAAATGCCCCTGTAATGAGATGCGCAGTGTAAATGCCCCTGTAATGAGATGCGCAGTGTAAATGCCCCTGTAATGAGATGCTCAGTGTAAAGGCCCCTGTAATGAGATGCGCCGTGTAAAGGACCCTGTAATGAGATGCGCCGTGTAAAGGCCCCTGTAATGAGATGCGCCGTGTAAAGGCCCCTGTAATGAGATGCGCCGTGTAAAGGCCCCTGTAATGAGATGCGCTGTGTAAAGGCCCCTGTAATGAGATGCGCCGTGTAAAGCACCCTGTAATGAGATGCGCCGTGTAAAGGCCCCTGTAATGAGATGCGCCGTGTAAAGGCCCCTGTAATGAGATGCGCAATGTAAATGCCCCTGTAATGAGATGCGCAGTGTAAATGCCCCGTAATGGGATGCCCAGTGTAAATGCCCCTTAATGAGATGCGCAATGTAAATGCCCCTGTAATGAGATGCGCAGTGTAAATGCCCCTGTAATGACATGCGCAGTGTAAATGCCCCTGTAATGAGATGCGCAGTGTAAATGCCCCTGTAATGAGATGCGCAGTGTAAATGCCCCTGTAATGAGATGCGCAGTGTAAATGCCCCTGTAATGAGATGCGCAGTGTAAATCCCCCGTAATGAGATGCGCAGTGTAAATGACCCTGTAAAGAGATGCGCAGTGTAAATGCCCCTGTAATGAGATGCGCCGTGTAAATGCCCCTGTAATGAGATGCGCCGTGTAAATGCCCCTGTAATGAGATGCGCAGTGTAAATGCCCCTGTAATGAGATGCGCAGTGTAAATGCCCCTGTAATGAGATGCGCAGTGTAAATGCCCCTGTAATGAGATGCGCAGTGTAAATGCCCCTGTAATGAGATGCTCAGTGTAAATTCCCCTGTAATGAGATGCGCAGTGTAAATGCCCCTGTAATGAGATGCGCAGTGTAAATGCCCCTGTAATGAGATGCGCAGTGTAAAGACCCTTGTAATGAGATGCGCAATGTAAAGGCCCCTGTAATGAGATGCGCAGTGTAAAGGCCCCTGTAATGAGATGCGCTGTGTAAAGGCCCCTGTAATGAGATGCGCCGTGTAAAGGACCCTGTAATGAGATGCGCCGTGTAAAGGCCCCTGTAATGAGATGCGCAGTGTAAATGCCTCTGTAATGAGATGCGCAGTGTAAATGCCCCGTAATGAGATGCGCAGTGTAAATGCCCCTGTAATGAGATGCGCAGTGTAAATGCCCCTGTAATGAGATGCGCCGTGTAAATGCCCCTGTAATGAGATGCGCCGTGTAAATGCCCCTGTAATGAGATGCGCCGTGTAAATGCCCCTGTAATGAGATGCACAGTGTAAATGCCCCTGTAATGAGATGCGCAGTGTAAATGCCCCTGTAATGAGATGCGCAGTGTAAATGCCCCTGTAATGAGATGCGCAGTGTAAATGCCCCTGTAATGAGATGCGCAGTGTAAATGCCCCTGTAATGAGATGCGCAGTGTAAAGACCCTTGTAATGAGATGCGCAATGTAAAGGCCCCTGTAATGAGATGCGCAGTGTAAAGGCCCCTGTAATGAGATGCGCAATGTAAATGCCCCTGTAATGAGATACGCAGTGTAAATGCCCCTGTAATGACATGCGCAGTGTAAATGCCCCTGTAATGAGATGCGCAGTGTAAATGCCCCTGTAATGAGATGCGCAGTGTAAATGCCCCTGTAATGAGATGCGCAGTGTAAATGCCCCTGTAATGAGATGCGCAGTGTAAATGCCCCGTAATGAGATGCGCAGTGTAAATGACCCTGTAATGAGATGCGCAGTGTAAATGCCCCTGTAATGAAATGCGCCGTGTAAATGCCCCTGTAATGAGATGCGCCGTGTAAATGCCCCTGTAATGAGATGCGCAGTGTAAATGCCCCTGTAATGAGATGCGCAGTGTAAATGCCCCTGTAATGAGATGCGCAGTGTAAATGCCCCTGTAATGAGATGCGCAGTGTAAATGCCCCTGTAATGAGATGCTCAGTGTAAATTCCCCTGTAATGAGATGCGCAGTGTAAATGCCCCTGTAATGAGATGCGCAGTGTAAATGCCCCTGTAATGAGATGCGCAGTGTAAAGACCCTTGTAATGAGATGCGCAATGTAAAGGCCCCTGTAATGAGATGCGCAGTGTAAAGGCCCCTGTAATGAGATGCGCTGTGTAAAGGCCCCTGTAATGAGATGCGCCGTGAAAAGGACCCTGTAATGAGATGCGCCGTGTAAAGGCCCCTGTAATGAGATGCGCAGTGTAAATGCCTCTGTAATGAGATGCGCAGTGTAAATGCCCCGTAATGAGATGCGCAGTGTAAATGCCCCTGTAATGAGATGCGCAGTGTAAATGCCCCTGTAATGAGATGCGCCGTGTAAATGCCCCTGTAATGAGATGCGCAGTGTAAATGCCCCTGTAATGAGATGCGCAGTGTAAATGCCCCTGTAATGAGATGCGCAGTGTAAATGCCCCGTAATGAGATGCGCAGTGTAAATGACCCTGTAAAGAGATGCGCAGTGTAAATGCCCCTGTAATGAGATGCGCCGTGTAAATGCCCCTGTAATGAGATGCGCCGTGTAAATGCCCCTGTAATGAGATGCACAGTGTAAATGCCCCTGTAATGAGATGCGCAGTGTAAATGCCCCTGTAATGAGATGCGCAGTGTAAATGCCCCTGTAATGAGATGCGCAGTGTAAATGCCCCTGTAATGAGATGCTCAGTGTAAATTCCCCTGTAATGAGATGCGCAGTGTAAATGCCCCTGTAATGAGATGCGCAGTGTAAATGCCCCTGTAATGAGATGCGCAGTGTAAAGACCCTTGTAATGAGATGCGCAATGTAAAGGCCCCTGTAATGAGATGCGCAGTGTAAAGGCCCCTGTAATGAGATGCGCTGTGTAAAGGCCCCTGTAATGAGATGCGCCGTGTAAAGGACCCTGTAATGAGATGCGCCGTGTAAAGGCCCCTGTAATGAGATGCGCAGTGTAAATGCCTCTGTAATGAGATGCGCAGTGTAAATGCCCCGTAATGAGATGCGCAGTGTAAATGCCCCTGTAATGAGATGCGCAGTGTAAATGCCCCTGTAATGAGATGCGCCGTGTAAATGCCCCTGTAATGAGATGCGCCGTGTAAATGCCCCTGTAATGAGATGCGCCGTGTAAATGCCCCTGTAATGAGATGCGCAGTGTAAATGCCCCTGTAATGAGATGCGCAGTGTAAATGCCCCTGTAATGAGATGCGCAGTGTAAAGGCCCCTGTAATGAGATGCGCAGTGTAAATGCCCCTGTAATGAGATGCGCAGTGTAAATGCCCCTGTAATGAGATGCGCAGTGTAAATGCCCCTGTAATGAGATGCGCAGTGTAAAGACCCTTGTAATGAGATGCGCAATGTAAAGGCCCCTGTAATGAGATGCGCAGTGTAAAGGCCCCTGTAATGAGATGCGCAATGTAAATGCCCCTGTAATGAGATACGCAGTGTAAATGCCCCTGTAATGACATGCGCAGTGTAAATGCCCCTGTAATGAGATGCGCAGTGTAAATGCCCCTGTAATGAGATGCGCAGTGTAAATGCCCCTGTAATGAGATGCGCAGTGTAAATGCCCCTGTAATGAGATGCGCAGTGTAAATGCCCCGTAATGAGATGCGCAGTGTAAATGACCCTGTAATGAGATGCGCAGTGTAAATGCCCCTGTAATGAGATGCGCCGTGTAAATGCCCCTGTAATGATATGCGCCGTGTAAATGCCCCTGTAATGAGATGCGCAGTGTAAATGCCCCTGTAATGAGATGCGCAGTGTAAATGCCCCTGTAATGAGATGCGCAGTGTAAATGCCCCTGTAATGAGATGCGCAGTGTAAATGCCCCTGTAATGAGATGCTCAGTGTAAATTCCCCTGTAATGAGATGCGCAGTGTAAATGCCCCTGTAATGAGATGCGCAGTGTAAATGCCCCTGTAATGAGATGCGCAGTGTAAAGACCCTTGTAATGAGATGCGCAATGTAAAGGCCCCTGTAATGAGATGCGCAGTGTAAAGGCCCCTGTAATGAGATGCGCTGTGTAAAGGCCCCTGTAATGAGATGCGCCGTGTAAAGGACCCTGTAATGAGATGCGCCGTGTAAAGGCCCCTGTAATGAGATGCGCAGTGTAAATGCCTCTGTAATGAGATGCGCAGTGTAAATGCCCCGTAATGAGATGCGCAGTGTAAATGCCCCTGTAATGAGATGCGCAGTGTAAATGCCCCTGTAATGAGATGCGCCGTGTAAATGCCCCTGTAATGAGATGCGCCGTGTAAATGCCCCTGTAATGAGATGCGCAGTGTAAATGCCCCTGTAATGAGATGCGCAGTGTAAATGCCCCTGTAATGAGATGCGCAGTGTAAATGCCCCTGTAATGAGATGCGCAGTGTAAATGCCCCTGTAATGAGATGCGCAGTGTAAAGACCCTTGAAATGAGATGCGCAATGTAAAGGCCCCTGTAATGAGATGCGCAGTGTAAAGGCCCCTGTAATGAGATGCGCTGTGTAAAGGCCCCTGTAATGAGATGCGCCGTGTAAAGGCCCCTGTAATGAGATGCGCAATGTAAATGCCCCTGTAATGAGATGCGCAGTGTAAATGCCCCGTAATGGGATGCCCAGTGTAAATGCCCCTTAATGAGATGCACAGTGTAAATGCCCTGTAATGAGATGCGCAGTGTAAATGCCCCGTAATGAGATGCACAGTGTAAATGCCCCTGTAATGACATGCGCAGTGTAAATGCCCCTGTAATGAGATGCGCAGTGTAAATGCCCCTGTAATGAGATGCGCAGTGTAAATGCCCCTGTAATGAGAAGCGCAGTGTAAATGCCCCTGTAATGAAATGCGCAGTGTAAATGCCACTGTAATGAGATGCGCAGTGTAAAGGCCCTTGTAATGAGATGCGCAGTGTAAAGGCCCCTGTAATGAGATGCGCAGTGTAAAGGCCCCTGTAATGAGATGTGCTGTGTAAAGGCCCCTGTAATGAGATGCGCCATGTAAAGGCCCCTGTAATGAGATGCGCCGTGTAAAGGCCCCTCTAATGAGATGCGCCGTGTAAAGGCCCCTGTAATGAGATGCGCAATGTAAAGCCCCTGTAATGAGATGCGCAGTGTAAATGCCCCTGTAATGAGATGCGCAGTGTAAATGCCCCTGTAATGAGATGCGCAGTGTAAATGCCCCTGTAATGAGATGCGCAGTGTAAATGCCCCTGTAATAAGATGCACAGTGTAAATTCCCCTGTTATGACATGCGCAGTGTAAATGCCCCTGTAATGACATGCGCAGTGTAAATGCCCCTGTAATGAGATGCGCAGTGTAAATGCCCCTGTAATGAGATGCGCAGTGTAAATGCCCCTGTAATGAGATGCGCCGTGTAAAGGCCCCTGTAATGAGATGCGCCGTGTAAAGGCCCCTCAAATGAGATGCGCCGTGTAAAGGCCCCTGTAATGAGATGCGCAATGTAAATGCCCCTGTAATGAGATGCGCAGTGTAAATGCCCCGTAATGGGATGCCCAGTGTAAATGCCCCTTAATGAGATGCACAGTGTAAATGCCCTTTAATGAGATGCGCAGTGTAAATGCCCCGTAATGAGATGCACAGTGTAAATTCCCCTGTAATGACATGCGCAGTGTAAATGCCCCTGTAATGAGATGTGCAGTGTAAATGCCCCTGTAATGAGATGCGCAGTGTAAATGCCCCTGTAATAAGATGCGCAGTGTAAATGCCCCTGTAATGAGATGCGCAGTGTAAATGCCCCGTAATGAGATGCGCAGTGTAAATGCCCCTGTAATGAGATGCGCAGTGTAAATGCCCCGTAATGAGATGCGCAGTGTAAATGCCCCGTAATGAGATGCGCAGTGTAAATGCCCCTGTAATGAGATGCGCAGTGTAAATGCCCCTGTAATGAGATGCGCAGTGTAAATGCCCCTGTAATGAGATGCCCAGTGTAAATGCCCCTGTAATGAGATGCACAGTGTAAATGCACCGTAATGAGATGCGCAGTGTAAAGGACCCTGTAATGAGATGCGCAGTGTAAATGCCCCTGTAATGAGATGCGCAGTGTAAATGCCCCTGTAATGAGATGCGCAGTGTAAATGCCCCTGTTATGAGATGCGCAGTTTAAATGCCCCTGTAATGAGATGCGCCGTGTAAAGGCCCCTGTAATGAGATGCGCAATGTAAATGCCCCTGTAATGAGATGCGCAGTGTAAATGCCCCGTAATGGGATGCCCAGTGTAAATGCCCCTTAATGAGATGCACATTGTAAATGCCCTGTAATGAGATGCGCAGTGTAAATGCCCCGTAATGAGATGCACAGTGTAAATTCCCCTGTAATGACATGCGCAGTGTAAATGCCCCTGTAATGAGATGTGCAGTGTAAATGCCCCTGTAATGAGATGCGCAGTGTAAATGCCCCTCTAATGAGATGCGCAGTGTAAATGCCCCGTAATGAGATGCGCAGTGTAAATGCCCCTGTAATGAGATGCGCAGTGTAAATGCCCCGTAATGAGATGCGCAGTGTAAATGCCCCTGTAATGAGATGCGCAGTGTAAATGCCCCTGTAATGAGATGCGCAGTGTAAATGCCCCTGTAATGAGATGCCCAGTGTAAATGCCCCTGTAATGAGATGCACAGTGTAAATGCACCGTAATGAGATGCGCAGTGTAAAGGACCCTGTAATGAGATGCGCAGTGTAAATGCCCCTGTAATGAGATGCGCAGTGTAAATGCCCCTGTAATGAGATGCGCAGTGTAAATGCCCCTGTTATGAGATGCGCAGTTTAAATGCCCCTGTAATGAGATGCGCCGTGTAAAGGCCCCTGTAATGAGATGCGCAATGTAAATGCCCCTGTAATGAGATGCGCAGTGTAAATGCCCCGTAATGGGATGCCCAGTGTAAATGCCCCTTAATGAGATGCACATTGTAAATGCCCTGTAATGAGATGCGCAGTGTAAATGCCCCGTAATGAGATGCAAAGTGTAAATTCCCCTGTAATGACATGCGCAGTGTAAATGCCCCTGTAATGAGATGCGCAGTGTAAATGCCCCTCTAATGAGATGCACAGTGTAAATGCCCCTGTAATGAGATGCGCAGTGTAAATGCCCCGTAATGAGATGCGCAGTGTAAATGCCCCTGTAATGAGATGCGCAGTGTAAATGCCCATGTAATGAGATGCGCAGTGTAAATGCCCCTGTAATGAGATGCCCAGTGTAAATGCCCCTGTAATGAGATGCACAGTGTAAATGCCCCGTAATGAGATGCGCAGTGTAAAGGACCCTGTAATGAGATGCGCAGTGTAAATGCCCCTGTAATGAGATGTGCAGTGTAAATGCCCCTGTAATGAGATGCGCAGTGTAAATGCCCCTGTAATGAGATGCGCAGTGTAAATGCCCCTGTAATGAGATGCGCAGTGTAAATGCCCCTGTTATGAGATGCGCAGTTTAAATGCCCCTGTAATGAGATGCGCAGTGTAAATGCCACTTTAATGAGATGCGCAGTGTAAAGACCCTTGTAATGAGATGCGCAATGTAAAGGCCCCTGTAATGAGATGCGCAGTGTAAAGGCCCCTGTAATGAGATGCGCTGTGTAAAGGCCCCTGTAATGAGATGCGCCGTGTAAAGGCCCCTGTAATGAGATGCGCCGTGTAAAGGCCCCTGTAATGAGATGCGCCGTGTAAAGGCCCCTGTAATGAGATGCGCAATGTAAATGCCCCTGTAATGAGATGCGCAGTGTAAATGCCCCGTAATGGGATACCCAGTGTAAATGCCCCTTAATGAGATGCGCCATGTAAAGGCCCCTGTAATGAGATGCGCCGTGTAAAGGCACCTGTAATGAGATGCGCAGTGTAAATGCCCCGTAATGGGATGCTCAGTGTAAATGTCCCTTAATGAGATGCACAGTGTAAATGCCCTGTAATGAGATGCGCAGTGTAAATGCCCTGTAATGAGATGCGCAGTGTAAATGCCCCGTAATAAGATGCACAGTGTAAATTCCCCTGTTATGACATGCGCAGTGTAAATGCCCCTGTAATGACATGCGCAGTGTAAATGCCCCTGTAATGACATGCGCAGTGTAAATGCCCCTGTAATGAGATGCGCAGTGTAAATGCCCTTGTAATGAGATGCGCAGTGTAAATGCCCCTGTAATGAGATGCGCAGTGTAAATGCCCCTGTAATGAGATGCGCAGTGTAAATGCCCCGTAATGAGATGCGCAGTGTAAATGCCCCTGTAATGACATGCGCAGTGTAAATGCCCCTGTAATGAGATGCGCAGTGTAAATGCCCCTGTAATGAGATGCGCAGTGTAAATGCCCCTGTAAGGAGATGCGCAGTGTAAATGCCCCTGTAATGAGATGCGCAGTGTAAATGCCCCTGTAATGAGATGCGCAGTGTAAAGGCCCCTGTAATGAGATGCCCAGTGTAAATGCCCCTGTAATGAGATGCGCAGTGTAAATGCCCCGTAATGATATGCGCAGTGTAAAGGACCCTGTATTGAGATGCGCAGTGTAAAAGCCCCGTAATGAGATGCGCAGTGTAAATGCCCCTGTAATGAGATGCGCAGTGTAAATGCCCCTGTAATGAGATGCGCAGTGTAAATGCCCCTGTAATGAGATGCGCAGTGTAAATGCCCCTGTAATGAGATGCGCAGTGTAAATGCCCCTGTAATGAGATGCGCAGTTTAAATGCCCCTGTAATGAGATGCGCAGTGTAAAGGCCCCTGTAATGAGATGCGCAGTGTAAAGGCCCCTGTAATGAGTTGCGCAGTGTAAAGGCCCCTGTAATGAGATGCGCAGTGTAAAGGCCCCTGTAATGAGATGCGCAGTGTAAAGGCCCCTGTAATGAGATGCGCAGTGTAAAGGCCCCTGTAATGAGATGCGCAGTGTAAAGGCCCCTGTAATGAGATGCGCAGTGTAAAGGCCCCCGCAATGAGATGCGCAGTGTAAATGCCCCCGTAATGAGATGCGCAGTGTAAATGCCCCCGTAATGAGATGCGCATTGTAAATGACCCGTAATGAGATGCGCAGTGTAAATGCCCCGTAATGAGATGCGCAGTGTAAATGCCCCGTAATGAGATGCGCAGTGTAAATGCCCCTGTAATGAGATGCGCAGTGTAAATGCCCCTGTAATGAGATGCGCAGTGTAAATGCCCCTGTAATGAGATGCGCAGTGTAAATGCCCCTGTAATGAGATGTGCTGTGTAAAGGCCCCTGTAATGAGATGCGCCGTGTAAATGCCCCGTAATGAGATGCGCAGTGTAAATGCCCCTGTAATGAGATGCGCAGTGTAAATGCCCCTGTAATGAGATGCGCAGTGTAAATGCCCCGTAATGGGATGCCCAGTGTAAATGCCCCTTAATGAGATGCACAGTGTAAATGCCCTGTAATGAGATGCGCAGTGTAAATGCCCCGTAATGAGATGCACAGTGTAAATGCCCCTGTAATGAGATGCGCTGTGTAAAGGCCCCTGTAATGAGATGCGCCGTGTAAAGGCCCCTGTAATGAGATGCGCAATGTAAATGCCCCTGTAATGAGATGCGCAGTGTAAATGCCCCGTAATGGGATGCCCAGTGTAAATGCCCTGTAATGAGATGCGCAGTGTAAATGCCCCTGTAATGAGATGCGCAGTGGAAATGCCCCTGTAATGAGATGCGCAGTGTAAATGCCCCTGTAATGAGAAGCGCAGTGTAAATGCCCCGTAATGAGATGCGCAGTGTAAATGCCCCTGTAATGAGATGCGCAGTGTAAATGCCCCTGTAATGAAATGCGCAGTGTAAATGCCCCTGTAATGAGATGCGCAGTGTAAATGCACCTGTAATGAGATGCGCAGTGTAAATGCCCCTGTAAAGTGATGCCCAGTATAAATGCCCCTGTAATGAGATGCGCAGTGTAAATGCCCCTGTAATGAGATGCGCCGTGTAAATGCCCCTGTAATGAAATGCGCAGTGTAAATGCCCCTGTAATGAGATGCGCAGTGTAAATGCACCTGTAATGAGATGCTCAGTGTAAATGCCCCTGTAAAGTGATGCCCAGTATAAATGCCCCTGTAATGAGATGCGCAGTGTAAATGCCCCGTAATGAGATGCGCCGTGTAAAGGCCCCTGTAATGAGATGCGCCGTGTAAAGGCCCCTGTAATGAGATGCGCCGTGTAAAGGCCCCTGTAATGAGATGCGCCGTGTAAAGGCCCCTGTAATGAGATGCGCCGTGTAAAGGCCCCTGTAATGAGATGCGCCGTGTAAAGGCCCCTGTAATGAGATGCGCAGTGTAAAGGCCCCTGTAATGAGATGCGCAGTGTAAAGGCCCCTGTAATGAGATGCGCAGTTTAAATGCCCCTGTAATGAGATGCGCAGTGTAAAGGCCCCTGTAATGAGTTGCGCAGTGTAAAGGCCCCTGTAATGAGTTGCGCAGTGTAAAGGCCCCTGTAATGAGATGCGCAGTGTAAAGGCCCCTGTAATGAGATGCGCAGTGTAAAGGCCCCTGTAATGAGATGCGCAGTGTAAAGGCCCCTGTAATGAGATGCGCAGTGTAAATGCCCCGTAATGAGATGTGCAGTGTAAAAGCCCCGTAATGAGATGCGCAGTGTAAAGGCCCCTGTAATGAGATGCGCAGTGTAAATGCCCCTGTAATGAGATGCGCAGTGTAAATGCTACCTGTAATGAGATACGCAGTGTAAATGCCCCTGTAATGAGATGCGCAGTGTAAATACCCCTGTAATGAGATGCGCAGTGTAAATGCCCCTGTAATGAGATGCGCAGTGGAAATGCCCTTGTAATGAGATGCGCAGTGTAAATGCCCCTGTAATGAGATGTGCTGTGTAAAGGCCCCTGTAATGAGATGCGCCGTGTAAAGGCCCCTGTAATGAGATGCGCCATTTACACTGCGCATCTCATTACAGGGTCATTTACACTGCGCATCTCATTACGGGGCATTTACACTGCGCATCTCATTACAGGGGCATTTACACTGCGCATCTCATTACAGGGGCATTTACACTGTGCATCTCATTACAGGGGCATTTACACTGCGCATCTCATTACAGGGGCATTTACACTGCGCATGTCATTACAGGGGCATTTACACTGCGCATCTCATTACAGGGGCATTTACATTGCGCATCTCATTACAGGGGCCTTTACACTGCGCATCTCATTACAGGGGCCTTTACATTGCGCATCTCATTACAAGGGTCTTTACACTGCGCATCTCATTACAGGGGCATTTACACTGCGCATCTCATTACAGGGGCATTTACACTGCGCATCTCATTACAGGGGCATTTACACTGCGCATCTCATTACAGGGGCATTTACACTGCGCATCTCATTACAGGGGCATTTACACTGCGCATCTCATTACAGGGGCATTTACACTGCGCATCTCATTACAGGGGCATTTACACTGCGCATCTCATTACAGGGGCATTTACACTGCGCATCTCATTACGGGGCATTTACACTGCGCATCTCATTACAGGGGCATTTACACGGCGCATCTCATTACAGGGGCATTTACACGGCGCATCTCATTACAGGGGCATTTACACTGCGCATCTCATTACAGGGGCATTTACACTGCGCATCTCATTACGGGGCATTTACACTGCGCATCTCATTACAGAGGCATTTACACTGCGCATCTCATTACAGGGGCCTTTACACGGCGCATCTCATTACAGGGTCCTTTACACGGCGCATCTCATTACAGGGGCCTTTACACGGCGCATCTCATTACAGGGGCCTTTACACTGCGCATCTCATTACAGGGGCCTTTACATTGCGCATCTCATTACAAGGGTCTTTACACTGCGCATCTCATTACAGGGGCATTTACACTGCGCATCTCATTACAGGGGCATTTACACTGCGCATCTCATTACAGGGGAATTTACACTGAGCATCTCATTACAGGGGCATTTACACTGCGCATCTCATTACAGGGGCATTTACACTGCGCATCTCATTACAGGGGCATTTACACGGCGCATCTCATTACAGGGGCATTTACACTGCGCATCTTATTACAGGGGCATTTACACTGCACATCTCATTACAGGGGCATTTACACTGCGCATCTCATTACAGGGGCATTTACACTGCGCATCTCATTACAGGGGCATTTACACTGCGCATCTCATTACAGGGGCTTTACATTGCGCATCTCATTACAGGGGCCTTTACACGGCGCATCTCATTAGAGGGGCCTTTACACGGCGCATCTCATTACAGGGGCCTTTACACGGCGCATCTCATTACAGGGGCCTTTACACAGCACATCTCATTACAGGGGCCTTTACACTGCGCATCTCATTACAGGGGCCTTTACACTGCGCATCTCATTACAAGGGCCTTTACACTGCGCATCTCATTACAGTGGCATTTACACTGCGCATCTCATTACAGGGGCATTTACACTGCGCTTCTCATTACAGGGGCATTTACACTGCGCATCTCATTACAGGGGCATTTACACTGCGCATCTCATTACAGGGGCATTTACACTGCGCATGTCATTACAGGGGCATTTACACTGTGCATCTCATTACGGGGCATTTACACTGCGCATCTCATTACAGGGCATTTACACTGTGCATCTCATTAAGGGGCATTTACACTGGGCATCCCATTACGGGGCATTTACACTGCGCATCTCATTACAGGGGCATTTACACTGCACATCTCATTACAGGGGCATTTACACGGCGCATCTCATTACAGGGGCATTTACACTGCGCATCTTATTACAGGGGCATTTACACTGCGCATCTCATTACAGGGGCATTTACACTGCGCATCTCATTACAGGGGCATTTACACTGCGCATCTCATTACAGGGGCATTTACACTGCGCATCTCATTACAGGGGCATTTACACTGCGCATCTCATTACAGGGGCTTTACATTGCGCATCTCATTACAGGGGCCTTTACACGGCGCATCTCATTAGAGGGGCCTTTACACGGCGCATCTCATTACAGGGGCCTTTACATGGCGCATCTCATTACAGGGGCCTTTACACAGCACATCTCATTACAGGGGCCTTTACACTGCGCATCTCATTACAGGGGCCTTTACACTGCGCATCTCATTACAAGGGCCTTTACACTGCGCATCTCATTACAGTGGCATTTACACTGCGCATCTCATTACAGGGGCATTTACACTGCGCTTCTCATTACAGGGGCATTTACACTGCGCATCTCATTACAGGGGCATTTACACTGCGCATCTCATTACAGGGGCATTTACACTGCGCATGTCATTACAGGGGCATTTACACTGTGCATCTCATTATGGGGCATTTACACTGTGCATCTCATTAAGGGGCATTTACACTGGGCATCCCATTACGGGGCATTTACACTGCGCATCTCATTACAGGGGCATTTACATTGCGCATCTCATTACAGGGGCCTTTACACGGCGCATCTCATTACAGGGGCCTTTACACAGCGCATCTCATTACAGGGGCCTTTACACTGCGCATCTCATTACAGGGGCCTTTACATTGCGCATCTCATTACAAGGGTCTTTACACTGCGCATCTCATTACAGGGGCATTTACACTGCGCATCTCATTACAGGGGCATTTACACTGCGCATCTCATTACAGGGGCATTTACACTGCGCATCTCATTACAGGGGCATTTACACTGCGCATCTCATTACAGGGGCATTTACACTGCGCATCTCATTACAGGGGCATTTACACGGCGCATCTCATTACAGGGGCATTTACACGGCGCATCTCATTACAGGGGCATTTACACTGCGCATCTCATTACAGAGGCATTTACACTGCGCATCTCATTACGGGGCATTTACACTGCGCATCTCATTACAGAGGCATTTACACTGCGCATCTCATTACAGGGGCCTTTACACGGCGCATCTCATTACAGGGTCCTTTACACGGCGCATCTCATTACAGGGGCCTTTACACAGCGCATCTCATTACAGGGGCCTTTACACTGCGCATCTCATTACAGGGGCCTTTACATTGCGCATCTCATTACAAGGGTCTTTACACTGCGCATCTCATTACAGGGGCATTTACACTGCGCATCTCATTACAGGGGCATTTACACTGCGCATCTCATTACAGGGGAATTTACACTGAGCATCTCATTACAGGGGCATTTACACTGCGCATCTCATTACAGGGGCATTTACACTGCGCATCTCATTACAGGGGCATTTACACGGCGCATCTCATTACAGGGGCATTTACACGGCGCATCTCATTACAGGGGCATTTACACGGCACATCTCATTACAGGGGCATTTACACGGCGCATCTCATTACAGGGGCATTTACACTGCGCATCTCATTACAGGGTCATTTACACTGCGCATCTCATTACGGGGCATTTACACTGCGCATCTCATTACAGGGGCATTTACACTGCGCATCTCATTACAGGGGCATTTACACTGCGCATCTCATTACAGGGGCATTTACACTGCGCATGTCATTACAGGGGCATTTACACTGCGCATCTCATTACAGGGGCATTTACATTGCGCATCTCATTACAGGGGCCTTTACACTGCGCATCTCATTACAGGGGCCTTTACATTGCGCATCTCATTACAAGGGTCTTTACACTGCGCATCTCATTACAGGGGCATTTACACTGCGCATCTCATTACAGGGGCATTTACACTGCGCATCTCATTACAGGGGCATTTACACTGCGCATCTCATTACAGGGGCATTTACACTGCGCATCTCATTACAGGGGCATTTACACTGCGCATCTCATTACAGGGGCATTTACACTGCGCATCTCATTACAGGGGCATTTACACGGCGCATCTCATTACAGGGGCATTTACACGGCGCATCTCATTACAGGGGCATTTACACAGCGCATCTCATTACAGGGGCATTTACACTGCGCATCTCATTACGGGGCATTTACACTGCGCATCTCATTACAGAGGCATTTACACTGCGCATCTCATTACATGGGCCTTTACACGGCGCATCTCATTACAGGGTCCTTTACACGGCGCATCTCATTACAGGGGCCTTTACACAGCGCATCTCATTACAGGGGCCTTTACACTGCGCATCTCATTACAGGGGCCTTTACATTGCGCATCTCATTACAAGGGTCTTTACACTGCGCATCTCATTACAGGGGCATTTACACTGCGCATCTCATTACAGGGGCATTTACACTGCGCATCTCATTACAGGGGAATTTACACTGAGCATCTCATTACAGGGGCATTTACACTGCGCATCTCATTACAGGGGCATTTACACTGCGCATCTCATTACAGGGGCATTTACACTGCGCATCTCATTACAGGGGCATTTACACTGCGCATCTCATTACAGGGGCATTTACACTGCGCATCTCATTACAGGGGCATTTACACTGCGCATCTCATTACAGGGGCATTTACACGGCGCATCTCATTACAGGGGCATTTACACGGCGCATCTCATTAAAGGGGCATTTACACTGCGCATCTCATTACAGGGTCATTTACACTGCGCATCTCATTACAGGGGCATTTACACTGCGCATCTCATTACAGGGGCATTTACACTGCGCATCTCATTACAGGGGCATTTACACTGCGCATGTCATTACAGGGGCATTTACACTGCGCATCTCATTACAGGGGCATTTACACTGCGCATCTCATTAAGGGGCATTTACACTGGGCATCCCATTACGGGGCATTTACACTGCGCATCTCATTACAGGGGCATTTACATTGCGCATCTCATTACAGGGGCCTTTACACGGCGCATCTCATTACAGGGGCCTTTACACGGCGCATCTCATTACAGGGTCCTTTACACGGCGCATCTCATTACAGGGGCCTTTACACGGCGCATCTCATTACAGGGGCCTTTACACTGCGCATCTCATTACAGGGGCCTTTACATTGCACATCTCATTACAAGGGTCTTTACACTGCGCATCTCATTACAGGGGCATTTACACTGCGCATCTCATTACAGGGGCATTTAAACTGCGCATCTCATTACAGGGGCATTTAAACTGCGCATCTCATTACAGGGGCATTTATACTGCGCATCTCATTACAGGGGCATTTACATTGCGCATCTCATTACAGGGGCCTTTACACGGCGCATCTCATTACAGGGTCCTTTACACGGCGCATCTCATTACAGGGGCATTTACACTGCGCATCTCATTACTGGGGAATTTACACTGAGCATCTCATTACAGGGGCATTTACACTGCGCATCTCATTACAGGGGCCTTTACACTGCGCATCTCATTACAGAGGCATTTACACTGCGCATCTCATTACAGGGGCCTTTACACTGCGCATCTCATTACAGGGGCATTTACACTGCGCATCTCATTACAGGGGCATTTACACTGCGCATCTCATTACAGGGGCATTTACACGGCGCATCTCATTACAGGGGCATTTACACTGCGCATCTCATTACAGGGGCCTTTACACTGCGCATCTCATTACGGGGCTTTTACACTGCGCATCTCATTACAGGGTCCTTTACACTGCGCATCTCATTACGGGGAATTTACACTGCGCATCTCATTACAGGGGCCTTTACATTGCACATCTCATTACAAGGGTCTTTACACTGCGCATCTCATTACAGGGGCATTTACACTGCGCATCTCATTACAGGGGCATTTAAACTGCGCATCTCATTACAGGGGCATTTAAACTGCGCATCTCATTACAGGGGCATTTATACTGCGCATCTCATTACAGGGGCATTTACATTGCGCATCTCATTACAGGGGCCTTTACACGGCGCATCTCATTACAGGGTCCTTTACACGGCGCATCTCATTACAGGGGCATTTACACTGCGCATCTCATTACTGGGGAATTTACACTGAGCATCTCATTACAGGGGCATTTACACTGCGCATCTCATTACAGGGGCCTTTACACTGCGCATCTCATTACAGAGGCATTTACACTGCGCATCTCATTACAGGGGCCTTTACACTGCGCATCTCATTACAGGGGCATTTACACTGCGCATCTCATTACAGGGGCATTTACACTGCGCATCTCATTACAGGGGCATTTACACGGCGCATCTCATTACAGGGGCATTTACACTGCGCATCTCATTACAGGGGCCTTTACACTGCGCATCTCATTACGGGGCTTTTACACTGCGCATCTCATTACAGGGTCCTTTACACTGCGCATCTCATTACGGGGAATTTACACTGCGCATGTCATTACAGGGGCATTTACACTGCGCATGTCATTACAGGGGCATTTACACTGCGCATGTCTTTACAGGGGAATTTACACTGTGCAGCTCATTACGGGGCATTTACACTGCGCATCTCATTACAAGGTCCTTTACACTGCGCATCTCATTACGGGGAATTTACACTGCGCATGTCATTACAGGGGCATTTACACTGCGCATGTCATTACAGGGGCATTTACACTGCGCATGTCATTACAGGGGAATTTACACTGTGCATCTCATTACGGGGCATTTACACTGCGCATCTCATTACATGGCATTTACACTGTGCATCTCATTAAGGGCATTTACACTGGGCATCCCATTATGGGGCATTTACACTGCGCATCTCATTACAGGGGCTTTACATTGCGCATCTAATTACAGGGGCCTTTACACAGCGCATCTCATTACAGGGGCCTTTACACAGCGCATCTCATTACAGGGGCCTTTACACTGCGCATCTCATTACAGGGGCCTTTACATTGCGCATCTCATTACAAGGGTCTTTACACTGCGCATCTCATTACAGGGGCATTTACACTGCGCATCTCATTACAGGGGCATTTACACGGCGCATCTCATTACAGGGGCATTTACACTGCGCATCTCATTACAGGGGCATTTACACTGCGCATCTCATTACGGGGCATTTACACTGCGCATCTCATTACAGAGGCATTTACACTGCGCATCTCATTACAGGGGCCTTTACACGGCGCATCTCATTACAGGGTCCTTTACACGACGCATCTCATTACAGGGGCCTTTACACAGCGCATCTCATTACAGGGGCATTTACACTGCGCATCTCATTACAGGGGCCTTTACACTGCGCATCTCATTACAGGGGCCTTTACATTGCGCATCTCATTACAAGGGTCTTTACACTGCGCATCTCATTACAGGGGCATTTACACTGCGCATCTCATTACAGGGGCATTTACACGGCGCATCTCATTACAGGGGCATTTACACTGCGCATCTCATTACAGGGGCATTTACACTGCGCATCTCATTACGGGGCATTTACACTGCGCATCTCATTACAGAGGCATTTACACTGCGCATCTCATTACAGGGGCCTTTACACGGCGCATCTCATTACAGGGTCCTTTACACGACGCATCTCATTACAGGGGCCTTTACACAGCGCATCTCATTACAGGGGCATTTACACTGCGCATCTCATTACAGGGGAATTTACACTGAGCATCTCATTACAGGGGCATTTACACTGCGCATCTCATTACAGGGGCATTTACACTGCGCATCTCATTACAGGGGCATTTAGACTGCGCATCTCATTACAGGGGCATTTACACTGCGCATCTCATTACAGGGGCATTTACACGGCGCATCTCATTACAGGGGCATTTACACGGCGCATCTCATTACAGGGGCATTTACACTGCGCATCTCATTACAGGGGAATTTACACTGAGCATCTCATTACAGGGGCATTTACACTGCGCATCTCATTACGGGGAATTTACACTGCGCATGTCATTACAGGGGCATTTACACTGCGCATGTCATTACAGGGGCATTTACACTGCGCATGTCATTACAGGGGAATTTACACTGTGCATCTCATTACGGGGCATTTACACTGCGCATCTCATTACATGGCATTTACACTGTGCATCTCATTAAGGGCATTTACACTGGGCATCCCATTACGGGGCATTTACACTGCGCATCTCATTACAGGGGCTTTACATTGCGCATCTCATTACAGGGGCCTTTACACAGCGCATCTCATTACAGGGGCCTTTACACTGCGCATCTCATTACAGGGGCCTTTACACTGCGCATCTCATTACAGGGGCCTTTACATTGCGCATCTCATTACAAGGGTCTTTACACTGCGCATCTCATTACAGGGGCATTTACACTGCGCATCTCATTACAGGGGCATTTACACTGCGCATCTCATTACAGGGGCATTTACACTGCGCATCTCATTACAGGGGCATTTACACTGCGCATCTCATTACAGGGGCATTTACACTGCGCATCTCATTACAGGGGCATTTACACTGCGCATCTCATTACAGGGGCATTTACACGGCGCATCTCATTACAGGGGCATTTACACTGCGCATCTCATTACAGGGGCATTTACACTGCGCATCTCATTACGGGGCATTTACACTGCGCATCTCATTACAGAGGCATTTACACTGCGCATCTCATTACAGGGGCCTTTACACGGCGCATCTCATTACAGGGTCCTTTACACGACGCATCTCATTACAGGGGCCTTTACACAGCGCATCTCATTACAGGGGCATTTACACTGCGCATCTCATTACAGGGGAATTTACACTGAGCATCTCATTACAGGGGCATTTACACTGCGCATCTCATTACAGGGGCATTTACACTGCGCATCTCATTACAGGGGCATTTAGACTGCGCATCTCATTACAGGGGCATTTAGACTGCGCATCTCATTACAGGGGCATTTACACTGCGCATCTCATTACAGGGGCATTTACACGGCGCATCTCATTACAGGGGCATTTACACGGCGCATCTCATTACAGGGGCATTTACACTGCGCATCTCATTACAGGGTCATTTACACTGCGCATCTCATTACGGGGCATTTACACTGCGCATCTCATTACAGGGGCATTTACACTGCGCATCTCATTACAGGGGCATTTACACTGCGCATCTCATTACAGGGGCATTTACACTGCGCATCTCATTACAGGGGCATTTACACTGCGCATGTCATTACAGGGGCATTTACACTGCGCATCTCATTACAGGGGCATTTACACTGCGCATCTCATTAAGGGGCATTTACACTGGGCATCCCATTACGGGGCATTTACACTGCGCATCTCATTACAGGGGCATTTACATTGCGCATCTCATTACAGGGGCCTTTACACGGCGCATCTCATTACAGGGGCCTTTACACGGCGCATCTCATTACAGGGTCCTTTACACGGCGCATCTCATTACAGGGGCCTTTACACAGCGCATCTCATTACAGGGGCCTTTACACTGCGCATCTCATTACAGGGTCATTTACACTGCGCATCTCATTACGGGGCATTTACACTGCGCATCTCATTACAGGGGCATTTACACTGCGCATCTCATTACAGGGGCATTTACACTGCGCATCTCATTACAGGGGCATTTACACTGTGCATCTCATTACAGGGGCATTTACACTGCGCATGTCATTACAGGGGCATTTACACTGCGCATCTCATTACAGGGGCATTTACATTGCGCATCTCATTACAGGGGCCTTTACACTGCGCATCTCATTACAGGGGCCTTTACATTGCGCATCTAATTACAAGGGTCTTTACACTGCGCATCTCATTACAGGGGCATTTACACTGCGCATCTCATTACAGGGGCATTTACACTGCGCATCTCATTACAGGGACATTTACACTGCGCATCTCATTACAGGGGCATTTACACTGCGCATCTCATTACAGGGGCATTTACACTGCGCATCTCATTACAGGGGCATTTACACTGCGCATCTCATTACAGGGGCATTTACACAGCGCATCTCATTACAGGGGCATTTACACGGCGCATCTCATTACAGGGGCATTTACACTGCGCATCTCATTACGGGGCATTTACACTGCGCATCTCATTACAGAGGCATTAACACTGCGCATCTCATTACAGGGGCCTTTACACGGCGCATCTCATTACAGGGTCCTTTACACGGCGCATCTCATTACAGGGGCCTTTACACAGCGCATCTCATTACAGGGGCCTTTACACTGCGCATCTCATTACAGGGGCCTTTACATTGCGCATCTCATTACAAGGGTCTTTACACTGCGCATCTCATTACAGGGGCATTTACACTGCGCATCTCATTACAGGGGCATTTACACTGCGCATCTCATTACAGGGGAATTTACACTGAGCATCTCATTACAGGGGCATTTACACTGCGCATCTCATTACAGGGGCATTTACACTGCGCATCTCATTACAGGGGCATTTACACTGCGCATCTCATTACAGGGGCATTTACACTGCGCATCTCATTACAGGGGCATTTACACGGCGCATCTCATTACAGGGGCATTTACACGGCGCATCTCATTACAGGGGCATTTACACTGCGCATCTCATTACAGGGTCATTTACACTGCGCATCTCATTACGGGGCATTTACACTGCGCATCTCATTACAGGGGCATTTACACTGCGCATCTCATTACAGGGGCATTTACACTGCGCATCTCATTACAGGGGCATTTACACTGCGCATGTCATTACAGGGGCATTTACACTGCGCATGTCATTACAGGGGCATTTACACTGCGCATCTCATTACAGGGGCATTTACACTGCGCATCTCATTAAGGGGCATTTACACTGGGCATCCCATTACGGGGCATTTACACTGCGCATCTCATTACAGGGGCATTTACATTGCGCATCTCATTACAGGGGCCTTTACACGGCGCATCTCATTACAGGGGCCTTTACACGGCGCATCTCATTACAGGGTCCTTTACACGGCGCATCTCATTACAGGGGCCTTTACACAGCGCATCTCATTACAGGGGCCTTTACACTGCGCATCTCATTACAGGGGCCTTTACATTGCACATCTCATTACAAGGGTCTTTACACTGCGCATCTCATTACAGGGGCATTTACACTGCGCATCTCATTACAGGGGCATTTAAACTGCGCATCTCATTACAGGGGCATTTAAACTGCGCATCTCATTACAGGGGCATTTATACTGCGCATCTCATTACAGGGGCATTTACACTGCGCATCTCATTACAGGGGCATTTACACTGCGCATCTCATTACAGGGGCCTTTACACTGCGCATCTCATTACAGGGGCATTTACACTGCGCATCTCATTACAGGGGCATTTACACTGCGCATCTCATTACAGGGGCATTTACACGGCGCATCTCATTACAGGGGCATTTACACTGCGCATCTTATTACAGGGGCATTTACACTGCGCATCTCATTACAGGGGCATTTACACTGCTCATCTCATTACAGGGGCATTTACACTGCGCATCTCATTACAGGGGCATTTACACTGCGCATCTCATTACAGGGGCTTTACATTGCGCATCTCATTACAGGGGCCTTTACACGGCGCATCTCATTAGAGGGGCCTTTACACGGCGCATCTCATTACAGGGGCCTTTACATGGCGCATCTCATTACAGGGGCCTTGACACAGCACATCTCATTACAGGGGCCTTTACACTGCGCATCTCATTACAGGGGCCTTTACACTGCGCATCTCATTACAAGGGCCTTTACACTGCGCATCTCATTACAGTGGCATTTACACTGCGCATCTCATTACAGGGGCATTTACACTGCGCTTCTCATTACAGGGGCATTTACACTGCGCATCTCATTACAGGGGCATTTACACTGCGCATCTCATTACAGGGGCATTTACACTGCGCATGTCATTACAGGGGCATTTACACTGTGCATCTCATTACGGGGCATTTACACTGCGCATCTCATTACAGGGCATTTACACTGTGCATCTCATTAAGGGGCATTTACACTGGGCATCCCATTACGGGGCATTTACACTGCGCATCTCATTACAGGGGCATTTACATTGCGCATCTCATTACAGGGGCCTTTACACGGCGCATCTCATTACAGGGGCCTTTACACAGCGCATCTCATTACAGGGGCCTTTACACTGCGCATCTCATTACAGGGGCCTTTACATTGCGCATCTCATTACAAGGGTCTTTACACTGCGCATCTCATTACAGGGGCATTTACACTGCGCATCTCATTACAGGGGCATTTACACTGCGCATCTCATTACAGGGGCATTTACACTGCACATCTCATTACAGGGGCATTTACACGGCGCATCTCATTACAGGGGCATTTACACGGCGCATCTCATTACAGGGGCATTTACACTGCGCATCTCATTACAGGGGCATTTACACTGCGCATCTCATTACGGGGCATTTACACTGCGCATCTCATTACAGAGGCATTTACACTGCGCATCTCATTACAGGGGCCTTTACACGGCGCATCTCATTACATGGTCCTTTATACGGCGCATCTCATTACAGGGGCCTTTACACAGCGCATCTCATTACAGGGGCCTTTACACTGCGCATCTCATTACAGGGGCCTTTACATTGCGCATCTCATTACAAGGGTCTTTACACTGCGCATCTCATTACAGGGGCATTTACACTGCGCATCTCATTACAGGGGCATTTACACTGCGCATCTCATTACAGGGGCATTTACACTGCGCATCTCATTACAGGGGAATTTACACTGAGCATCTCATTACAGGGGCATTTACACTGCGCATCTCATTACAGGGGCATTTACACTGCGCATCTCATTACAGGGGCATTTACACTGCGCATCTCATTACAGGGGCATTTACACTGCGCATCTCATTACAGGGGCATTTACACGGCGCATCTCATTACAGGGGCATTTACACGGCGCATCTCATTACAGGGGCATTTACACTGCGCATCTCATTACAGGGTCATTTACACTGCGCATCTCATTACGGGGCATTTACACTGCGCATCTCATTACAAGGGCATTTACACTGCGCATCTCATTACAGGGGCATTTACACTGCGCATCTCATTACAGGGGCATTTACACTGCGCATCTCATTACAGGGGCATTTACACTGCGCATGTCATTACAGGGGCATTTACACTGCGCATCTCATTACAGGGGCATTTACATTGCGCATCTCATTACAGGGGCCTTTACACTGCGCATCTCATTACAGGGGCCTTTACATTGCGCATCTCATTACAAGGGTCTTTACACTGCGCATCTCATTACAGGGGCATTTACACTGCGCATCTCATTACAGGGGCATTTACACTGCGCATCTCATTACAGGGGCCTTTACATGGCGCATCTCATTACAGGGGCCTTGACACAGCACATCTCATTACAGGGGCCTTTACACTGCGCATCTCATTACAGGGGCCTTTACACTGCGCATCTCATTACAAGGGCCTTTACACTGCGCATCTCATTACAGTGGCATTTACACTGCGCATCTCATTACAGGGGCATTTACACTGCGCTTCTCATTACAGGGGCATTTACACTGCGCATCTCATTACAGGGGCATTTACACTGCGCATCTCATTACAGGGGCATTTACACTGCGCATGTCATTACAGGGGCATTTACACTGTGCATCTCATTACGGGGCATTTACACTGCGCATCTCATTACAGGGCATTTACACTGTGCATCTCATTAAGGGGCATTTACACTGGGCATCCCATTACGGGGCATTTACACTGCGCATCTCATTACAGGGGCATTTACATTGCGCATCTCATTACAGGGGCCTTTACACGGCGCATCTCATTACAGGGGCCTTTACACAGCGCATCTCATTACAGGGGCCTTTACACTGCGCATCTCATTACAGGGGCCTTTACATTGCGCATCTCATTACAAGGGTCTTTACACTGCGCATCTCATTACAGGGGCATTTACACTGCGCATCTCATTACAGGGGCATTTACACTGCGCATCTCATTACAGGGGCATTTACACTGCACATCTCATTACAGGGGCATTTACACGGCGCATCTCATTACAGGGGCATTTACACGGCGCATCTCATTACAGGGGCATTTACACTGCGCATCTCATTACAGGGGCATTTACACTGCGCATCTCATTACGGGGCATTTACACTGCGCATCTCATTACAGAGGCATTTACACTGCGCATCTCATTACAGGGACCTTTACACGGCGCATCTCATTACATGGTCCTTTATACGGCGCATCTCATTACAGGGGCCTTTACACAGCGCATCTCATTACAGGGGCCTTTACACTGCGCATCTCATTACAGGGGCCTTTACATTGCGCATCTCATTACAAGGGTCTTTACACTGCGCATCTCATTACAGGGGCATTTACACTGCGCATCTCATTACAGGGGCATTTACACTGCGCATCTCATTACAGGGGCATTTACACTGCGCATCTCATTACAGGGGAATTTACACTGAGCATCTCATTACAGGGGCATTTACACTGCGCATCTCATTACAGGGGCATTTACACTGCGCATCTCATTACAGGGGCATTTACACTGCGCATCTCATTACAGGGGCATTTACACTGCGCATCTCATTACAGGGGCATTTACACGGCGCATCTCATTACAGGGGCATTTACACGGCGCATCTCATTACAGGGGCATTTACACTGCGCATCTCATTACAGGGTCATTTACACTGCGCATCTCATTACGGGGCATTTACACTGCGCATCTCATTACAAGGGCATTTACACTGCGCATCTCATTACAGGGGCATTTACACTGCGCATCTCATTACAGGGGCATTTACACTGCGCATCTCATTACAGGGGCATTTACACTGCGCATGTCATTACAGGGGCATTTACACTGCGCATCTCATTACAGGGGCATTTACATTGCGCATCTCATTACAGGGGCCTTTACACTGCGCATCTCATTACAGGGGCCTTTACATTGCGCATCTCATTACAAGGGTCTTTACACTGCGCATCTCATTACAGGGGCATTTACACTGCGCATCTCATTACAGGGGCATTTACACTGCGCATCTCATTACAGGGGCATTTACACTGCGCATCTCATTACAGGGGCATTTACACTGCGCATCTCATTACAGGGGCATTTACACTGCGCATCTCATTACAGGGGCCTTTACACTGCGCATCTCATTACAGGGGCCTTTACACTGCGCATCTCATTACAGGGGCCTTTACACGGCGCATCTCATTACGGGGAATTTACACTGCGCATGTCATTACAGGGGCATTTACACTGCGCATGTCATTACAGGGGCATTTACACTGCGCATGTCATTACAGGGGAATTTACACTGTGCATCTCATTACGGGGCATTTACACTGCGCATCTCATTACATGGCATTTACACTGTGCATCTCATTAAGGGCATTTACACTGGGCATCCCATTACGGGGCATTTACACTGCGCATCTCATTACAGGGGCCTTTACATTGCGCATCTCATTACAAGGGTCTTTACACTGCGCATCTCATTACAGGGGCATTTACACTGCGCATCTCATTACAGGGGCATTTACACTGCGCATCTCATTACAGGGGAATTTACACTGAGCATCTCATTACAGGGGCATTTACACTGCGCATCTCAATACAGGGGCATTTACACTGCGCATCTCATTACAGGGGCATTTACACTGCGCATCTCATTACAGGGGCATTTACACTGCGCATCTCATTACAAGGTCCTTTACACTGCGCATCTCATTACGGGGAATTTACACTGCGCATGTCATTACAGGGGCATTTACACTGCGCATGTCATTACAGGGGCATTTACACTGCGCATGTCATTACAGGGGAATTTACACTGTGCATCTCATTACGGGGCATTTACACTGCGCATCTCATTACATGGCATTTACACTGTGCATCTCATTAAGGGCATTTACACTGGGCATCCCATTACGGGGCATTTACACTGCGCATCTCATTACAGGGGCTTTACATTGCGCATCTCATTACAGGGGCCTTTACACGGCGCATCTCATTAGAGGGGCCTTTACACGGCGCATCTCATTACAGGGGCCTTTACATGGCGCATCTCATTACAGGGGCCTTTACACAGCACATCTCATTACAGGGGCCTTTACACTGCGCATCTCATTACAGGGGCCTTTACACTGCGCATCTCATTACAAGGGCCTTTACACTGCGCATCTCATTACAGGGGCATTTACACTGCGCTTCTCATTACAGGGGCATTTACACTGCGCATCTCATTACAGGGGCATTTACACTGCGCATCTCATTACAGGGGCATTTACACTGCGCATGTCATTACAGGGGCATTTACACTGCGCATCTCATTACAGGGCATTTACACTGTGCATCTCATTAAGGGGCATTTACACTGGGCATCCCATTACGGGGCATTTACACTGCGCATCTCATTACAGGGGCATTTACATTGCGCATCTCATTACAGGGGCCTTTACACTGCGCATCTCATTACAGGGGCCTTTACATTGCGCATCTCATTACAAGGGTCTTTACATTGCGCATCTCATTACAGGGGCATTTACACTGCGCATCTCATTACAGGGGCATTTACACTGCGCATCTCATTACAGGGGCATTTACACTGCGCATCTCATTACAGGGGCATTTACACTGCGCATCTCATTACAGGGGCATTTACACTGCGCATCTCATTACAGGGGCATTTACACTGCGCATCTCATTACAGGGGCATTTACACGGCGCATCTCATTACAGGGGCATTTACACGGCGCATCTCATTACAGGGGCATTTACACTGCGCATCTCATTACAGGGGCATTTACACTGCGCATCTCATTACGGGGCATTTACACTGCGCATCTCATTACAGAGGCATTTACACTGCGCATCTCATTACAGGGGCCTTTACACGGCGCATCTCATTACAGGGTCCTTTACACGGCGCATCTCATTACAGGGGCCTTTACACGGCGCATCTCATTACAGGGGCCTTTACACTGCGCATCTCATTACAGGGGCCTTTACATTGCGCATCTCATTACAAGGGTCTTTACACTGCGCATCTCATTACAGGGGCATTTACACTGCGCATCTCATTACAGGGGCATTTACACTGCGCATCTCATTACAGGGGCATTTACACTGAGCATCTCATTACAGGGGCATTTACACTGCGCATCTCATTACAGGGGCATTTACACTGCGCATCTCATTACAGGGGCATTTACACTGCGCATCTCATTACAGGGGCATTTACACTGCGCATCTCATTACAGGGGCATTTACACGGCGCATCTCATTACAGGGGCATTTACACGGCGCATCTCATTACAGGGGCATTTACACTGCGCATCTCATTACAGGGTCATTTACACTGCGCATCTCATTACGGGGCATTTACACTGCGCATCTCATTACAGGGGCATTTACACTGCGCATCTCATTACAGGGGCATTTACACTGCGCATCTCATTACAGGGGCATTTACACTGCGCATCTCATTACAGGGGCATTTACACTGCGCATGTCATTACAGGGGCATTTACACTGCGCATCTCATTACAGGGGCATTTACATTGCGCATCTCATTACAGGGGCCTTTACACTGCGCATCTCATTACAGGGGCCTTTACATTGCGCATCTCATTACAAGGGTCTTTACACTGCGCATCTCATTACAGGGGCATTTACACTGCGCATCTCATTACAGGGGCATTTACACTGCGCATCTCATTACAGGGGCATTTACACTGCGCATCTCATTACAGGGGCATTTACACTGCGCATCTCATTACAGGGGCATTTACACTGCGCATCTCATTACAGGGGCATTTACACTGCGCATCTCATTACAGGGGCATTTACACTGCGCATCTCATTACAGGGGCATTTACACTGCGCATCTCATTACAGGGGCATTTACACTGCGCATCTCATTACAGGGGCTTTACATTGCGCATCTCATTACAGGGGCCTTTACACGGCGCATCTCATTAGAGGGGCCTTTACACGGCGCATCTCATTACAGGGGCCTTTACATGGCGCATCTCATTACAGGGGCCTTGACACAGCACATCTCATTACAGGGGCCTTTTCACTGTGCATCTCATTACAAGGGCCTTTACACTGCGCATCTCATTACAGTGGCATTTACACTGCGCATCTCATTACAGGTGCATTTACACTGCGCTTCTCATTACAGGGGCATTTACTCTGCGCATCTCATTACAGGGGCATTTACACTGCGCATCTCATTACAGGGGCATTTACACGGAGCATGTCATTACAGGGGCATTTACACTGTGCATCTCATTACGGGGCATTTACACTGCGCATCTCATTACAGGGCATTTACACTGTGCATCTCATTAAGGGGCATTTACACTGGGCATCCCATTACGGGGCATTTACACTGCGCATCTCATTACAGGGGCATTTACATTGCGCATCTCATTACAGGGGCCTTTACACGGCGCATCTCATTACAGGGGCCTTTACACAGCGCATCTCATTACAGGGGCCTTTACACTGCGCATCTCATTACAGGGGCCTTTACATTGCGCATCTCATTACAAGGGTCTTTACACTGCGCATCTCATTACAGGGGCATTTACACTGCGCATCTCATTACAGGGGCATTTACACTGCGCATCTCATTACAGGGGCATTTACACTGCACATCTCATTACAGGGGCATTTACACGGCGCATCTCATTACAGGGGCATTTACACGGCGCATCTCATTACAGGGGCATTTACACTGCGCATCTCATTACAGGGGCATTTACACTGCGCATCTCATTACGGGGCATTTACACTGCGCATCTCATTACAGAGGCATTTACACTGCGCATCTCATTACAGGGGCCTTTACACGGCGCATCTCATTACAGGGTCCTTTATACGGCGCATCTCATTACAGGGGCCTTTACACAGCGCATCTCATTACAGGGGCCTTTACACTGCGCATCTCATTACAGGGGCCTTTACATTGCGCATCTCATTACAAGGGTCTTTACACTGCGCATCTCATTACAGGGGCATTTACACTGCGCATCTCATTACAGGGGCATTTACACTGCGCATCTCATTACAGGGGCATTTACACTGCGCATCTCATTACAGGGGAATTTACACTGAGCATCTCATTACAGGGGCATTTACACTGCGCATCTCATTACAGGGGCATTTACACTGCGCATCTCATTACAGGGGCATTTACACTGCGCATCTCATTACAGGGGCATTTACACTGCGCATCTCATTACAGGGGCATTTACACGGCGCATCTCATTACAGGGGCATTTACACGGCGCATCTCATTACAGGGGCATTTACACTGCGCATCTCATTACAAGGGCATTTACACTGCGCATCTCATTACAGGGGCATTTACACTGCGCATCTCATTACAGGGGCATTTACACTGCGCATCTCATTACAGGGGCATTTACACTGCGCATGTCATTACAGGGGCATTTACACTGCGCATCTCATTACAGGGGCATTTACACTGCGCATGTCATTACAGGGGCCTTTACACTGCGCATCTCATTACAGGGGCCTTTACATTGCGCATCTCATTACAAGGGTCTTTACACTGCGCATCTCATTACAGGGGCCTTTACATTGCGCATCTCATTACAAGGGTCTTTACACTGCGCATCTCATTACAGGGGCATTTACACTGCGCATCTCATTACAGGGGCATTTACACTGCGCATCTCATTACAGGGGCATTTACACTGCGCATCTCATTACAGGGGCATTTACACTGCGCATCTCATTACAGGGGCATTTACACTGCGCATCTCATTACAGGGGCATTTACACTGCGCATCTCATTACAGGGGCATTTACACTGCGCATCTCATTACAGGGGCATTTACACGGCGCATCTCATTACAGGGGCATTTACACGGCGCATCTCATTACAGGGGCATTTACACTGTGCATCTCATTACAGGGGCATTTACACTGCGCATACCATTACGGGGCATTTACACTGCGCATCTCATTACAGAGGCATTTACACTGCGCATCTCATTACAGGGGCCTTTACACGGCGCATCTCATTACAGGGTCCTTTACACGGCGCATCTCATTACAGGGGCCTTTACACAGCGCATCTCATTACAGGGGCCTTTACACTGCGCATCTCATTACAGGGGCCTTTACATTGCGCATCTCATTACAAGGGTCTTTACACTGCGCATCTCATTACAGGGGCATTTACACTGCGCATCTCATTACAGGGGCATTTACACTGCGCATCTCATTACAGGGGAATTTACACTGAGCATCTCATTACAGGGGCATTTACACTGCGCATCTCATTACAGGGGCATTTACACTGCGCATCTCATTACAGGGGCATTTACACTGCGCATCTCATTACAGGGGCATTTACACTGCGCATCTCATTACAAGGTCCTTTACACTGCGCATCTCATTACGGGGAATTTACACTGCGCATGTCATTACAGGGGCATTTACACTGCGCATGTCATTACAGGGGCATTTACACTGCGCATGTCATTACAGGGGCATTTACACTGCGCATGTCATTACAGGGGAATTTACACTGTGCATCTCATTACGGGGCATTTACACTGCGCATCTCATTACATGGCATTTACACTGTGCATCTCATTAAGGGCATTTACACTGGGCATCCCATTACGGGGCATTTACACTGCGCATCTCATTACAGGGGCCTTTACATTGCGCATCTCATTACAAGGGTCTTTACACTGCGCATCTCATTACAGGGGCATTTACACTGCGCATCTCATTACAGGGGCATTTACACTGCGCATCTCATTACAGGGGAATTTACACTGAGCATCTCATTACAGGGGCATTTACACTGCGCATCTCAATACAGGGGCATTTACACTGCGCATCTCATTACAGGGGCATTTACACTGCGCATCTCATTACAGGGGCATTTACACTGCGCATCTCATTACAAGGTCCTTTACACTGCGCATCTCATTACGGGGAATTTACACTGCGCATGTCATTACAGGGGCATTTACACTGCGCATGTCATTACAGGGGCATTTACACTGCGCATGTCATTACAGGGGAATTTACACTGTGCATCTCATTACGGGGCATTTACACTGCGCATCTCATTACATGGCATTTACACTGTGCATCTCATTAAGGGCATTTACACTGGGCATCCCATTACGGGGCATTTACACTGCGCATCTCATTACAGGGGCTTTACATTGCGCATCTCATTACAGGGGCCTTTACACGGCGCATCTCATTAGAGGGGCCTTTACACGGCGCATCTCATTACAGGGGCCTTTACATGGCGCATCTCATTACAGGGGCCTTTACACAGCACATCTCATTACAGGGGCCTTTACACTGCGCATCTCATTACAGGGGCCTTTACACTGCGCATCTCATTACAAGGGCCTTTACACTGCGCATCTCATTACAGTGGCATTTACACTGCGCATCTCATTACAGGGGCATTTACACTGCGCTTCTCATTACAGGGGCATTTACACTGCGCATCTCATTACAGGGGCATTTACACTGCGCATCTCATTACAGGGGCATTTACACGGCGCATGTCATTACAGGGGCATTTACACTGTGCATCTCATTACGGGGCATTTACACTGCGCATCTCATTACAGGGCATTTACACTGTGCATCTCATTAAGGGGCATTTACACTGGGCATCCCATTACGGGGCATTTACACTGCGCATCTCATTACAGGGGCATTTACATTGCGCATCTCATTACAGGGGCCTTTACACTGCGCATCTCATTACAGGGGCCTTTACATTGCGCATCTCATTACAAGGGTCTTTACATTGCGCATCTCATTACAGGGGCATTTACACTGCGCATCTCATTACAGGGGCATTTACACTGCGCATCTCATTACAGGGGCATTTACACTGCGCATCTCATTACAGGGGCATTTACACTGCGCATCTCATTACAGGGGCATTTACACTGCGCATCTCATTACAGGGGCATTTACACTGCGCATCTCATTACAGGGGCATTTACACTGCGCATCTCATTACAGGGGCATTTACACGGCGCATCTCATTACAGGGGCATTTACACGGCGCATCTCATTACAGGGGCATTTACACTGCGCATCTCATTACAGGGGCATTTACACTGCGCATCTCATTACGGGGCATTTACACTGCGCATCTCATTACAGAGGCATTTACACTGCGCATCTCATTACAGGGGCCTTTACACGGCGCATCTCATTACAGGGGCCTTTACACAGCGCATCTCATTACAGGGGCCTTTACACTGCGCATCTCATTACAGGGGCCTTTACATTGCGCATCTCATTACAAGGGTCTTTACACTGCGCATCTCATTACAGGGGCATTTACACTGCGCATCTCATTACAGGGGCATTTACACTGCGCATCTCATTACAGGGGCATTTACACTGAGCATCTCATTACAGGGGCATTTACACTGCGCATCTCATTACAGGGGCATTTACACTGCGCATCTCATTACAGGGGCATTTACACTGCGCATCTCATTACAGGGGCATTTACACTGCGCATCTCATTACAGGGGCATTTACACGGCGCATCTCATTACAGGGGCATTTACACGGCGCATCTCATTACAGGGGCATTTACACTGCGCATCTCATTACAGGGTCATTTACACTGCGCATCTCATTACGGGGCATTTACACTGCGCATCTCATTACAGGGGCATTTACACTGCGCATCTCATTACAGGGGCATTTACACTGCGCATCTCATTACAGGGGCATTTACACTGCGCATCTCATTACAGGGGCATTTACACTGCGCATGTCATTACAGGGGCATTTACACTGCGCATCTCATTACAGGGGCATTTACATTGCGCATCTCATTACAGGGGCCTTTAAACTGCGCATCTCATTACAGGGGCCTTTACATTGCGCATCTCATTACAAGGGTCTTTACACTGCGCATCTCATTACAGGGGCATTTACACTGCGCATCTCATTACAGGGGCATTTACACTGCGCATCTCATTACAGGGGCATTTACACTGCGCATCTCATTACAGGGGCATTTACACTGCGCATCTCATTACAGGGGCATTTACACTGCGCATCTCATTACAGGGGCATTTACACTGCGCATCTCATTACAGGGGCATTTACACTGCGCATCTCATTACAGGGGAATTTACACGGCGCATCTCATTACAGGGGAATTTACACGGCGCATCTCATTACAGGGGCATTTACACTGCGCATCTCATTACAGGGGCATTTACACTGCGCATCTCATTACGGGGCATTTACACTGCGCATCTCATTACAGAGGCATTTACACTGCGCATCTCATTACAGGGGCCTTTACACGGCGCATCTCATTACAGGGTCCTTTACACGGCGCATCTCATTACAGGGGCCTTTACACAGCGCATCTCATTACAGGGGCCTTTACACTGCGCATCTCATTACAGGGGCCTTTACATTGCGCATCTCATTACAAGGGTCTTTACACTGCGCATCTCATTACAGGGGCATTTACACTGCGCATCTCATTACAGGGGCATTTACACTGCGCATCTCATTACAGGGGAATTTACACTGAGCATCTCATTACAGGGGCATTTACACTGCGCATCTCATTACAGGGGCATTTACACTGCGCATCTCATTACAGGGGCATTTACATTGCGCATCTCATTACAGGAGCATTTACACTGCGCATCTCATTACAGGGGCATTTACACGGCGCATCTCATTACAGGGGCATTTACACGGCGCATCTCATTACAGGGGCATTTACACTGCGCATCTCATTACAGGGTCATTTACACTGCGCATCTCATTACGGGGCATTTACACTGCGCATCTCATTACAGGGGCATTTACACTGCGCATCTCATTACAGGGGCATTTACACTGCGCATCTCATTACAGGGGCATTTACACTGCGCATCTCATTACAGGGGCATTTACACTGCGCATGTCATTACAGGGGCATTTACACTGCGCATCTCATTACAGGGGCATTTACACTGCGCATCTCATTAAGGGGCATTTACACTGGGCATCCCATTACGGGGCATTTACACTGCGCATCTCATCACAGGGGCATTTACATTGCGCATCTCATTACAGGGGCCTTTACACGGCGCATCTCATTACAGGGGCCTTTACACGGCGCATCTCATTACAGGGTCCTTTACACGGCGCATCTCATTACAGGGGCCTTTACACAGCGCATCTCATTACAGGGGCCTTTACACTGCGCATCTCATTACAGGGGCCTTTACATTGCACATCTCATTACAAGGGTCTTTACACTGCGCATCTCATTACAGGGGCATTTACACTGCGCATCTCATTACAGGGGCATTTAAACTGCGCATCTCATTACAGGGGCATTTAAACTGCGCATCTCATTACAGGGGCATTTATACTGCGCATCTCATTACAGGGGCATTTACACTGCGCATCTCATTACAGGGGCATTTACACTGCGCATCTCATTACAGGGGCCTTTACACTGCGCATCTCATTACAGAGGCATTTACACTGCGCATCTCATTACAGGGGCATTTACACTGCGCATCTCATTACAGGGGCATTTACACGGCGCATCTCATTACAGGGGCATTTACACTGCGCATCTTATTACAGGGGCATTTACACTGCGCATCTCATTACAGGGGCATTTACACTGCGCATCTCATTACAGGGGCATTTACACTGCGCATCTCATTACAGGGGCATTTACACTACGCATCTCATTACAGAGGCTTTACATTGCGCATCTCATTACAGGGGCCTTTACACGGTGCATCTCATTAGAGGGGCCTTTACACGGCGCATCTCATTACAGGGGCCTTTACACGGCGCATCTCATTACAGGGGCCTTTACACAGCACATCTCATTACAGGGGCCTTTACACTGCGCATCTCATTACAGGGGCCTTTACACTGCGCATCTCATTACAAGGGCCTTTACACTGCGCATCTCATTACAGTGGCATTTACACTGCGCATCTCATTACAGGGGCATTTACACTGCGCTTCTCATTACAGGGGCATTTACACTGCGCATCTCATTACAGGGGCATTTACACTGCGCATCTCATTACAGGGGCATTTACACTGCGCATGTCATTACAGGGGCATTTACACTGTGCATCTCATTACGGGGCATTTACACTGCGCATCTCATTACAGGGCATTTACACTGTGCATCTCATTAAGGGGCATTTACACTGGGCATCCCATTACGGGGCATTTACACTGTGCATCTCATTACAGGGGCATTTACATTGCGCATCTCATTACAGGGGCCTTTACACGGCGCATCTCATTACAGGGGCCTTTACACAGCGCATCTCATTACAGGGGCCTTTACACTGCGCATCTCATTACAGGGGCCTTTACATTGCGCATCTCATTACAAGGGTCTTTACACTGCGCATCTCATTACAGGGGCATTTACACTGCGCATCTCATTACATGGGCATTTACACTGCGCATCTCATTACAGGGGCATTTACACTGCGCATCTCATTACAGGGGCATTTACACTGCGCATCTCATTACAGGGGCATTTACACTGCGCATCTCATTACAGGGGCATTTACACGGCGCATCTCATTACAGGGGCATTTACACGGCGCATCTCATTACAGGGGCCTTTACATTGCGCATCTCATTACAAGGGTCTTTACACTGCGCATCTCATTACAGGGGCATTTACACTGCGCATCTCATTACAGGGGCATTTACACTGCGCATCTCATTACAGGGGAATTTACACTGAGCATCTCATTACAGGGGCATTTACACTGCGCATCTCATTACAGGGGCATTTACACTGCGCATCTCATTACAGGGGCATTTACACTGCGCATCTCATTACAGGGGCATTTACACTGCGCATCTCATTACAGGGGCATTTACACTGCGCATCTCATTACAGGGGCATTTACACTGCGCATCTCATTACAGGGGCATTTACACGGCGCATCTCATTACAGGGGCATTTACACGGCGCATCTCATTACAGGGGCATTTACACTGCGCATCTCATTACAGGGTCATTTACACTGCGCATCTCATTACGGGGCATTTACACTGCGCATCTCATTACAGGGGCATTTACACTGCGCATCTCATTACAGGGGAATTTACACTGAGCATCTCATTACAGGGGCATTTACACTGCGCATCTCATTACAGGGGCATTTACACTGCGCATCTCATTACAGGGGCATTTACACTGCGCATCTCATTACAGGGGCATTTACACTGCGCATCTCATTACAGGGGCATTTACACTGCGCATCTCATTACAGGGGCATTTACACTGCGCATCTCATTACAGGGGCATTTACACGGCGCATCTCATTACAGGGGCATTTACACGGCGCATCTCATTACAGGGGCATTTACACTGCGCATCTCATTACAGGGTCATTTACACTGCGCATCTCATTACGGGGCATTTACACTGCGCATCTCATTACAGGGGCATTTACACTGCGCATCTCATTACAGGGGCATTTACACTGCGCATCTCATTACAGGGGCATTTACACTGCGCATGTCATTACAGGGGCATTTACACTGCGCATCTCATTACAGGGGCATTTACACTGCGCATCTCATTAAGGGGCATTTACACTGGGCATCCCATTACGGGGCATTTACACTGCGCATCTCATTACAGGGGCATTTACATTGCGCATCTCATTACAGGGGCCTTTACACGGCGCATCTCATTACAGGGGCCTTTACACGGCGCATCTCATTACAGGGTCCTTTACACGGCGCATCTCATTACAGGGGCCTTTACACAGCGCATCTCATTACAGGGGCCTTTACACTGCGCATCTCATTACAGGGGCCTTTACATTGCACATCTCATTACAAGGGTCTTTACACTGCGCATCTCATTACAGGGGCATTTACACTGCGCATCTCATTACAGGGGCATTTAAACTGCGCATCTCATTACAGGGGCATTTAAACTGCGCATCTCATTACAGGGGCATTTATACTGCGCATCTCATTACAGGGGCATTTACATTGCGCATCTCATTACAGGGGCCTTTACACGGCGCATCTCATTACAGGGTCCTTTACACGGCGCATCTCATTACAGGGGCATTTACACTGCGCATCTCATTACTGGGGAATTTACACTGAGCATCTCATTACAGGGGCCTTTACACAGCGCATCTCATTACAGGGGCCTTTACACTGCGCATCTCATTACAGGGGCCTTTACATTGCGCATCTCATTACAAGGGTCTTTACACTGCGCATCTCATTACAGGGGCATTTACACTGCGCATCTCATTACAGGGGCATTTACACTGCGCATCTCATTACAGTGGCATTTACACTGCGCATCTCATTACAGGGGCATTTACACTGCGCATCTCATTACAGGGGCATTTACACTGCGCATCTCATTACAGGGGCATTTACACGGCGCATCTCATTACAGGGGCATTTACACGGCGCATCTCATTACAGGGGCATTTACACTGCGCATGTCATTACAGGGGCATTTACACTGCGCATCTCATTACGGGGCATTTACACTGCGCATCTCATTACAGAGGCATTTACACTGCGCATCTCATTACAGGGGCCTTTACACGGCGCATCTCATTACAGGGTCCTTTACACGGCGCATCTCATTACAGGGGCCTTTACACAGCGCATCTCATTACAGGGGCCTTTACACTGCGCATCTCATTACAGGGGCCTTTACATTGCGCATCTCATTACAAGGGTCTTTACACTGCGCATCTCATTACAGGGGCATTTACACTGCGCATCTCATTACAGGGGCATTTACACTGCGCATCTCATTACAGGGGAATTTACACTGAGCATCTCATTACAGGGGCATTTACACTGCGCATCTCATTACAGGGGCATTTACACTGCGCATCTCATTACAGGGGCATTTACACGGCGCATCTCATTACAGGGGCATTTACACGGCGCATCTCATTACAGGGGCATTTACACGGCGCATCTCATTACAGGGGCATTTACACGGCGCATCTCATTACAGGGGCATTTACACGGCGCATCTCATTACAGGGGCATTTACACTGCGCATCTCATTACAGGGTCATTTACACTGCGCATCTCATTACGGGGCATTTACACTGCGCATCTCATTACAGGGGCATTTACACTGCGCATCTCATTACAGGGGCATTTACACTGCGCATCTCATTACAGGGGCATTTACACTGTGCATCTCATTACAGGGGCATTTACACTGCGCATCTCATTACAGGGGCATTTACACTGCGCATCTCATTACAGGGGCATTTACACTGCGCATCTCATTACAGGGGCATTTACACTGCGCATCTCATTACAGGGGCATTTACACTGCGCATCTCATTACAGGGGCATTTACACGGCGCATCTCATTACAGGGGCATTTACACGGCGCATCTCATTACAGGGGCATTTACACTGCGCATCTCATTACAGGGGCATTTACACTGCGCATCTCATTACAGGGGCATTTACACTGCGCATGTCATTACAGGGGCATTTACACTGCGCATCTCATTACAGGGGCATTTACACTGCGCATCTCATTAAGGGGCATTTACACTGGGCATCCCATTACGGGGCATTTACACTGCGCATCTCATTACAGGGGCATTTACATTGCGCATCTCATTACAGGGGCCTTTACACGGCGCATCTCATTACAGGGGCCTTTACACGGCGCATCTCATTACAGGGTCCTTTACACGGCGCATCTCATTACAGGGTCCTTTACACGGCGCATCTCATTACAGGGGCCTTTACACAGCACATCTCATTACAGGGGCCTTTACACTGCGCATCTCATTACGGGGGCCTTTACATTGCACATCTCATTACAAGGGTCTTTACACTGCGCATCTCATTACAGGGGCATTTACACTGCGCATCTCATTACAGGGGCATTTAAACTGCGCATCTCATTACAGGGGCATTTAAACTGCGCATCTCATTACAGGGGCATTTAAACTGCGCATCTCATTACAGGGGCATTTATACTGCGCATCTCATTACAGGGGCATTTACATTGCGCATCTCATTACAGGGGCCTTTACACGGCGCATCTCATTACAGGGTCCTTTACACGGCGCATCTCATTACAGGGGCATTTACACTGCGCATCTCATTACAGGGGAATTTACACTGAGCATCTCATTACAGGGGCATTTACACTGCGCATCTCATTACAGGGGCCTTTACACTGCGCATCTCATTACAGAGGCATTTACACTGCGCATCTCATTACAGGGGCCTTTACACTGCGCATCTCATTACAGGGGCATTTACACTGCGCATCTCATTACAGGGGCATTTACACTGCGCATCTCATTACAGGGGCATTTACACTGCGCATCTCATTACAGGGGCATTTACACTGCGCATCTCATTACAGGGGCCTTTACACTGCGCATCTCATTACGGGGCTTTTACACTGCGCATCTCATTACAGGGTCCTTTACACTGCGCATCTCATTACGGGGAATTTACACTGCGCATGTCATTACAGGGGCATTTACACTGCGCATGTCATTACAGGGGCATTTACACTGCGCATCTCATTACAGGGGCATTTACACTGCGCATCTCATTACAGGGGCATTTACACTGCGCATCTCATTACAGGGGCATTTACACTGCGCATCTCATTACAGGGGCATTTACACGGCGCATCTCATTACAGGGGCATTTACACGGCGCATCTCATTACAGGGGCATTTACACTGCGCATCTCATTACAGGGGCATTTACACTGCGCATCTCATTACGGGGCATTTACACTGCGCATCTCATTACAGAGGCATTTACACTGCGCATCTCATTACAGGGGCCTTTACACGGCGCATCTCATTACAGGGTCCTTTACACGACGCATCTCATTACAGGGGCCTTTACACAGCGCATCTCATTACAGGGGCCTTTACACTGCGCATCTCATTACAGGGGCCTTTACATTGCGCATCTCATTACAAGGGTCTTTACACTGCGCATCTCATTACAGGGGCATTTACACTGCGCATCTCATTACAGGGGCATTTACACTGCGCATCTCATTACAGGGGCATTTACACTGCACATCTCATTACAGAGGCATTTACACTGCGCATCTCATTACAGGGGCATTTACACTGCGCATCTCATTACAGGGGCATTTAGACTGCGCATCTCATTACAGGGGCATTTACACTGCGCATCTCATTACAGGGGCATTTACACGGCGCATCTCATTACAGGGGCATTTAAACGGCGCATCTCATTACTGGGGCATTTACACTGCGCATCTCATTACAGGGTCATTTACACTGCGCATCTCATTACGGGGCATTTACACTGCGCATCTCATTACAGGGGCATTTACACTGCGCATCTCATTACAGGGGCATTTACACTGCGCATCTCATTACAGGGGCATTTACACTGCGCATCTCATTACAGGGGCATTTACACTGCGCATGTCATTACAGGGGCATTTACACTGCGCATCTCATTACAGGGGCATTTACACTGCGCATCTCATTAAGGGGCATTTACACTGGGCATCCCATTACGGGGCATTTACACTGCGCATCTCATTACAGGGGCATTTACATTGCGCATCTCATTACAGGGGCCTTTACACGGCGCATCTCATTACAGGGGCCTTTACACGGCGCATCTCATTACAGGGTCCTTTACACGGCGCATCTCATTACAGGGGCCTTTACACAGCGCATCTCATTACAGGGGCCTTTACACTGCGCATCTCATTACAGGGTCATTTACACTGCGCATCTCATTACGGGGCATTTACACTGCGCATCTCATTACAGGGGCATTTACACTGCGCATCTCATTACAGGGGCATTTACACTGCGCATCTCATTACAGGGGCATTTACACTGCGCATCTCATTACAGGGGCATTTACATTGCGCATCTCATTACAGGGGCCTTTACACTGCGCATCTCATTACAGGGGCCTTTACATTGCGCATCTAATTACAAGGGTCTTTACACTGCGCATCTCATTACAGGGGCATTTACACTGTGCATCTCATTACAGGGGCATTTACACTGCGCATCTCATTACAGGGGCATTTACACTGTGCATCTCATTACAGGGGCATTTACACTGCGCATCTCATTACAGGGTCATTTACACTGCGCATCTCATTACGGGGCATTTACACTGCGCATCTCATTACAGGGGCATTTACACTGCGCATCTCATTACAGGGGCATTTACACTGCGCATGTCATTACAGGGGCATTTACACTGCGCATCTCATTACAGGGGCATTTACATTGCGCATCTCATTACAGGGGCCTTTACACTGCGCATCTCATTACAGGGGCCTTTACATTGCGCATCTAATTACAAGGGTCTTTACACTGCGCATCTCATTACAGGGGCATTTACACTGTGCATCTCATTACAGGGGCATTTACACTGCGCATCTCATTACAGGGGCATTTACACTGCGCATCTCATTACAGGGGCATTTACACTGCGCATCTCATTACAGGGGCATTTACACTGCGCATCTCATTACAGGGGCATTTACACTGCGCATCTCATTACAGGGGCATTTACACGGCGCATCTCATTACAGGGGCATTTACACTGCGCATCTCATTACAGGGGCATTTACACTGCGCATCTCATTACGGGGCATTTACACTGCGCATCTCATTACAGAGGCATTTACACTGCGCATCTCATTACAGGGGCCTTTACACGGCGCATCTCATTACAGGGTCCTTTACACGACGCATCTCATTACAGGGGCCTTTACACAGCGCATCTCATTACAGGGGCCTTTACACTGCGCATCTCATTACAGGGGCCTTTACATTGCGCATCTCATTACAAGGGTCTTTACACTGCGCATCTCATTACAGGGGCATTTACACTGCGCATCTCATTACAGGGGCATTTACACTGCGCATCTCATTACAGGGGCATTTACACTGCACATCTCATTACAGAGGCATTTACACTGCGCATCTCATTACAGGGGCATTTACACTGCGCATCTCATTACAGGGGCATTTAGACTGCGCATCTCATTACAGGGGCATTTACACTGCGCATCTCATTACAGGGGCATTTACACGGCGCATCTCATTACAGGGGCATTTACACGGCGCATCTCATTACTGGGGCATTTACACTGCGCATCTCATTACAGGATCATTTACACTGCGCATCTCATTACGGGGCATTTACACTGCGCATCTCATTACAGGGGCATTTACACTGCGCATCTCATTACAGGGGCATTTACACTGCGCATCTCATTACAGGGGCATTTACACTGCGCATCTCATTACAGGGGCATTTACACTGCGCATGTCATTACAGGGGCATTTACACTGCGCATCTCATTACAGGGGCATTTACACTGCGCATCTCATTAAGGGGCATTTACACTGGGCATCCCATTACGGGGCATTTACACTGCGCATCTCATTACAGGGGCATTTACATTGCGCATCTCATTACAGGGGCCTTTACACGGCGCATCTCATTACAGGGGCCTTTACACGGCGCATCTCATTACAGGGGCCTTTACACAGCGCATCTCATTACAGGGGCCTTTACACTGCGCATCTCATTACAGGGTCATTTACACTGCGCATCTCATTACGGGGCATTTACACTGCGCATCTCATTACAGGGGCATTTACACTGCGCATCTCATTACAGGGGCATTTACACTGCGCATCTCATTACAGGGGCATTTACACTGCGCATCTCATTACAGGGGCATTTACACTGCGCATGTCATTACAGGGGCATTTACACTGCGCATCTCATTACAGGGGCATTTACATTGCGCATCTCATTACAGGGGCCTTTACACTGCGCATCTCATTACAGGGGCCTTTACATTGCGCATCTAATTACAAGGGTCTTTACACTGCGCATCTCATTACAGGGGCATTTACACTGTGCATCTCATTACAGGGGCATTTACACTGCGCATCTCATTACAGGGGCATTTACACTGCGCATCTCATTACAGGGGCATTTACACTGCGCATCTCATTACAGGGGCATTTACACTGCGCATCTCATTACAGGGGCATTTACACTGCGCATCTCATTACAGGGGCATTTACACAGCGCATCTCATTACAGGGGCATTTACACGGCGCATCTCATTACAGGGGCATTTACACTGCGCATCTCATTACAGAGGCATTAACACTGCGCATCTCATTACAGGGGCCTTTACACGGCGCATCTCATTACAGGGTCCTTTACACGGCGCATCTCATTACAGGGGCCTTTACACAGCGCATCTCATTACAGGGGCCTTTACACTGCGCATCTCATTACAGGGGCCTTTACATTGCGCATCTCATTACAAGGGTCTTTACACTGCGCATCTCATTACAGGGGCATTTACACTGCGCATCTCATTACAGGGGCATTTACACTGCGCATCTCATTACAGGGGAATTTACACTGAGCATCTCATTACAGGGGCATTTACACTGCGCATCTCATTACAGGGGCATTTACACTGCGCATCTCATTACAGGGGCATTTACACTGCGCATCTCATTACAGGGGCATTTACACTGCGCATCTCATTACAGGGGCATTTACACGGCGCATCTCATTACAGGGGCATTTACACGGCGCATCTCATTACAGGGGTATTTACACTGCGCATCTCATTACAGGGTCATTTACACTGCGCATCTCATTACGGGGCATTTACACTGCGCATCTCATTACAGGGGCATTTACACTGCGCATCTCATTACAGGGGCATTTACACTGCGCATCTCATTACAGGGGCATTTACACTGCGCATCTCATTACAGGGGCATTTACACTGCGCATGTCATTACAGGGGCATTTACACTGCGCATCTCATTACAGGGGCATTTACACTGCGCATCTCATTAAGGGGCATTTACACTGGGCATCCCATTACGGGGCATTTACACTGCGCATCTCATTACAGGGGCATTTACATTGCGCATCTCATTACAGGGGCCTTTACACGGCGCATCTCATTACAGGGGCCTTTACACGGCGCATCTCATTACAGGGTCCTTTACACGGCGCATCTCATTACAGGGGCCTTTACACAGCGCATCTCATTACAGGGGCCTTTACACTGCGCATCTCATTACAGGGGCCTTTACATTGCACATCTCATTACAAGGGTCTTTACACTGCGCATCTCATTACAGGGGCATTTACACTGCGCATCTCATTACAGGGGCATTTAAACTGCGCATCTCATTACAGGGGCATTTAAACTGCGCATCTCATTACAGGGGCATTTATACTGCGCATCTCATTACAGGGGCATTTACACTGCGCATCTCATTACAGGGGCATTTACACTGCGCATCTCATTACAGGGGCCTTTACACTGCGCATCTCATTACAGGGGCATTTACACTGCGCATCTCATTACAGGGGCATTTACACTGCGCATCTCATTACAGGGGCATTTACACGGCGCATCTCATTACAGGGGCATTTACACTGCGCATCTTATTACAGGGGCATTTACACTGCGCATCTCATTACAGGGGCATTTACACTGCGCATCTCATTACAGGGGCATTTACACTGCGCATCTCATTACAGGGGCATTTACACTGCGCATCTCATTACAGGGGCTTTACATTGCGCATCTCATTACAGGGGCCTTTACACAGCGCATCTCATTAGAGGGGCCTTTACACGGCGCATCTCATTACAGGGGCCTTTACATGGCGCATCTCATTACAGGGGCCTTGACACAGCACATCTCATTACAGGGGCCTTTACACTGCGCATCTCATTACAGGGGCCTTTACACTGCGCATCTCATTACAAGGGCCTTTACACTGCGCATCTCATTACAGTGGCATTTACACTGCGCATCTCATTACAGGGGCATTTACACTGCGCTTCTCATTACAGGGGCATTTACACTGCGCATTAAAGACCCTTGTAATGAGATGCGCAATGTAAAGGCCCCTGTAATGAGATGCGCAGTGTAAAGGCCCCTGTAATGAGATGCGCTGTGTAAAGGCCCCTGTAATGAGATGCGCCGTGTAAAGGACCCTGTAATGAGATGCGCCGTGTAAAGGCCCCTGTAATGAGATGCGCAGTGTAAATGCCTCTGTAATGAGATGCGCAGTGTAAATGCCCCGTAATGAGATGCGCAGTGTAAATGCCCCTGTAATGAGATGCGCAGTGTAAATGCCCCTGTAATGAGATGCGCCGTGTAAATGCCCCTGTAATGAGATGCGCCGTGTAAATGCCCCTGTAATGAGATACGCAGTGTAAATGCCCCTGTAATGAGATGCGCAGTGTAAATGCCCCTGTAATGAGATGCGCAGTGTAAATGCCCCTGTAATGAGATGCGCAGTGTAAATGCCCCTGTAATGAGATGCGCAGTGTAAATGCCCCTGTAATGAGATGCGCAGTGTAAATGCCCCTGTAATGAGATGCGCAGTGTAAATGCCCCTGTAATGAGATGCGCAGTGTAAAGACCCTTGTAATGAGATGCGCAATGTAAAGGCCCCTGTAATGAGATGCGCAGTGTAAAGGCCCCTGTAATGAGATGCGCAATGTAAATGCCCCTGTAATGAGATGCGCAGTGTAAATGCCCCGTAATGGGATGCCCAGTGTAAATGCCCCTTAATGAGATGCACAGTGTAAATACCCTGTAATGAGATGCGCAGTGTAAATGCCCCGTAATGAGATGCACAGTGTAAATGCCCCTGTAATGACATGCGCAGTGTAAATGCCCCTGTAATGAGATGCGCAGTGTAATGCCCCTGTAATGAGATGCGCAGTGTAAATGCCCCTGTAATGAGAAGCGCAGTGTAAATGCCCCTGTAATGAGATGCGCAGTGTAAATGCCACTGTAATGAGATGCGCAGTGTAAATGCCCCTGTAATGACATGCGCAGTGTAAATGCCCCTGTAATGACATGCGCAGTGTAAATTCCCCGTAATGAGATGCGCAGTGTAAAGGACCTTGTAATGAGATGCGCAGTGTAAATGCCCCTGTAATGAGATGCGCAGTGTAAATGCCCCTGTAATGAGATGCGCAGTGTAAATGCCCCTGTAATGAGATGCGCAGTGTAAATGCCCCTGTAATGAGATGCTCAGTGTAAATTCCCCTGTAATGAGATGCGCAGTGTAAATGCCCCTGTAATGAGATGCGCAGTGTAAATGCCCCTGTAATGAGATGCGCAGTGTAAAGACCCTTGTAATGAGATGCGCAATGTAAAGGCCCCTGTAATGAGATGCGCAGTGTAAATGCCCCGTAATGGGATGCCCAGTGTAAATGCCCTTAATGAGATGCACAGTGTAAATGCCATGTAATGAGATGCGCAGTGTAAATGCCCCGTAATGAGATGCACAGTGTAAATTCCCCTGTAATGACATGCGCAGTGTAAATGCCCCTGTAATGACATGCGCAGTGTAAATGCCCCTGTAATGACATGCGCAGTGTAAATTCCCCGTAATGAGATGCGCAGTGTAAAGGACCTTGTAATGAGATGCGCAGTGTAAATGCCCCTGTAATGAGATGCGCAGTGTAAATGCCCCTGTAATGAGATGCGCAGTGTAAATGCCCCTGTAATGAGATGCGCAGTGTAAATGCCCCTGTAATGAGATGCTCAGTGTAAATTCCCCTGTAATGAGATGCGCAGTGTAAATGCCCCTGTAATGAGATAAGCAGTGTAAATGCCCCTGTAATGAGATGCGCAGTGTAAAGACCCTTGTAATGAGATGCGCAATGTAAAGGCCCCTGTAATGAGATGCGCAGTGTAAAGGCCCCTGTAATGAGATGCGCTGTGTAAAGGCCCCTGTAATGAGATGCGCCGTGTAAAGGACCCTGTAATGAGATGCGCCGTGTAAAGGCCCCTGTAATGAGATGCGCAGTGTAAATGCCTCTGTAATGAGATGCGCAGTGTAAATGCCCCGTAATGAGATGCGCAGTGTAAATGCCCCTGTAATGAGATGCGCAGTGTAAATGCCCCTGTAATGAGATGCGCCGTGTAAATGCCCCTGTAATGAGATGCGCCGTGTAAATGCCCCTGTAATGAGATGCGCAGTGTAAATGCCCCTGTAATGAGATGCGCAGTGTAAATGCCCCTGTAATGAGATGCGCAGTGTAAATGCCCCTGTAATGAGATGCGCAGTGTATATGCCCCTGTAATGAGATGCGCAGTGTAAATGCCCCTGTAATGAGATGCGCAGTGTAAATGCCCCTGTAATGAGATGCGCAGTGTAAATGCCCCTGTAATGAGATGCGCAGTGTAAAGACCCTTGTAATGAGATGCGCAATGTAAAGGCCCCTGTAATGAGATGCGCAGTGTAAAGGCCCCTGTAATGAGATGCGCAATGTAAATGCCCCTGTAATGAGATGCGCAGTGTAAATGCCCCTGTAATGACATGCGCAGTGTAAATGCCCCTGTAATGAGATGCGCAGTGTAAATGCCCCTGTAATGAGATGCGCAGTGTAAATGCCCCTGTAATGAGATGCGCAGTGTAAATGCCCCTGTAATGAGATGCGCAGTGTAAATGCCCCGTAATGAGATGCGCAGTGTAAATGACCCTGTAATGAGATGCGCAGTGTAAATGCCCCTGTAATGAGATGCGCCGTGTAAATGCCCCTGTAATGAGATGCGCCGTGTAAATGCCCCTGTAATGAGATGCGCAGTGTAAATGCCCCTGTAATGAGATGCGCAGTGTAAATGCCCCTGTAATGAGATGCGCAGTGTAAATGCCCCTGTAATGAGATGAACAGTGTAAATGCCCCTGTAATGAGATGCTCAGTGTAAATTCCCCTGTAATGAGATGCGCAGTGTAAATGCCCCTGTAATGAGATGCGCAGTGTAAATGCCCCTGTAATGAGATGCGCAGTGTAAAGACCCTTGTAATGAGATGCGCAATGTAAAGGCCCCTGTAATGAGATGCGCAGTGTAAAGGCCCCTGTAATGAGATGCGCTGTGGAAAGGCCCCTGTAATGAGATGCGCCGTGTAAAGGACCCTGTAATGAGATGCGCCATGTAAAGGCCCCTGTAATGAGATGCGCAGTGTAAATGCCTCTGTAATGAGATGCGCAGTGTAAATGCCCCGTAATGAGATGCGCCGTGTAAAGGCCCCTGTAATGAGATGCGCAGTGTAAATGCCCCTGTAATGAGATGCGCCGTGTAAATGCCCCGTAATGGGATGCCCAGTGTAAATGCCCCTTAATGAGATGCACAGTGTAAATGCCCTGTAATGAGATGCACAGTGTAAATGCCCCGTAATGAGATGCACAGTGTAAATGCCCCTGTAATGACATGCGCAGTGTAAATGCCCCTGTAATGAGATGCGCAGTGTAAATGCCCCTGTAATGAGATGCGCAGTGTAAATGCCCCTGTAATGAGAAGCGCAGTGTAAATGCCCCTGTAATGAGATGCGCAGTGTAAATGCCACTGTAATGAGATGCGCAGTGTAAAGGCCCTTGTAATGAGATGCGCAGTGTAAATGCCCCTGTAATGAGATGCGCAGTGTAAATGCCCCTGTAATGAGATGCGCAGTGTAAATGCCCCTGTAATGAGATGCGCAGTGTAAATGCCCCTGTAATAAGATGCGCAGTGTAAATGCCCCTGTAATGAGATGCGCCGTGTAAATGCCCCTGTAATGAGATGCGCAGTGTAAATGCCCCTGTAATGAGATGCGCAGTGTAAATGGCCCTGTAATGAGATGCTCAGTGTAAATTCCCCTGTAATGAGATGCGCAGTGTAAATGCCCCTGTAATGAGATGCGCAGTGTAAATGCCCCTGTAATGAGATGCGCAGTGTAAAGACCCTTGTAATGAGATGCGCAATGTAAAGGCCCCTGTAATGAGATGCGCAGTGTAAAGGCCCCTGTAATGAGATGCGCTGTGTAAAGGCCCCTGTAATGAGATGCGCCGTGTAAAGGAGCCTGTAATGAGATGCGCCGTGTAAAGGCCCCTGTAATGAGATGCGCAGTCTAAATGCCTCTGTAATGAGATGCGCAGTGTAAATGCCCCGTAATGAGATGCGCAGTGTAAATGCCCCTGTAATGAGATGCGCAGTGTAAATGCCCCTGTAATGAGATGCGCCGTGTAAATGCCCCTGTAATGAGATGCGCCGTGTAAATGCCCCTGTAATGAGATGCGCAGTGTAAATGCCCCTGTAATGAGATGCGCAGTGTAAATGCCCCTGTAATGAGATGCGCAGTGTAAATGCCCCTGTAATGAGATGCGCAGTGTAAATGCCCCTGTAATGAGATGCGCAGTGTAAATGCCCCTGTAATGAGATGTGCAGTGTAAATGCCCCTGTAATGAGATGCGCAGTGTAAATGCCCCTGTAATGAGATGCGCAGTGTAAAGACCCTTGTAATGAGATGCGCAATGTAAAGGCCCCTGTAATGAGATGCGCAGTGTAAAGGCCCCTGTAATGAGATGCGCAATGTAAATGCCCCTGTAATGAGATGCGCAGTGTAAATGCCCCTGTAATGACATGCGCAGTGTAAATGCCCCTGTAATGAGATGCGCAGTGTAAATGCCCCTGTAATGAGATGCGCAGTGTAAATGCCCCTGTAATGAGATGCGCAGTGTAAATGCCCCTGTAATGAGATGCGCAGTGTAAATGCCCCGTAATGAGATGCGCAGTGTAAATGACCCTGTAATGAGATGCGCAGTGTAAATGCCCCTGTAATGAGATGCGCCGTGTAAATGCCCCTGTAATGAGATGCACCGTGTAAATGCCCCTGTAATGAGATGCGCAGTGTAAATGCCCCTGTAATGAGATGCGCAGTGTAAATGCCCCTGTAATGAGATGCGCAGTGTAAATGCCCCTGTAATGAGATGCGCAGTGTAAATGCCCCTGTAATGAGATGCTCAGTGTAAATTCCCCTGTAATGAGATGCGCAGTGTAAATGCCCCTGTAATGAGATGCGCAGTGTAAATGCCCCTGTAATGAGATGCGCAGTGTAAAGACCCTTGTAATTAGATGCGCAATGTAAAGGCCCCTGTAATGAGATGCGCAGTGTAAAGGCCCCTGTAATGAGATGCGCTGTGTAAAGGCCCCTGTAATGAGATGCGCCGTGTAAAGGACCCTGTAATGAGATGCGCCGTGTAAAGGCCCCTGTAATGAGATGTGCAGTGTAAATGCCTCTGTAATGAGATGCGCAGTGTAAATGCCCCGTAATGAGATGCGCAGTGTAAATGCCCCTGTAATGAGATGCGCAGTGTAAATGCCCCTGTAATGAGATGCGCCGTGTAAATGCCCCTGTAATGAGATGCGCCGTGTAAATGCCCCTGTAATGAGATGCGCAGTGTAAATGCCCCTGTAATGAGATGCGCAGTGTAAATGCCCCTGTAATGAGATGCGCAGTGTAAATGCCCCTGTAATGAGATGCGCAGTGTAAATGCCCCTGTAATGAGATGCTCAGTGTAAATTCCCCTGTAATGAGATGCGCAGTGTAAATGCCCCTGTAATGAGATGCGCAGTGTAAATGCCCCTGTAATGAGATGCGCAGTGTAAAGACCCTTGTAATTAGATGCGCAATGTAAAGGCCCCTGTAATGAGATGCGCAGTGTAAAGGCCCCTGTAATGAGATGCGCTGTGTAAAGGCCCCTGTAATGAGATGCGCCGTGTAAAGGACCCTGTAATGAGATGCGCCGTGTAAAGGCCCCTGTAATGAGATGCGCAGTGTAAATGCCTCTGTAATGAGATGCGCAGTGTAAATGCCCCGTAATGAGATGCGCAGTGTAAATGCCCCTGTAATGAGATGCGCAGTGTAAATGCCCCTGTAATGAGATGCGCCGTGTAAATGCCCCTGTAATGAGATGCGCCGTGTAAATGCCCCTGTAATGAGATGGGCAGTGTAAATGCCCCTGTAATGAGATGCGCAGTGTAAATGCCCCTGTAATGAGATGCGCAGTGTAAATGCCCCTGTAATGAGATGCGCAGTGTAAATGCCCCTGTAATGAGATGCGCAGTGTAAATGCCCCTGTAATGAGATGCGCAGTGTAAATGCCCCTGTAATGAGATGCGCAGTGTAAAGACCCTTGTAATGAGATGCGCAATGTAAAGGCCCCTGTAATGAGATGCGCAGTGTAAAGGCCCCTGTAATGAGATGCGCAATGTAAATGCCCCTGTAATGAGATGCGCAGTGTAAATGCCCCGTAATGGGATGCCCAGTGTAAATGCCCCTTAATGAGATGCACAGTGTAAATGCCCTGTAATGAGATGCGCAGTGTAAATGCCCCGTAATGAGATGCACAGTGTAAATGCCCCTGTAATGACATGCGCAGTGTAAATGCCCCTGTAATGAGATGCGCAGTGTAAATGCCCCGTAATGGGATGCCCAGTGTAAATGCCCCTTAATGAGATGCACAGTGTAAATGCCCTGTAATGAGATGCGCAGTGTAAATGACCCTGTAATGAGATGCGCAGTGTAAATGCCCCTGTAATGAGATGCGCCGTGTAAATGCCCCTGTAATGAGATGCGCCGTGTAAATGCCCCTGTAATGAGATGCGCAGTGTAAATGCCCCTGTAATGAGATGCGCAGTGTAAATGCCCCTGTAATGAGATGCGCAGTGTAAATGCCCCTGTAATGAGATGCGCAGTGTAAATGCCCCTGTAATGAGATGCTCAGTGTAAATTCCCCTGTAATGAGATGCGCAGTGTAAATGCCCCTGTAATGAGATGCGCAGTGTAAATGCCCCTGTAATGAGATGCGCAGTGTAAAGACCCTTGTAATTAGATGCGCAATGTAAAGGCCCCTGTAATGAGATGCGCAGTGTAAAGGCCCCTGTAATGAGATGCGCTGTGTAAAGGCCCCTGTAATGAGATGCGCCGTGTAAAGGACCCTGTAATGAGATGCGCCGTGTAAAGGCCCCTGTAATGAGATGCGCAGTGTAAATGCCTCTGTAATGAGATGCGCAGTGTAAATGCCCCGTAATGAGATGCGCAGTGTAAATGCCCCTGTAATGAGATGCGCAGTGTAAATGCCCCTGTAATGAGATGCGCCGTGTAAATGCCCCTGTAATGAGATGCGCCGTGTAAATGCCCCTGTAATGAGATGCGCAGTGTAAATGCCCCTGTAATGAGATGCGCAGTGTAAATGCCCCTGTAATGAGATGCGCAGTGTAAATGCCCCTGTAATGAGATGCGCAGTGTAAATGCCCCTGTAATGAGATGCTCAGTGTAAATTCCCCTGTAATGAGATGCGCAGTGTAAATGCCCCTGTAATGAGATGCGCAGTGTAAATGCCCCTGTAATGAGATGCGCAGTGTAAAGACCCTTGTAATTAGATGCGCAATGTAAAGGCCCCTGTAATGAGATGCGCAGTGTAAAGGCCCCTGTAATGAGATGCGCTGTGTAAAGGCCCCTGTAATGAGATGCGCCGTGTAAAGGACCCTGTAATGAGATGCGCCGTGTAAAGGCCCCTGTAATGAGATGCGCAGTGTAAATGCCTCTGTAATGAGATGCGCAGTGTAAATGCCCCGTAATGAGATGCGCAGTGTAAATGCCCCTGTAATGAGATGCGCAGTGTAAATGCCCCTGTAATGAGATGCGCCGTGTAAATGCCCCTGTAATGAGATGCGCCGTGTAAATGCCCCTGTAATGAGATGGGCAGTGTAAATGCCCCTGTAATGAGATGCGCAGTGTAAATGCCCCTGTAATGAGATGCGCAGTGTAAATGCCCCTGTAATGAGATGCGCAGTGTAAATGCCCCTGTAATGAGATGCGCAGTGTAAATGCCCCTGTAATGAGATGCGCAGTGTAAATGCCCCTGTAATGAGATGCGCAGTGTAAAGACCCTTGTAATGAGATGCGCAATGTAAAGGCCCCTGTAATGAGATGCGCAGTGTAAAGGCCCCTGTAATGAGATGCGCAATGTAAATGCCCCTGTAATGAGATGCGCAGTGTAAATGCCCCGTAATGGGATGCCCAGTGTAAATGCCCCTTAATGAGATGCACAGTGTAAATGCCCTGTAATGAGATGCGCAGTGTAAATGCCCCGTAATGAGATGCACAGTGTAAATGCCCCTGTAATGACATGCGCAGTGTAAATGCCCCTGTAATGAGATGCGCAGTGTAAATGCCCCTGTAATGAGATGCGCAGTGTAAATGCCCCTGTAATGAGAAGCGCAGTGTAAATGCCCCTGTAATGAGATGCGCAGTGTAAATGCCACTGTAATGAGATGCGCAGTGTAAAGGCCCTTGTATTGAGATGCGCAGTGTAAAGGCCCCTGTAATGAGATGCGCAGTGTAAAGGCCCCTGTAATGAGATGTGCTGTGTAAAGGCCCCTGTAATGAGATGCGCCATGTAAAGGCCCCTGTAATGAGATGCGCCGTGTAAAGGCCCCTGTAATGAGATGCGCCGTGTAAAGGCCCCTGTAATGAGATGCGCAATGTAAAGCCCCTGTAATGAGATGCGCAGTGTAAATGCCCCGTAATGGGATGCCCAGTGTAAATGCCCTTAATGAGATGCACAGTGTAAATGCCATGTAATGAGATGCGCAGTGTAAATGCCCCGTAATGAGATGCACAGTGTAAATTCCCCTGTAATGACATGCGCAGTGTAAATGCCCCTGTAATGACATGCGCAGTGTAAATGCCCCTGTAATGACATGCGCAGTGTAAATTCCCCGTAATGAGATGCGCAGTGTAAAGGACCTTGTAATGAGATGCGCAGTGTTAATGCCCCGTAATGAGATGCACAGTGTAAATTCCCCTGTAAAGACATGCGCAGTGTAAATGCCCCTGTAATGACATGCGCAGTGTAAATGCCCCTGTAATGACATGCGCAGTGTAAATTCCCCGTAATGAGATGCGCAGTGTAAAGGACCCTGTAATGAGATGCGCAGTGTAAAAGCCCCGTAATGAGATGCGCAGTGTAAAGGCCCCTGTAATGAGATGCGCAGTGTAAATGCCCCTGTAATGAGATGCGCAGTGTAAATGCCCCTGTAATGAGATGCGCAGTGTAAATGCCCCTGTAATGAGATGCGCAGTGTAAATGCCCCTGTAATGAGATGCGCAGTGTAAAGGCCCCTGTAATGAGATGCGCAGTGTAAATGCCTCTGTAATGAGATGCGCAGTGTAAAGGCCCCTGTAATGAGATGCGCAGTGTAAATGCCCCTGTAATGAGATGCTCAGTGTAAATTCCCCTGTAATGAGATGCGCAGTGTAAATGCCCCTGTATTGAGATGCGCCGTGTAAAGGACCCTGTAATGAGATGCGCCGTGTAAAGGCCCCTGTAATGAGATGTGCAATGTAAATGCCCCTGTAATGAGATGCACAGTATAAATGCCCCTGTAATGAGATGCGCAGTTTAAATGCCCCTGTAATGAGATGCGCAGTTTAAATGCCCCTGTAATGAGATGCGCAGTGTAAATGCCCCTGTAATGAGATGCGCAGTGTAAAGACCCTTGTAATGAGATGTGCAATGTAAAGGCCCCTGTAATGAGATGCGCAGTGTAAAGGCCCCTGTAATGAGATGCGCTGTGTAAAGGCCCCTGTAATGAGATGCGCCGTGTAAAGGACCCTGTAATGAGATGCGCCGTGTAAAGGCCCCTGTAATGAGATGCGCCGTGTAAAGGCCCCTGTAATGAGATGCGCAATGTAAATGCCCCTGTAATGAGATGCGCAGTGTAAATGCCCCGTAATGGGATGCCCAGTGTAAATGCCCCTTAATGAGATGCGCAATCTAAATGCCCCTGTAATGAGATGCGCAGTGTAAATGCCCCTGTAATGACATGCGCAGTGTAAATGCCCCTGTAATGAGATGCGCAGTGTAAATGCCCCTGTAATGAGATGCGCAGTGTAAATGCCCCTGTAATGAGATGCGCAGTGTAAATGCCCCTGTAATGAGATGCGCAGTGTAAATGCCCCGTAATGAGATGCGCAGTGTAAATGACCCTGTAAAGAGATGCGCAGTGTAAATGCCCCTGTAATGAGATGCTCCGTGTAAATGCCCCTGTAATGAGATGCGCCGTGTAAATGCCCCTGTAATGAGATGCGCAGTGTAAATGCCCCTGTAATGAGATGCGCAGTGTAAATGCCCCTGTAATGAGATGCGCAGTGTAAATGCCCCTGTAATGAGATGCGCAGTGTAAATGCCCCTGTAATGAGATGCTCAGTGTAAATTCCCCTGTAATGAGATGCGCAGTGTAAATGCCCCTGTAATGAGATGCGCAGTGTAAATGCCCCTGTAATGAGATGCGCAGTGTAAAGACCCTTGTAATGAGATGCGCAATGTAAAGGCCCCTGTAATGAGATGCGCAGTGTAAAGGCCCCTGTAATGAGATGCGCTGTGTAAAGGCCCCTGTAATGAGATGCGCCGTGTAAAGGACCCTGTAATGAGATGCGCCGTGTAAAGGCCCCTGTAATGAGATGCGCAGTGTAAATGCCTCTGTAATGAGATGCGCAGTGTAAATGCCCCGTAATGAGATGCGCAGTGTAAATGCCCCTGTAATGAGATGCGCAGTGTAAATGCCCCTGTAATGAGATGCGCCGTGTAAATGCCCCTGTAATGAGATGCGCCGTGTAAATGCCCCTGTAATGAGATGCGCCGTGTAAATGCCCCTGTAATGAGATGCGCAGTGTAAATGCCCCTGTAATGAGATGCGCAGTGTAAATGCCCCTGTAATGAGATGCGCAGTGTAAATGCCCCTGTAATGAGATGCGCAGTGTAAATGCCCCTGTAATGAGATGCGCAGTGTAAATGCCCCTGTAATGAGATGCGCAGTGTAAATGCCCCTGTAATGAGATGCGCAGTGTAAAGACCCTTGTAATGAGATGCGCAATGTAAAGGCCCCTGTAATGAGATGCGCAGTGTAAAGGCCCCTGTAATGAGATGCGCAATGTAAATGCCCCTGTAATGAGATGCGCAGTGTAAATGCCCCTGTAATGACATGCGCAGTGTAAATGCCCCTGTAATGAGATGCGCAGTGTAAATGCCCCTGTAATGAGGTGCGCAGTGTAAATGCCCCTGTAATGAGATGCGCAGTGTAAATGCCCCTGTAATGAGATGCGCAGTGTAAATGCCACGTAATGAGATGCGCAGTGTAAATGACCCTGTAATGAGATGCGCAGTGTAAATGCCCCTGTAATGAGATGCGCCGTGTAAATGCCCCTGTAATGAGATGCGCCGTGTAAATGCCCCTGTAATGAGATGCGCAGTGTAAATGCCCCTGTAATGAGATGCGCAGTGTAAATGCCCCTGTAATGAGATGCGCAGTGTAAATGCCCCTGTAATGAGATGCGCAGTGTAAATGCCCCTGTAATGAGATGCTCAGTGTAAATTCCCCTGTAATGAGATGCGCAGTGTAAATGCCCCTGTAATGAGATGCGCAGTGTAAATGCCCCTGTAATGAGATGCGCAGTGTAAAGACCCTTGTAATGAGATGCGCAATGTAAAGGCCCCTGTAATGAGATGCGCAGTGTAAAGGCCCCTGTAATGAGATGCGCTGTGTAAAGGCCCCTGTAATGAGATGCGCCGTGTAAAGGACCCTGTAATGAGATGCGCCGTGTAAAGGCCCCTGTAATGAGATGCGCAGTGTAAATGCCTCTGTAATGAGATGCGCAGTGTAAATGCCCCGTAATGAGATGCGCAGTGTAAATGCCCCTGTAATGAGATGCGCAGTGTAAATGCCCCTGTAATGAGATGCGCCGTGTAAATGCCCCTGTAATGAGATGCGCCGTGTAAATGCCCCTGTAATGAGATGCGCAGTGTAAATGCCCCTGTAATGAGATGCGCAGTGTAAATGCCCCTGTAATGAGATGCGCAGTGTAAATGCCCCTGTAATGAGATGCGCAGTGTAAATGCCCCTGTAATGAGATGCGCAGTGTAAATGCCCCTGTAATGAGATGCGCAGTGTAAAGACCCTTGAAATGAGATGCGCAATGTAAAGGCCCCTGTAATGAGATGCGCAGTGTAAAGGCCCCTGTAATGAGATGCGCTGTGTAAAGGCCCCTGTAATGAGATGCGCCGTGTAAAGGCCCCTGTAATGAGATGCGCAATGTAAATGCCCCTGTAATGAGATGCGCAGTGTAAATGCCCCGTAATGGGATGCCCAGTGTAAATGCCCCTTAATGAGATGCACAGTGTAAATGCCCTGTAATGAGATGCGCAGTGTAAATGCCCCTGTAATGAGATGCACAGTGTAAATGCCCCTGTAATGACATGCGCAGTGTAAATGCCCCTGTAATGAGATGCGCAGTGTAAATGCCCCTGTAATGAGATGCGCAGTGTAAATGCCCCTGTAATGAGAAGCGCAGTGTAAATGCCCCTGTAATGAAATGCGCAGTGTAAATGCCACTGTAATGAGATGCGCAGTGTAAAGGCCCTTGTAATGAGATGCGCAGTGTAAAGGCCCCTGTAATGAGATGCGCAGTGTAAAGGCCCCTGTAATGAGATGTGCTGTGTAAAGGCCCCTGTAATGAGATGCGCCATGTAAAGGCCCCTGTAATGAGATGCGCCGTGTAAAGGCCCCTCTAATGAGATGCGCCGTGTAAAGGCCCCTGTAATGAGATGCGCATTGTAAAGCCCCTGTAATGAGATGCGCAGTGTAAATTCCCCTGTAATGAGATGCGCAGTGTAAATGCCCCTGTAATGAGATGCGCAGTGTAAATGCCCCTGTAATGAGATGCGCAGTGTAAATGCCCCTGTAATAAGATGCACAGTGTAAATTCCCCTGTTATGACATGCGCAGTGTAAATGCCCCTGTAATGACATGCGCAGTGTAAATGCCCCTGTAATGACATGCGCAGTGTAAATGCCCTGTAATGAGATGCGCAGTGTAAATGCCCCTGTAATGAGATGCGCAGTGTAAATGCCCCTGTAATGAGATGCGCCGTGTAAAGGCCCCTGTAATGAGATGCGCCGTGTAAAGGCCCCTCAAATGAGATGCGCCGTGTAAAGGCCCCTGTAATGAGATGCGCAATGTAAATGCCCCTGTAATGAGATGCGCAGTGTAAATGCCCCGTAATGGGATGCCCAGTGTAAATGCCCCTTAATGAGATGCACAGTGTAAATGCCCTTTAATGAGATGCGCAGTGTAAATGCCCCGTAATGAGATGCACAGTGTAAATTCCCCTGTAATGACATGCGCAGTGTAAATGCCCCTGTAATGAGATGTGCAGTGTAAATGCCCCTGTAATGAGATGCGCAGTGTAAATGCCCCTGTAATGAGATGCGCAGTGTAAATGCCCCTGTAATGAGATGCGCAGTGTAAATGCCCCGTAATGAGATGCGCAGTGTAAATGCCCCTGTAATGAGATGCGCAGTGTAAATGCCCCTGTAATGAGATGCGCAGTGTAAATGCCCCTGTAATGAGATGCCCAGTGTAAATGCCCCTGTAATGAGATGCACAGTGTAAATGCACCGTAATGAGATGCGCAGTGTAAAGGACCCTGTAATGAGATGCGCAGTGTAAATGCCCCTGTAATGAGATGCGCAGTGTAAATGCCCCTGTAATGAGATGCGCAGTGTAAATGCCCCTGTTATGAGATGCGCAGTTTAAATGCCCCTGTAATGAGATGCGCCGTGTAAAGGCCCCTGTAATGAGATGCGCAATGTAAATGCCCCTGTAATGAGATGCGCAGTGTAAATGCCCCGTAATGGGATGCCCAGTGTAAATGCCCCTTAATGAGATGCACATTGTAAATGCCCTGTAATGAGATGCGCAGTGTAAATGCCCCGTAATGAGATGCACAGTGTAAATTCCCCTGTAATGACATGCGCAGTGTAAATGCCCCTGTAATGAGATGTGCAGTGTAAATGCCCCTGTAATGAGATGCGCAGTGTAAATGCCCCTCTAATGAGATGCGCAGTGTAAATGCCCCTCTAATGAGATGCGCAGTGTAAATGCCCCTGTAATGAGATGCGCAGTGTAAATGCCCCGTAATGAGATGCGCAGTGTAAATGCCCCTGTAATGAGATGCGCAGTGTAAATGCCCCTGTAATGAGATGCGCAGTGTAAATGCCCCTGTAATGAGATGCCCAGTGTAAATGCCCCTGTAATGAGATGCACAGTGTAAATGCCCCGTAATGAGATGCGCAGTGTAAAGGACCCTGTAATGAGATGCGCAGTGTAAATGCCCCTGTAATGAGATGTGCAGTGTAAATGCCCCTGTAATGAGATGCGCAGTGTAAATGCCCCTGTAATGAGATGCGCAGTGTAAATGCCCCTGTAATGAGATGCGCAGTGTAAATGCCCCTGTTATGAGATGCGCAGTTTAAATGCCCCTGTAATGAGATGCGCAGTGTAAATGCCACTTTAATGAGATGCGCAGTGTAAAGACCCTTGTAATGAGATGCGCAATGTAAAGGCCCCTGTAATGAGATGCGCAGTGTAAAGGCCCCTGTAATGAGATGCGCTGTGTAAAGGCCCCTGTAATGAGATGCGCCGTGTAAAGGCCCCTGTAATGAGATGCGCCGTGTAAAGGCCCCTGTAATGAGATGCGCCGTGTAAAGGCCCCTGTAATGAGATGCGCAATGTAAATGCCCCTGTAATGAGATGCGCAGTGTAAATGCCCCGTAATGGGATACCCAGTGTAAATGCCCCTTAATGAGATGCGCCATGTAAAGGCCCCTGTAATGAGATGCGCCGTGTAAAGGCACCTGTAATGAGATGCGCAGTGTAAATGCCCCGTAATGGGATGCTCAGTGTAAATGTCCCTTAATGAGATGCACAGTGTAAATGCCCTGTAATGAGATGCGCAGTGTAAATGCCCTGTAATGAGATGCGCAGTGTAAATGCCCCGTAATAAGATGCACAGTGTAAATTCCCCTGTTATGACATGCGCAGTGTAAATGCCCCTGTAATGACATGCGCAGTGTAAATGCCCCTGTAATGACATGCGCAGTGTAAATGCCCCTGTAATGAGATGCGCAGTGTAAATGCCCTTGTAATGAGATGCGCAGTGTAAATGCCCCTGTAATGAGATGCGCAGTGTAAATGCCCCTGTAATGAGATGCGCAGTGTAAATGCCCCGTAATGAGATGCGCAGTGTAAATGCCCCTGTAAGGAGATGCGCAGTGTAAATGCCCCTGTAATGAGATGCGCAGTGTAAATGCCCCTGTAATGAGATGCGCAGTGTAAATGCCCCTGTAAGGAGATGCGCAGTGTAAATGCCCCTGTAATGAGATGCGCAGTGTAAATGCCCCTGTAATGAGATGCGCAGTGTAAAGGCCCCTGTAATGAGATGCCCAGTGTAAATGCCCCTGTAATGAGATGCGCAGTGTAAATGCCCCGTAATGATATGCGCAGTGTAAAGGACCCTGTATTGAGATGCGCAGTGTAAAAGCCCCGTAATGAGATGCGCAGTGTAAATGCCCCTGTAATGAGATGCGCAGTGTAAATGCCCCTGTAATGAGATGCGCAGTGTAAATGCCCCTGTAATGAGATGCGCAGTGTAAATGCCCCTGTAATGAGATGCGCAGTGTAAATGCCCCTGTAATGAGATGCGCAGTTTAAATGCCCCTGTAATGAGATGCGCAGTGTAAAGGCCCCTGTAATGAGATGCGCAGTGTAAAGGCCCCTGTAATGAGTTGCGCAGTGTAAAGGCCCCTGTAATGAGATGCGCAGTGTAAAGGCCCCTGTAATGAGATGCGCAGTGTAAAGGCCCCTGTAATGAGATGCGCAGTGTAAAGGCCCCTGTAATGAGATGCGCAGTGTAAAGGCCCCTGTAATGAGATGCGCATTACTAAAGGTCTAAGGAGCTCTGAAAATGAACGTGCGCGTCTTTCACTCTTCCCGAGGGACTTAGAAGAATTTTGTGATATTTTTTATTAAAATGGTGTACTGTATAAGGGTATATATATAAATATATTTTATGCACTGTATATGAGCTGGCGATTTCTAAGTCTGTGGTTCCGAGAGGGGGTAACCAGGCTCACTAATAAAGGTCAAGCCACTTGGCTGCCAGAATGCCCTGCTTCAGCACAGACCAGAAATGCATTGTGATAAGCGTATCCCCGGTATAGTCAGGGGTTAATGGGAGTCGTCCCCGTCCCCCCAGTATACGGCCAGAACCATGGACCCGGTACTTGTGGTTCGGACTGTCTCCAACCAGCCATAATGTTGTGAGAGTGAAATTATGTCTAAGTCCAGCTTTGGTACATTAGAAGCAACTCTGAAACTTAACCTAAGCGTTTTTCGAAGCTACCTTTTGGCTAACTTCTTATAGGAAGATCTAGGAGCTCTGAAAATGAACGTGCGCGTCTTTCACTCTTCCCGAGGGACTTAGAAGAATTTTGTGATATTTTTTATTAAAATGGTGTATAAGGGTATATATATAAATATATTTTATGCACTGTATATGAGCTGGCGATTTCTAAGTCTGTGGTTCCGAGAGGGGGTAACCAGGCTCACTAATAAAGGTCAAGCCACTTGGCTGCCAGCACAGACCAGAAAGGCATTGTGATAAGCGTATCCCCGGTATAGTCAGGGGTTAATGGGAGTCCCCCCCCCAGTATACGCCCAGAACCATGGACCCGATACTTGTGGTTCGGACTGTCTCCAACCAGCCATAATGTTGTGAGAGTGAAATTATGTCTAAGTCCAGCTTTGGAACATTAGAAGCAACTCTCAAACTTAACCTAAGCGTTTTTCGAAGCTACTTTTTGGCTAACTTCTTATAGGAACGTCTAGAAGCTCTGAAAATGAACGTGTGCATCTTTCACTCTTCCCGAGGGACTTAGAAGAATTTTGTGATATTTTTTATTAAAATGGTGTATAAGGGTATATATTTAAATATATTTTATGCACTGTATATGAGCTGGCGATTTCTAAGTCTGTGGTTCCGAGAGGGGGTAACCAGGCTCACTAATAACCCCTGCCGCACCCCATAAAGGTCAAGCCACTTGGCTGACAGAATGCCCTGCTTCAGCACAGACCAGAAAGGCATTGTGATAAGCGTATCCCCGGTAAAGTCAAGGGTTAATGGGAGTCGTCCCCGTCCCCCCAGTATACGCCCAGAACCATGGACCCGGTACTTGTGGTTTGGACTGTCTCCAACCAGCCATAATGTTGTGAGAGTGAAATTACTGTATGTCTAAGTCCAGCTTTGGTACATTAGAAGCAACTCTGAAACTTAACCTACTGTAAGCGTTTTTCGCAGCTACTTTTTGGCTAACTTCTTATAGGAAGGTCTAGGAGCTCTGAAAATGAACGTGCGCGTCTTTCACTCTTCCCGAGGGACTTAGAAGAATTTTGTGATATTTTTTATTAAAATGGTGTACTGTATAAGGGTATATATATAAATATATTTTATGCACTGTATATGAGCTGGCGATTTCTAAGTCTGTGGTTCCGAGAGGGGGTAACCAGGCTCACTAATAAAGGTCAAGCCACTTGGCTGCCAGCACAGACCAGAAAGGCATTGTGATAAGCGTATCCCCGGTATAGTCAGGGGTTAATGGGAGTCCCCCCCCCAGTATACGCCCAGAACCATGGACCCGGTACTTGTGGTTCGGACTGTCTCCAACCAGCCATAATGTTGTGAGAGTGAAATTATGTCTAAGTCCAGCTTTGGAACATTAGAAGCAACTCTCAAACTTAACCTAAGCGTTTTTCGAAGCTACTTTTTGGCTAACTTCTAATAGGAACGTCTAGAAGCTCTGAAAATGAACGTGTGCATCTTTCACTCATCCCGAGGGACTTAGAAGAATTTTGTGATATTTTTTATTAAAATGGTGTATAAGGGTATATATTTAAATATATTTTATGCACTGTATATGAGCTGGCGATTTCTAAGTCTGTGGTTCCGAGAGGGGGTAACCAGGCTCACTAATAACCCCTGCCGCACCCCATAAAGGTCAAGCCACTTGGCTGCCAGAATGCCCTGCTTCAGCACAGACCAGAAAGGCATTGTGATAAGCGTATCCCCGGTAAAGTCAAGGGTTAATGGGAGTCGTCCCCGTCCCCCCAGTATACGGCCAGAACCATGGACCCGGTACTTGTGGTTCGGACTGTCTCCAACCAGCCATAATGTTGTGAGAGTGAAATTATGTCTAAGTCCAGCTTTGGTACATTAGAAGCAACTCTGAAACTTAACCTACTGTAAGCGTTTTTCGCAGCTACTTTTTGGCTAACTTCTTATAGGAAGGTCTAGGAGCTCTGAAAATGAACGTGCGCGTCTTTCACTCTTCCCGAGGGACTTAGAAGAATTTTGTGATATTTTTTATTAAAATGGTGTATAAGGGTATATATAGAAATATATTTTATGCACTGTATATGAGCTGGCGATTTCTAAGTCTGTGGTTCCGAGAGGGGGTAACCAGGCTCACTAATAAAGGTCAAGCCACTTGGCTGCCAGCACAGACCAGAAAGGCATTGTGATAAGCGTATCCCCGGTATAGTCAGGGGTTAATGGGAGTCCCCCCCCAGTATACGCCCAGAACCATGGACCCGGTACTTGTGGTTCGGACTGTCTCCAACCAGCCATAATGTTGTGAGAGTGAAATTATGTCTAAGTCCAGCTTTGGTACATTAGAAGCAACTCTGAAACTTAACCTAAGCGTTTTTCGAAGCTACTTTTTGGCTAACTTCTTATAGGAAGGTCTAGGAGCTCTGAAAATGAACGTGCGCGTCTTTCACTCTTCCCGAGGGACTTAGAAGAATTTTGTGATATTTTTTATTAAAATGGTGTATAAGGGTATATATTTAAATATATTTTATGCACTGTATATGAGCTGGCGATTTCTAAGTCTGTGGTTCCGAGAGGGGGTAACCAGGCTCACTAATAACCCCTGCCGCACCCCATAAAGGTCAAGCCACTTGGCTGACAGAATGCCCTGCTTCAGCACAGACCAGAAAGGCATTGTGATAAGCGTATCCCCGGTAAAGTCAAGGGTTAATGGGAGTCGTCCCCGTCCCCCCAGTATACGCCCAGAACCATGGACCCGGTACTTGTGGTTTGGACTGTCTCCAACCAGCCATAATGTTGTGAGAGTGAAATTACTGTATGTCTAAGTCCAGCTTTGGTACATTAGAAGCAACTCTGAAACTTAACCTACTGTAAGCGTTTTTCGCAGCTACTTTTTGGCTAACTTCTTATAGGAAGGTCTAGGAGCTCTGAAAATGAACGTGCGCGTCTTTCACTCTTCCCGAGGGACTTAGAAGAATTTTGTGATATTTTTTATTAAAATGGTGTACTGTATAAGGGTATATATATAAATATATTTTATGCACTGTATATGAGCTGGCGATTTCTAAGTCTGTGGTTCCGAGAGGGGGTAACCAGGCTCACTAATAAAGGTCAAGCCACTTGGCTGCCAGCACAGACCAGAAAGGCATTGTGATAAGCGTATCCCCGGTATAGTCAGGGGTTAATGGGAGTCCCCCCCCCAGTATACGCCCAGAACCATGGACCCGGTACTTGTGGTTCGGACTGTCTCCAACCAGCCATAATGTTGTGAGAGTGAAATTATGTCTAAGTCCAGCTTTGGAACATTAGAAGCAACTCTCAAACTTAACCTAAGCGTTTTTCGAAGCTACTTTTTGGCTAACTTCTAATAGGAACGTCTAGAAGCTCTGAAAATGAACGTGTGCATCTTTCACTCATCCCGAGGGACTTAGAAGAATTTTGTGATATTTTTTATTAAAATGGTGTATAAGGGTATATATTTAAATATATTTTATGCACTGTATATGAGCTGGCGATTTCTAAGTCTGTGGTTCCGAGAGGGGGTAACCAGGCTCACTAATAACCCCTGCCGCACCCCATAAAGGTCAAGCCACTTGGCTGCCAGAATGCCCTGCTTCAGCACAGACCAGAAAGGCATTGTGATAAGCGTATCCCCGGTAAAGTCAAGGGTTAATGGGAGTCGTCCCCGTCCCCCCAGTATACGGCCAGAACCATGGACCCGGTACTTGTGGTTCGGACTGTCTCCAACCAGCCATAATGTTGTGAGAGTGAAATTATGTCTAAGTCCAGCTTTGGTACATTAGAAGCAACTCTGAAACTTAACCTACTGTAAGCGTTTTTCGCAGCTACTTTTTGGCTAACTTCTTATAGGAAGGTCTAGGAGCTCTGAAAATGAACGTGCGCGTCTTTCACTCTTCCCGAGGGACTTAGAAGAATTTTGTGATATTTTTTATTAAAATGGTGTATAAGGGTATATATAGAAATATATTTTATGCACTGTATATGAGCTGGCGATTTCTAAGTCTGTGGTTCCGAGAGGGGGTAACCAGGCTCACTAATAAAGGTCAAGCCACTTGGCTGCCAGCACAGACCAGAAAGGCATTGTGATAAGCGTATCCCCGGTATAGTCAGGGGTTAATGGGAGTCCCCCCCCAGTATACGCCCAGAACCATGGACCCGGTACTTGTGGTTCGGACTGTCTCCAACCAGCCATAATGTTGTGAGAGTGAAATTATGTCTAAGTCCAGCTTTGGTACATTAGAAGCAACTCTGAAACTTAACCTAAGCGTTTTTCGAAGCTACTTTTTGGCTAACTTCTTATAGGAAGGTCTAGGAGCTCTGAAAATGAACGTGCGCGTCTTTCACTCTTCCCGAGGGACTTAGAAGAATTTTGTGATATTTTTTATTAAAATGGTGTATAAGGGTATATATTTAAATATATTTTATGCACTGTATATGAGCTGGCGATTTCTAAGTCTGTGGTTCCGAGAGGGGGTAACCAGGCTCACTAATAACCCCTGCCGCACCCCATAAAGGTCAAGCCACTTGGCTGCCAGAATGCCCTGCTTCAGCACAAACCAGAAAGGCATTGTGATAAGCGTATCCCCGGTAAAGTCAAGGGTTAATGGGAGTCGTCCCCGTCCCCCCAGTATACGGCCAGAACCATGGACCCGGTACTTGTGGTTCGGACTGTCTCCAACCAGCCATAATGTTGTGAGAGTGAAATTATGTCTAAGTCCAGCTTTGGTACATTAGAAGCAACTCTGAAACTTAACCTAAGCGTTTTTCGAAGCTACCATTTGGCTAACTTCTTATAGGAAGATCTAGGAGCTCTGAAAATGAACGTGCGCGTCTTTCACTCTTCCCGAGGGACTTAGAAGAATTTTGTGATATTTTTTATTAAAATGGTGTATAAGGGTATATATATAAATATATTTTATGCACTGTATATGAGCTGGCGATTTCTAAGTCTGTGGTTCCGAGAGGGGGTAACCAGGCTCACTAATAAAGGTCAAGCCACTTGGCTGCCAGCACAGACCAGAAAGGCATTGTGATAAGCGTATCCCCGGTATAGTCAGGGGTTAATGGGAGTCCCCCCCCAGTATACGGTCAGAACCATGGACCCGGTACTTGTGGTTCGGACTGTCTCCAACCAGCCATAATGTTGTGAGAGTGAAATTATGTCTAAGTCCAGCTTTGGAACATTAGAAGCAACTCTCAAACTTAACCTAAGCGTTTTTCGAAGCTACTTTTTGGCAAACTTCTTATAGGAACGTCTAGAAGCTCTGAAAATGAACGTGTGCATCTTTCACTCTTCCCGAGGGACTTAGAAGAATTTTGTGATATTTTTTATTAAAATGGTGTATAAGGGTATATATTTAAATATATTTTATGCACTGTATATGAGCTGGCGATTTCTAAGTCTGTGGTTCCGAGAGGGGGTCACCAGGCTCACTAATAACCCCTGCCGCACCCCATAAAGGTCAAGCCACTTGGCTGCCAGAATGCCCTGCTTCAGCACAGACCAGAAAGGCATTGTGATAAGCGTATCCCCGGTAAAGTCAAGGGTTAATGGGAGTCGTCCCCGTCCCCCCAGTATACGCCCAGAACCATGGACCCGGTACTTGTGGTTCGGACTGTCTCCAACCAGCCATAATATTGTGAGAGTGAAATTATGTCTAAGTCCAGTTTTGGTACATTAGAAGCAACTCTGAAACTTAACCTAAGCGTTTTTCGAAGCAACTTTTTGGCTAACTTCTTATAGGAAGGTCTAGGAGCTCTGAAAATGAACGTGCGCGTCTTTCTCTCTTCCCGAGGGACTTAGAAGAATTTTGTGATATTTTTTATTAAAATGGTGTATAAGGGTATATATATAAATATATTTTATGCACTGTATATGAGCTGGCGATTTCTAAGTCTGTGGTTCCGAGAGGGGGTAACCAGGCTCACTAATAAAGGTCAAGCCACTTGGCTGCCAGAATGCCCTGCTTCAGCACAGACCAGAAAGGCTTTGTGATAAGTGTATCCCGGTATAGTCAGGGGTTAATGGGAGTCGTCCCCGTCCCCCCAGTATACGCCCAGAACCATGGACCCGGTACTTGTGGTTCGGACTGTCTCCAACCAGCCATAATGTTGTGAGAGTGAAATTATGTCTAAGTCCAGCTTTGGTACATTAAAAGCAACTCTGAAACTTAACCTACTGTAAGCGTTTTTCGCAGCTACTTTTTGGCTAACTTCTTATAGGAAGGTCTAGGAGCTCTGAAAATGAACGTGCGCGTCTTTCACTCTTCCCGATTTTTTATTAAAATGGTGTATAAGGGTATATATATATAAATATATTTTATGCACTGTATATGAGCTGGCGATTTCAAAGTCTGTGGTTCCGAGAGGGGGTAACCAGGCTCACTAATAAAGGTCAAGCCACTTGGCCGCCAGAATGCCCTGCTTCAGCACAGACCAGAAAGGCATCCTAGAATAGCTGGACACCCCTCTCTAGACACAACTATTTTGTTACTAGCTGTCCTAGCAACAATGATACTATGCTTTTGAAAGTATTGTCTCTATTGTGTGTCTAACAAGAGTTACTTCCTGTCTTGTTTGCAGTAAGTGCTCTTTGTTAGATGGACGGCAGACCCAGTTTCCTTTTTCTTGGGTCAACATGTTTCAATCATTTCTAATTTATCTTTCATTACATCTGTCAGTGCTATAATGTGCTTTGCTTTACACACTATTCTACCGTCAAGAGGAGAGAATTCATCAAGTTTAATAAGCACAAACACTGTATAAGTCGAATTTCAGCATTTTTGTGTGACCGGGAAAACCACAGTCACAAGCCGAGCTGCAGTTCCATAGAAACTTCAGTTTTACCGCTGAACCTAAAAATGGTTAGAAAGTACTTTTTCTCCCTTCCTGTTAATGCCACAGACTTACCCTTTACAGTGCACACTGTGTCTAGTCCTTCCCGCTTCAGCCCAGAAATATTGAGCTTCAGATGTGTTGTTAACGTTGAGTAAAAAAGTTGCTCGCAGCTGTTCTAGGAACACATTCTGAAAACTCATTACAGGGGCATTTACACTGCGCATCTCATTACGGGGCATTTACTCTGCGCATCTCATTACGGGGCATTTACACTGCACATCTCATTACAGGGGCCTTTACACTGGGCATCTCATTACAGGGGCATTTAAACTGCGCATCTCATTACAGGGGCATTTACACTGCGCATCTCATTACAGGGGCATTTACACTGCGCATCTCATTACGGGGCATTTACACTGCGCATCTCATTACAAAGGAAATTTACACTGAGCATCTCATTACGGGGCATTTACACTGCACATCTCATTACGGGGCATTTACACTGCGCATCTCATTACGGGGCATTTACACTGCGCATCTCATTACGGGGCATTTACACTGCGCATTTCATTACGGGGTATTTACACTGCGCAACTCATTACGGGGCATTTACACTGCACATCTCATTACGGGGCATTTAAATTGCGCATCTCATTATGGGGCATTTACACTGCGCATCTCATTATGGGGCATTTACACTGCGCATCTCATTACAGGGGCAAATTTACACTGCGCATCTCATTGCAGGGGCATTTACACTGCGCATCTCATTGCAGGGGCATTTACACTGCTCAACTCATTACAGGGGCATTTACACTGCGCATCTCATTACAGGGGCATTTACACTGCGCATCTCATTACAGGGGCCTTTACACTGCACATCTCATTACAAGGGCATTTACACTGGGCATCTCATTACAGGGGCCTTTACACTGCGCATCTCATTACAGGGGCATTTACACGGCGCATCTCATAACAGGAGCATTTACACTGCGCATCTCATTACAGGGGCATTTACACTGCGCATGTCATTACAGGGGCATTTACACTGCGCATCTCATTACGGGGCATTTACACTGCGCATCTCATTACGGGGCATTTACACTGCGCATCTCATTACGGGGCATTTACACTGCGCATCTCATTACGGGGGCATTTACACTGCGCATCTCATTACAGGGGCATTTACACTGCGCATCTCATTACAGGGGCATTTACACTGCGCAACTCATTACAGGGGCCTTTACACTGCGCATCTCATTACAGGGGCCTTTACACTGCGCATCTCATTACAGGGGCCTTTACACTGCGCATCTCATTACAGGGGGCTTTACACTGCGCATCTCATTACAGGGGCCTTTACACTGCGCATCTCATTACAGGGGCCTTTACACTGCGCAACTCATTACAGGGGCCTTTACACTGCGCAACTCATTACAGGGGCCTTTACACTGCGCATCTCATTACAGGGGCATTTAAACTGCGCATCTCATTACAGGGGCATTTACACTGCGCATCTCATTACAGGGGTATTTACACTGCGCATCTCATTACAGGGGCATTTACACTGCGCATCTCATTACAGGGGCATTTACACTGCGCATCTCATTACGGGGCATTTACACTGCGCATCTCATTCCAGGGCATTTACACTGTGCATCTCATTAAGGGGCATTTACACTGGGCATCCCATTACGGGGCATTTACACTGCGCATCTCATTACAGGGGCATTTACATTGCGCATCTCATTACAGGGGCCTTTACACGGCGCATCTCATTACAGGGGCCTTTACACGGCGCATCTCATTACAGGGGCCTTTACACGGCGCATATCATTACAGGGGCCTTTACACAGCGCATCTCATTACAGGGGCCTTTACACTGCGCATCTCATTACAGGGGCATTTAAACTGCGCATCTCATTACAGGGGCATTTACACTGCGCATCTCATTACAGGGGCATTTACACTGCGCATCTCATTACAGGGGCATTTACACTGCGCATGTCATTACAGGGGCATTTACACTGCGCGTCGCATTACAGGGGCATTTACACTGCGCATGTCATTACAGGGGCCTTTACACTGCGCATCTCATTACGGGGCTTTTACACTGCGCATCTCATTACAGGGTCCTTTACACTGCGCATCTCATTACAGGGTCCTTTACACTGCGCATCTCATTAGGGGGCATTTACACTGCGCATCTCATTACAGGGGCATTTACACTGGGCATCTCATTACAGGGGCATTTACACTGCGCATCTCATTACAGGGGCCTTTACACGGCGCATCTCATTACATGGGCCTTTACACGGCGCATCTCATTACAGGGGCCTTTACACGGCGCATCTCATTACAGGGGCCTTTACACGGCGCATCTCATTACAGGGGCCTTTACACTGCGCATCTCATTACAGGGGCCTTTACACTGCGCATCTCATTACAGGGGGCTTTACACTGCGCATCTCATTACAGGGGCCTTTACACTGCGCATCTCATTACAGGGGCCTTTACACTGCGCAACTCATTACAGGGGCCTTTACACTGCGCAACTCATTACAGGGGCCTTTACACTGCGCATCTCATTACAGGGGCATTTACACTGCGCATCTCATTACAGGGGCATTTGCACTGCGCATCTCATTACAGGGGCATTTACACTGCGCATCTCATTACGGGGCATTTACACTGCGCATCTCATTCCAGGGCATTTACACTGTGCTTCTCATTAAGGGGCATTTACACTGGGCATCCCATTACGGGGCATTTACACTGCGCATCTCATTACAGGGGCATTTACATTGCGCATCTCATTACAGGGGCCTTTACACGGCGCATCTCATTACAGGGGCCTTTACACGGCGCATCTCATTACAGGGGCCTTTACACGGCGCATCTCATTACAGGGGCCTTTACACAGCGCATCTCATTACAGGGGCCTTTACACTGCGCATCTCATTACAGGGGCATTTAAACTGCGCATCTCATTACAGGGGCATTTACACTGCGCATCTCATTACAGGGGCATTTACACTGCGCATGTCATTACAGGGGCATTTACACTGCGCATGTCATTACAGGGGCATTTACACTGCGCATCTCATTACAGGGGCATTTACACTGCGCATGTCATTACAGGGGCCTTTACACTGCGCATCTCATTACGGGGCTTTTACACTGCGCATCTCATTACAGGGTCCTTTACACTGCGCATCTCATTACGGGGCATTTACACTGCGCATCTCATTACAGGGGCATTTACACTGCGCATCTCATTACAGGGGCATTTACACTGCGCATCTCATTACAGGGGCCTTTACACTGCGCATCTCATTACAGGGGCATTTACACTGCGCATCTCATTACAGGGGCATTTACACTGCGCATCTCATTACAGGGGCATTTACACTGCGCATCTCATTACAGGGGCATTTACACTGCGCATCTCATTACAGGGGCATTTACACTGCGCATCTCATTACAGGGGCATTTACACTGTGCATCTCATTACAGGGGCATTTACACTGCGCATCTCATTACAGGGGCATTTACACTGCGCATCTCATTACAGGGGCCTTTACACTGCGCATCTCATTACAGGGGCCTTTACACGGCGCATCTCATTACAGGGGCCTTTACACGGCGCATCTCATTACAGGGGCCTTTACACAGCGCATCTCATTACAGGGGCATTTACACTGCGCATCTCATTACAGGGGCATTTCCACGGCGCATCTCATTACAGGGGCATTTACACTGCGCATCTCATTACAGGGTCCTTTACACTGCGCATCTCATTACGGGGCATTTACACTGCGCATCTCATTACAGGGGCATTTATACTGGGCATCACTTTACAGGGGCATTTACACTGCGCATCTCATTACAGGACATTTACACTGCGCATCTCATTACAGGGGCATTTACACTGCGCATTTCATTACAGGGGCATTTACACTGCGCATCTCATTACAGGGGCATTTACACTGCGCATCTCATTACGGGGCATTTACATTGCGCTTCTCATTACAGGGGCATTTACACTGCGCATCTCATTACAGGGGCATTTACACTGCGCATCTCATTACAGGGGCATTTACACTGCGCATCTCATTACAGGGGCATTTACACTGCGCATCTCATTACGGGGCATTTAGACTGCGCATCTCATTATGGGGCATTTACACTGCGCATCTCATTACGGGGCATTTACACTGCGCATCTCATTACAGGGGCATTTACACTGCGCATCTCATTGCAGGGGCATTTACACTGCGCAACTCATTACAGGGGCATTTACACTGCGCAACTCATTACAGGGGCCTTTACACTGCGCATCTCATTACAGGGGCCTTTACACTGCGATCTCATTACAGGGGCCTTTACACTGCGCATCTCATTACGGGGCATTTACACTGCGCTTCTCATTACAGGGGCATTTACACTGCGCATCTCATTACAGGGGCATTTACACTGCGCATCTCATTACAGGGGCCTTTACACTGCACATCTCATTACAGGGGCATTTACACTGCGCATCTCATTACAGGGGCATTTACACTGCGCATCTCATTACAGGGGCATTTACACTGCGCATCTCATTACAGGGGCATTTACACTGCGCATCTCATTACAGGGGCATTTACACTGCGCATCTCATTACAGGGGCATTTACACTGCGCATCTCATTACAGGGGCCTTTACACTGCGCATCTCATTACAGGGGCCTTTACACTGCGCATCTCATTACAGGGGCCTTTACACGGCGCATCTCATTACAGGGGCCTTTACACGGCGCATCTCATTACAGGGGCCTTTACACGGCGCATCTCATTACAGGGGCCTTTACACGGCGCATCTCATTACAGGGGCCTTTACACGGCGCATCTCATTACAGGGGCCTTTACACGGCGCATCTCATTACAGGGGCCTTTACACGGCGCATCTCATTACAGGGGCCTTTACACAGCGCATCTCATTACAGGGGCATTTACACTGCGCATCTCATTACAGGGGCATTTCCACTGCGCATCTCATTACAGGGGCATTTACACTGCGCATCTCATTACAGGGTCCTTTACACTGCGCATCTCATTACGGGGCATTTACACTGCGCATCTCATTACAGGGGCATTTATACTGGGCATCACTTTACAGGGGCATATACACTGCGCATCTCATTACAGGACATTTACACTGCGCATCTCATTACAGGGGCATTTACACTGCGCATTTCATTACAGGGGCATTTACACTGCGCATCTCATTACAGGGGCATTTACACTGCGCATCTCATTACGGGGCATTTACACTGCGCTTCTCATTACAGGGGCATTTACACTGCGCATCTCATTACAGGGGCATTTACACTGCGCATCTCATTACAGGGGCATTTACACTGCGCATCTCATTACGGGGCATTTAGACTGCGCATCTCATTACGGGGCATTTACACTGCGCATCTCATTACGGGGCATTTACACTGCGCATCTCATTACAGGGGCATTTACACTGCGCATCTCATTGCAGGGGCATTTACACTGCGCAACTCATTACAGGGGCATTTACACTGCGCATCTCATTACAGGGGCATTTACACTGCGCATCTCATTACAGGGGCCTTTACACTGCGATCTCATTACAGGGGCCTTTAAAATGCGCATCTCATTACGGGGCATTTACACTGCGCTTCTCATTACAGGGGCATTTACACTGCGCATCTCATTACAGGGGCATTTACACTGCGCATCTCATTACAGGGGCATTTACACTGCGCATCTCATTACGGGGCATTTACACTGCGCATCTCATTACGGGGCATTTACACTGCGCATCTCATTACGGGGCATTTACACTGCGCATCTCATTACAGGGGCATTTACACTGCGCATCTCATTACAGGGGCATTTACACTGCGCATCTCATTACGGGGCATTTACACTGCGCATCTCATTACGGGGCATTTACACTGCGCATCTCATTACGGGGGCATTTACACTGCGCATCTCATTACGGGGGCATTTACACTGCGCATCTCATTGCGGGGGCCTTTACACTGCGCATCTCATTACGGGGGCCTTTACACTGCGCATCTCATTACAGGGGCCTTTACACTGCGCATCTCATTACAGGGGCCTTTACACTGCGCATCTCATTACAGGGGCCTTTACACTGCGCATCTCATTACAGGGGCCTTTACACTGCGCATCTCATTACAGGGGCCTTTACACTGCGATCTCATTACAGGGGCCTTTAAAATGCGCATCTCATTACGGGGCATTTACACTGCGCTTCTCATTACAGGGGCATTTACACTGCGCATCTCATTACAGGGGCATTTACACTGCGCATCTCATTACAGGGGCATTTACACTGCGCATCTCATTACGGGGCATTTAGACTGCGCATCTCATTACGGGGCATTTACACTGCGCATCTCATTACGGGGCATTTACACTGCGCATCTCATTACAGGGGCATTTACACTGCGCATCTCATTGCAGGGGCATTTACACTGCGCAACTCATTACAGGGGCATTTACACTGCGCAACTCATTACAGGGGCCTTTACACTGCGCATCTCATTACAGGGGCCTTTACACTGCGATCTCATTACAGGGGCCTTTAAAATGCGCATCTCATTACGGGGCATTTACACTGCGCATCTCATTACGGGGGCATTTACACTGCGCATCTCATTGCGGGGGCCTTTACACTGCGCATCTCATTACGGGGGCCTTTACACTGCGCATCTCATTACAGGGGCCTTTACACTGCGCATCTCATTACAGGGGCCTTTACACTGCGCATCTCATTACAGGGGCCTTTACACTGCGCATCTCATTACAGGGGCCTTTACACTGCGCATCTCATTACAGGGGCCTTTACACTGCGCATCTCATTACAGGGGCATTTAAACTGCGCATCTCATTACAGGGGCATTTACACTGCGCATCTCATTACAGGGGCATTTACACTGCGCATGTCATTACAGGGGCATTTACACTGCGCATGTCATTACAGGGGCATTTACACTGCGCATGTCATTACAGGGGCATTTACACTGCGCATGTCATTACAGGGGCCTTTACACTGCGCATCTCATTACGGGGCTTTTACACTGCGCATCTCATTACAGGGTCCTTTACACTGCGCATCTCATTACAGGGTCCTTTACACTGCGCATCTCATTACGGGGCATTTACACTGCGCATCTCATTACAGGGGCATTTACACTGCGCATCTCATTACAGGGGCATTTACACTGCGCATCTCATTACAGGGGCCTTTACACTGCGCATCTCATTACAGGGGCATTTACACTGCGCATCTCATTACAGGGGCATTTACACTGCGCATCTCATTACAGGGGCATTTACACTGCGCATCTCATTACAGGGGCATTTACACTGCGCATCTCATTACAGGGGCATTTACACTGCGCATCTCATTACAGGGGCATTTACACTGCGCATCTCATTACAGGGGCCTTTACACTGCGCATCTCATTACAGGGGCCTTTACACTGCGCATCTCATTACAGGGGCCTTTACACGGCGCATCTCATTACAGGAGCCTTTACACGGCGCATCTCATTACAGGGGCCTTTACACGGCGCATCTCATTACAGGGGCCTTTACACGGCGCATCTCATTACAGGGGCCTTTACACGGCGCATCTCATTACAGGGGCCTTTACACGGCGCATCTCATTACAGGGGCCTTTACACAGCGCATCTCATTACAGGGGCATTTACACTGCGCATCTCATTACAGGGGCATTTCCACTGCGCATCTCATTACAGGGGCATTTACACTGCGCATCTCATTACAGGGTCCTTTACACTGCGCATCTCATTACGGGGCATTTACACTGCGCATCTCATTACAGGGGCATTTATACTGGGCATCACTTTACAGGGGCATTTACACTGCGCATCTCATTACAGGACATTTACACTGCGCATCTCATTACAGGGGCATTTACACTGCGCATTTCATTACAGGGGCATTTACACTGCGCATCTCATTACAGTGTAAATGCCCCTGTAATGAGATGCGCCGTGTAAATGCCCCTGTAATGAGATGCGCAGTGTAAATGCCCCTGTAATGAGATGCGCAGTGTAAATGCCCCTGTAATGAGATGCGCAGTGTAAATGCCCCTGTAATGAGATGCGCAGTGTAAATGCCCCTGTAATGAGATGCGCAGTGTAAATGCCCCTGTAATGAGATGCGCAGTGTAAATGCCCCTGTAATGAGATGCGCAGTGTAAATGCCCCTGTAATGAGATGCGCAGTGTAAAGACCCTTGTAATGAGATGCGCAATGTAAAGGCCCCTGTAATGAGATGCGCAGTGTAAAGGCCCCTGTAATGAGATGCGCAATGTAAATGCCCCTGTAATGAGATGCGCAGTGTAAATGCCCCGTAATGGGATGCCCAGTGTAAATGCCCCTTAATGAGATGCACAGTGTAAATGCCCTGTAATGAGATGCGCAGTGTAAATGCCCCGTAATGAGATGCACAGTGTAAATGCCCCTGTAATGACATGCGCAGTGTAAATGCCCCTGTAATGAGATGCGCAGTGTAAATGCCCCTGTAATGAGATGCGCAGTGTAAATGCCCCTGTAATGAGAAGCGCAGTGTAAATGCCCCTGTAATGAGATGCGCAGTGTAAATGCCACTGTAATGAGATGCGCAGTGTAAAGGCCCTTGTAATGAGATGCGCAGTGTAAAGGCCCCTGTAATGAGATGCGCAGTGTAAAGGCCCCTGTAATGAGATGTGCTGTGTAAAGGCCCCTGTAATGAGATGCGCCGTGTAAAGGCCCCTGTAATGAGATGCGCCGTGTAAAGGCCCCTCTAATGAGATGCGCCGTGTAAAGGCCCCTGTAATGAGATGCGCAATGTAAAGCCCCTGTAATGAGATGCGCAGTGTAAATGCCCCGTAATGGGATGCCCAGTGTAAATGCCCTTAATGAGATGCACAGTGTAAATGCCATGTAATGAGATGCGCAGTGTAAATGCCCCGTAATGAGATGCACAGTGTAAATTCCCCTGTAATGACATGCGCAGTGTAAATGCCCCTGTAATGACATGCGCAGTGTAAATGCCCCTGTAATGACATGCGCAGTGTAAATTCCCCGTAATGAGATGCGCAGTGTAAAGGACCTTGTAATGAGATGCGCAGTGTAAATGCCCCGTAATGAGATGCACAGTGTAAATTCCCCTGTAAAGACATGCGCAGTGTAAATGCCCCTGTAATGACATGCGCAGTGTAAATGCCCCTGTAATGACATGCGCAGTGTAAATTCCCCGTAATGAGATGCGCAGTGTAAAGGACCCTGTAATGAGATGCGCAGTGTAAAAGCCCCGTAATGAGATGCGCAGTGTAAAGGCCCCTGTAATGAGATGCGCAGTGTAAATGCCCCTGTAATGAGATGCGCAGTGTAAATGCCCCTGTAATGAGATGCGCAGTGTAAATGCCCCTGTAATGAGATGCGCAGTGTAAATGCCCCTGTAATGAGATGCGCAGTGTAAAGGCCCCTGTAATGAGATGCGCAGTGTAAATGCCTCTGTAATGAGATGCGCAGTGTAAAGGCCCCTGTAATGAGATGCGCAGTGTAAATGCCCCTGTAATGAGATGCTCAGTGTAAATTCCCCTGTAATGAGATGCGCAGTGTAAATGCCCCTGTAATGAGATGCGCCGTGTAAAGGACCCTGTAATGAGATGCGCCGTGTAAAGGCCCCTGTAATGAGATGCGCAATGTAAATGCCCCTGTAATGAGATGCGCAGTATAAATGCCCCTGTAATGAGATGAGCAGTTTAAATGCCCCTGTAATGAGATGCGCAGTTTAAATGCCCCTGTAATGAGATGCGCAGTGTAAATGCCCCTGTAATGAGATGCGCAGTGTAAAGACCCTTGTAATGAGATGTGCAATGTAAAGGCCCCTGTAATGAGATGCGCAGTGTAAAGGCCCCTGTAATGAGATGTGCTGTGTAAAGGCCCCTGTAATGAGATGCGCCGTGTAAAGGACCCTGTAATGAGATGCGCCGTGTAAAGGCCCCTGTAATGAGATGCGCCGTGTAAAGGCCCCTGTAATGAGATGCGCAATGTAAATGCCCCTGTAATGAGATGCGCAGTGTAAATGCCCCGTAATGGGATGCCCAGTGTAAATGCCCCTTAATGAGATGCGCAGTGTAAATGCCCCTGTAATGAGATGCGCAGTGTAAATGCCCCTGTAATGACATGCGCAGTGTAAATGCCCCTGTAATGAGATGCGCAGTGTAAATGCCCCTGTAATGAGATGCGCAGTGTAAATGCCCCTGTAATGAGATGCGCCGTGTAAATGCCCCTGTAATGAGATGCGCCGTGTAAATGCCCCTGTAATGAGATGCGCAGTGTAAATGCCCCTGTAATGAGATGCGCAGTGTAAATGCCCCTGTAATGAGATGCGCAGTGTAAATGCCCCTGTAATGAGATGCGCAGTGTAAATGCCCCTGTAATGAGATGCGCAGTGTAAATGCCCCTGTAATGAGATGCACAGTGTAAATGCCCCTGTAATGAGATGCGCAGTGTAAATGCCCCTGTAATGAGATGCGCAGTGTAAATGCCCCTGTAATGAGATGCGCAGTGTAAATGCCCCGTAATGAGATGCGCAGTGTAAATGACCCTGTAATGAGATGCGCAGTGTAAATGCCCCTGTAATGAGATGCGCCGTGTAAATGCCCCTGTAATGAGATGCGCCGTGTAAATGCCCCTGTAATGAGATGCGCCGTGTAAATGCCCCTGTAATGAGATGCGCCGTGTAAATGCCCCTGTAATGAGATGCGCCGTGTAAATGCCCCTGTAATGAGATGCGCAGTGTAAATGCCCCTGTAATGAGATGCGCAGTGTAAATGCCCCTGTAATGAGATGCTCAGTGTAAATTCCCCTGTAATGAGATGCGCAGTGTAAATGCCCCTGTAATGAGATGCGCAGTGTAAATGCCCCTGTAATGAGATGCGCAGTGTAAAGACCCTTGTAATGAGATGCGCAATGTAAAGGCCCCTGTAATGAGATGCGCAGTGTAAAGGCCCCTGTAATGAGATGCGCTGTGTAAAGGCCCCTGTAATGAGATGCGCCGTGTAAAGGACCCTGTAATGAGATGCGCCGTGTAAAGGCCCCTGTAATGAGATGCACAGTGTAAATGCCTCTGTAATGAGATGCGCAGTGTAAATGCCCCGTAATGAGATGCGCAGTGTAAATGCCCCTGTAATGACATGCGCAGTGTAAATGCCCCTGTAATGAGATGCGCCGTGTAAATGCCCCTGTAATGAGATGCGCCGTGTAAATGCCCCTGTAATGAGATGCGCAGTGTAAATGCCCCTGTAATGAGATGCGCAGTGTAAATGCCCCTGTAATGAGATGCGCAGTGTAAATGCCACTGTAATGAGATGCGCAGTGTAAATGCCCCTGTAATGAGATGCGCAGTGTAAATGCCCCTGTAATGAGATGCGCAGTGTAAAGACCCTTGTAATGAGATGCGCAATGTAAAGGCCCCTGTAATGAGATGCGCAGTGTAAAGGCCCCTGTAATGAGATGCGCTGTGTAAAGGCCCCTGTAATGAGATGCGCCGTGTAAAGGCCCCTGTAATGAGATGCGCAATGTAAATGCCCCTGTAATGAGATGCGCAGTGTAAATGCCCCGTAATGGGATGCCCAGTGTAAATGCCCCTTAATGAAATGCACAGTGTAAATGCCCTGTAATGAGATGCGCAGTGTAAATGCCCCGTAATGAGATGCACAGTGTAAATGCCCCTGTAATGACATGCGCAGTGTAAATGCCCCTGTAATGAGATGCGCAGTGTAAATGCCCCTGTAATGAGATGCGCAGTGTAAATGCCCCTGTAATGAGAAGCGCAGTGTAAATGCCCCTGTAATGAGATGCGCAGTGTAAATGCCACTGTAATGAGATGCGCAGTGTAAAGGCCCTTGTAATGAGATGCGCAGTGTAAATGCCCCTGTAATGAGATGCGCAGTGTAAATGCCCCTGTAATGAGATGCGCAGTGTAAATGCCCCTGTAATGAGATGCGCAGTGTAAATGCCCCTGTAATAAGATGCGCAGTGTAAATGCCCCTGTAATGAGATGCGCCGTGTAAATGCCCCTGTAATGAGATGCGCAGTGTAAATGCCCCTGTAATGAGATGCGCAGTGTAAATGGCCCTGTAATGAGATGCTCAGTGTAAATTCCCCTGTAATGAGATGCGCAGTGTAAATGCCCCTGTAATGAGATGCGCAGTGTAAATGCCCCTGTAATGAGATGCGCAGTGTAAAGACCCTTGTAATGAGATGCGCAATGTAAAGGCCCCTGTAATGAGATGCGCAGTGTAAAGGCCCCTGTAATGAGATGCGCTGTGTAAAGGCCCCTGTAATGAGATGCGCCGTGTAAAGGAGCCTGTAATGAGATGCGCCGTGTAAAGGCCCCTGTAATGAGATGCGCAGTCTAAATGCTTCTGTAATGAGATGCGCAGTGTAAATGCCCCGTAATGAGATGCGCAGTGTAAATGCCCCTGTAATGAGATGCGCAGTGTAAATGCCCCTGTAATGAGATGCGCCGTGTAAATGCCCCTGTAATGAGATGCGCCGTGTAAATGCCCCTGTAATGAGATGCGCAGTGTAAATGCCCCTGTAATGAGATGCGCAGTGTAAATGCCCCTGTAATGAGATGCGCAGTGTAAATGCCCCTGTAATGAGATGCGCAGTGTAAATGCCCCTGTAATGAGATGCGCAGTGTAAATGCCCCTGTAATGAGATGCGCAGTGTAAATGCCCCTGTAATGAGATGCGCAGTGTAAATGCCCCTGTAATGAGATGCGCAGTGTAAAGACCCTTGTAATGAGATGCGCAATGTAAAGGCCCCTGTAATGAGATGCGCAGTGTAAAGGCCCCTGTAATGAGATGCGCAATGTAAATGCCCCTGTAATGAGATGCGCAGTGTAAATGCCCCTGTAATGACATGCGCAGTGTAAATGCCCCTGTAATGAGATGCGCAGTGTAAATGCCCCTGTAATGAGATGCGCAGTGTAAATGCCCCTGTAATGAGATGCGCAGTGTAAATGCCCCTGTAATGAGATGCGCAGTGTAAATGCCCCGTAATGAGATGCGCAGTGTAAATGACCCTGTAATGAGATGCGCAGTGTAAATGCCCCTGTAATGAGATGCGCCGTGTAAATGCCCCTGTAATGAGATGCGCCGTGTAAATGCCCCTGTAATGAGATGCGCAGTGTAAATGCCCCTGTAATGAGATGCGCAGTGTAAATGCCCCTGTAATGAGATGCGCAGTGTAAATGCCCCTGTAATGAGATGCGCAGTGTAAATGCCCCTGTAATGAGATGCTCAGTGTAAATTCCCCTGTAATGAGATGCGCAGTGTAAATGCCCCTGTAATGAGATGCGCAGTGTAAATGCCCCTGTAATGAGATGCGCAGTGTAAAGACCCTTGTAATTAGATGCGCAATGTAAAGGCCCCTGTAATGAGATGCGCAGTGTAAAGGCCCCTGTAATGAGATGCGCTGTGTAAAGGCCCCTGTAATGAGATGCGCCGTGTAAAGGACCCTGTAATGAGATGCGCCGTGTAAAGGCCCCTGTAATGAGATGCGCAGTGTAAATGCCTCTGTAATGAGATGCGCAGTGTAAATGCCCCGTAATGAGATGCGCAGTGTAAATGCCCCTGTAATGAGATGCGCAGTGTAAATGCCCCTGTAATGAGATGCGCCGTGTAAATGCCCCTGTAATGAGATGCGCCGTGTAAATGCCCCTGTAATGAGATGCGCCGTGTAAATGCCCCTGTAATGAGATGCGCAGTGTAAATGCCCCTGTAATGAGATGCGCAGTGTAAATGCCCCTGTAATGAGATGCGCAGTGTAAATGCCCCTGTAATGAGATGCTCAGTGTAAATTCCCCTGTAATGAGATGCGCAGTGTAAATGCCCCTGTAATGAGATGCGCAGTGTAAATGCCCCTGTAATGAGATGCGCAGTGTAAAGACCCTTGTAATTAGATGCGCAATGTAAAGGCCCCTGTAATGAGATGCGCAGTGTAAAGGCCCCTGTAATGAGATGCGCTGTGTAAAGGCCCCTGTAATGAGATGCGCCGTGTAAAGGACCCTGTAATGAGATGCGCCGTGTAAAGGCCCCTGTAATGAGATGCGCAGTGTAAATGCCTCTGTAATGAGATGCGCAGTGTAAATGCCCCGTAATGAGATGCGCAGTGTAAATGCCCCTGTAATGAGATGCGCAGTGTAAATGCCCCTGTAATGAGATGCGCCGTGTAAATGCCCCTGTAATGAGATGCGCCGTGTAAATGCCCCTGTAATGAGATGGGCAGTGTAAATGCCCCTGTAATGAGATGCGCAGTGTAAATGCCCCTGTAATGAGATGCGCAGTGTAAATGCCCCTGTAATGAGATGCGCAGTGTAAATGCCCCTGTAATGAGATGCGCAGTGTAAATGCCCCTGTAATGAGATGCGCAGTGTAAATGCCCCTGTAATGAGATGCGCAGTGTAAATGCCCCTGTAATGAGATGCGCAGTGTAAAGACCCTTGTAATGAGATGCGCAATGTAAAGGCCCCTGTAATGAGATGCGCAGTGTAAAGGCCCCTGTAATGAGATGCGCAATGTAAATGCCCCTGTAATGAGATGCGCAGTGTAAATGCCCCGTAATGGGATGCCCAGTGTAAATGCCCCTTAATGAGATGCACAGTGTAAATGCCCTGTAATGAGATGCGCAGTGTAAATGCCCTGTAATGAGATGCGCAGTGTAAATGCCCCGTAATGAGATGCACAGTGTAAATGCCCCTGTAATGACATGCGCAGTGTAAATGCCCCTGTAATGAGATGCGCAGTGTAAATGCCCCTGTAATGAGATGCGCAGTGTAAATGCCCCTGTAATGAGAAGCGCAGTGTAAATGCCCCTGTAATGAGATGCGCAGTGTAAATGCCACTGTAATGAGATGCGCAGTGTAAAGGCCCTTGTAATGAGATGCGCAGTGTAAAGGCCCCTGTAATGAGATGCGCAGTGTAAAGGCCCCTGTAATGAGATGTGCTGTGTAAAGGCCCCTGTAATGAGATGCGCCATGTAAAGGCCCCTGTAATGAGATGCGCCGTGTAAAGGCCCCTCTAATGAGATGCGCCGTGTAAAGGCCCCTGTAATGAGATGCGCAATGTAAAGCCCCTGTAATGAGATGCGCAGTGTAAATGCCCCGTAATGGGATGCCCAGTGTAAATGCCCTTAATGAGATGCACAGTGTAAATGCCATGTAATGAGATGCGCAGTGTAAATGCCCCGTAATGAGATGCACAGTGTAAATTCCCCTGTAATGACATGCGCAGTGTAAATGCCCCTGTAATGACATGCGCAGTGTAAATGCCCCTGTAATGACATGCGCAGTGTAAATTCCCCGTAATGAGATGCGCAGTGTAAAGGACCTTGTAATGAGATGCGCAGTGTTAATGCCCCGTAATGAGATGCACAGTGTAAATTCCCCTGTAAAGACATGCGCAGTGTAAATGCCCCTGTAATGACATGCGCAGTGTAAATGCCCCTGTAATGACATGCGCAGTGTAAATTCCCCGTAATGAGATGCGCAGTGTAAAGGACCCTGTAATGAGATGCGCAGTGTAAAAGCCCCGTAATGAGATGCGCAGTGTAAAGGCCCCTGTAATGAGATGCGCAGTGTAAATGCCCCTGTAATGAGATTCGCAGTGTAAATGCCCCTGTAATGAGATGCGCAGTGTAAATGCCCCTGTAATGAGATGCGCAGTGTAAATGCCCCTGTAATGAGATGCGCAGTGTAAAGGCCCCTGTAATGAGATGCGCAGTGTAAATGCCTCTGTAATGAGATGCGCAGTGTAAAGGCCCCTGTAATGAGATGCGCAGTGTAAATGCCCCTGTAATGAGATGCTCAGTGTAAATTCCCCTGTAATGAGATGCGCAGTGTAAATGCCCCTGTATTGAGATGCGCCGTGTAAAGGACCCTGTAATGAGATGCGCCGTGTAAAGGCCCCTGTAATGAGATGCGCAATGTAAATGCCCCTGTAATGAGATGCGCAGTATAAATGCCCCTGTAATGAGATGCGCAGTTTAAATGCCCCTGTAATGAGATGCGCAGTTTAAATGCCCCTGTAATGAGATGCGCAGTGTAAATGCCCCTGTAATGAGATGCGCAGTGTAAAGACCCTTGTAATGAGATGTGCAATGTAAAGGCCCCTGTAATGAGATGCGCAGTGTAAAGGCCCCTGTAATGAGATGCGCTGTGTAAAGGCCCCTGTAATGAGATGCGCCGTGTAAAGGACCCTGTAATGAGATGCGCCGTGTAAAGGCCCCTGTAATGAGATGCGCCGTGTAAAGGCCCCTGTAATGAGATGCGCCGTGTAAAGGCCCCTGTAATGAGATGCGCAATGTAAATGCCCCTGTAATGAGATGCGCAGTGTAAATGCCCCGTAATGGGATGCCCAGTGTAAATGCCCCTTAATGAGATGCGCAATATAAATGCCCCTGTAATGAGATGCGCAGTGTAAATGCCCCTGTAATGACATGCGCAGTGTAAATGCCCCTGTAATGAGATGCGCAGTGTAAATGCCCCTGTAATGAGATGCGCAGTGTAAATGCCCCTGTAATGAGATGCGCAGTGTAAATGCCCCTGTAATGAGATGCGCAGTGTAAATGGCCCGTAATGAGATGCGCAGTGTAAATGACCCTGTAAAGAGATGCGCAGTGTAAATGCCCCTGTAATGAGATGCGCCGTGTAAATGCCCCTGTAATGAGATGCGCCGTGTAAATGCCCCTGTAATGAGATGCGCAGTGTAAATGCCCCTGTAATGAGATGCGCAGTGTAAATGCCCCTGTAATGAGATGCGCAGTGTAAATGCCCCTGTAATGAGATGCGCAGTGTAAATGCCCCTGTAATGAGATGCTCAGTGTAAATTCCCCTGTAATGAGATGCGCAGTGTAAATGCCCCTGTAATGAGATGCGCAGTGTAAATGCCCCTGTAATGAGATGCGCAGTGTAAAGACCCTTGTAATGAGATGCGCAATGTAAAGGCCCCTGTAATGAGATGCGCAGTGTAAAGGCCCCTGTAATGAGATGCGCTGTGTAAAGGCCCCTGTAATGAGATGCGCCGTGTAAAGGACCCTGTAATGAGATGCGCCGTGTAAAGGCCCCTGTAATGAGATGCGCAGTGTAAATGCCTCTGTAATGAGATGCGCAGTGTAAATGCCCCGTAATGAGATGCGCAGTGTAAATGCCCCTGTAATGAGATGCGCAGTGTAAATGCCCCTGTAATGAGATGCGCCGTGTAAATGCCCCTGTAATGAGATGCGCCGTGTAAATGCCCCTGTAATGAGATGCGCCGTGTAAATGCCCCTGTAATGAGATGCGCAGTGTAAATGCCCCTGTAATGAGATGCGCAGTGTAAATGCCCCTGTAATGAGATGCGCAGTGTAAATGCCCCTGTAATGAGATGCGCAGTGTAAATGCCCCTGTAATGAGATGCGCAGTGTAAATGCCCCTGTAATGAGATGCGCAGTGTAAATGCCCCTGTAATGAGATGCGCAGTGTAAAGACCCTTGTAATGAGATGCGCAATGTAAAGGCCCCTGTAATGAGATGCGCAGTGTAAAGGCCCCTGTAATGAGATGCGCAATGTAAATGCCCCTGTAATGAGATGCGCAGTGTAAATGCCCCTGTAATGACATGCGCAGTGTAAATGCCCCTGTAATGAGATGCGCAGTGTAAATGCCCCTGTAATGAGATGCGCAGTGTAAATGCCCCTGTAATGAGATGCGCAGTGTAAATGCCCCTGTAATGAGATGCGCAGTGTAAATGCCCCGTAATGAGATGCGCAGTGTAAATGACCCTGTAATGAGATGTGCAGTGTAAATGCCCCTGTAATGAGATGCGCCGTGTAAATGCCCCTGTAATGAGATGCGCCGTGTAAATGCCCCTGTAATGAGATGCGCAGTGTAAATGCCCCTGTAATGAGATGCGCAGTGTAAATGCCCCTGTAATGAGATGCGCAGTGTAAATGCCCCTGTAATGAGATGCGCAGTGTAAATGCCCCTGTAATGAGATGCTCAGTGTAAATTCCCCTGTAATGAGATGCGCAGTGTAAATGCCCCTGTAATGAGATGCGCAGTGTAAATGCCCCTGTAATGAGATGCGCAGTGTAAAGACCCTTGTAATGAGATGCGCAATGTAAAGGCCCCTGTAATGAGATGCGCAGTGTAAAGGCCCCTGTAATGAGATGCGCTGTGTAAAGGCCCCTGTAATGAGATGCGCCGTGTAAAGGACCCTGTAATGAGATGCGCCGTGTAAAGGCCCCTGTAATGAGATGCGCAGTGTAAATGCCTCTGTAATGAGATGCGCAGTGTAAATGCCCCGTAATGAGATGCGCAGTGTAAATGCCCCTGTAATGAGATGCGCAGTGTAAATGCCCCTGTAATGAGATGCGCCGTGTAAATGCCCCTGTAATGAGATGCGCCGTGTAAATGCCCCTGTAATGAGATGCGCAGTGTAAATGCCCCTGTAATGAGATGCGCAGTGTAAATGCCCCTGTAATGAGATGCGCAGTGTAAATGCCCCTGTAATGAGATGCGCAGTGTAAATGCCCCTGTAATGAGATGCGCAGTGTAAATGCCCCTGTAATGAGATGCGCAGTGTAAAGACCCTTGAAATGAGATGCGCAATGTAAAGGCCCCTGTAATGAGATGCGCAGTGTAAAGGCCCCTGTAATGAGATGCGCTGTGTAAAGGCCCCTGTAATGAGATGCGCCGTGTAAAGGCCCCTGTAATGAGATGCGCAATGTAAATGCCCCTGTAATGAGATGCGCAGTGTAAATGCCCCGTAATGGGATGCCCAGTGTAAATGCCCCTTAATGAGATGCACAGTGTAAATGCCCTGTAATGAGATGCGCAGTGTAAATGCCCCGTAATGAGATGCACAGTGTAAATGCCCCTGTAATGACATGCGCAGTGTAAATGCCCCTGTAATGAGAAGCGCAGTGTAAATGCCCCTGTAATGAAATGCGCAGTGTAAATGCCACTGTAATGAGATGCGCAGTGTAAAGGCCCTTGTAATGAGATGCGCAGTGTAAAGGCCCCTGTAATGAGATGCGCAGTGTAAAGGCCCCTGTAATGAGATGTGCTGTGTAAAGGCCCCTGTAATGAGATGCGCCATGTAAAGGCCCCTGTAATGAGATGCGCCGTGTAAAGGCCCCTCTAATGAGATGCGCCGTGTAAAGGCCCCTGTAATGAGATGCGCAATGTAAAGCCCCTGTAATGAGATGCGCAGTGTAAATGCCCCTGTAATGAGATGCGCAGTGTAAATGCCCCTGTAATGAGATGCGCAGTGTAAATGCCCCTGTAATGAGATGCGCAGTGTAAATGCCCCTGTAATAAGATGCACAGTGTAAATTCCCCTGTTATGACATGCGCAGTGTAAATGCCCCTGTAATGACATGCGCAGTGTAAATGCCCCTGTAATGAGATGCGCCGTGTAAAGGCCCCTGTAATGAGATGCGCCGTGTAAAGGCCCCTCAAATGAGATGCGCCGTGTAAAGGCCCCTGTAATGAGATGCGCAATGAAAATGCCCCTGTAATGAGATGCGCAGTGTAAATGCCCCGTAATGGGATGCCCAGTGTAAATGCCCCTTAATGAGATGCACAGTGTAAATGCCCTTTAATGAGATGCGCAGTGTAAATGCCCCGTAATGAGATGCACAGTGTAAATTCCCCTGTAATGACATGCGCAGTGTAAATGCCCCTGTAATGAGATGTGCAGTGTAAATGCCCCTGTAATGAGATGCGCAGTGTAAATGCCCCTGTAATGAGATGCGCAGTGTAAATGCCCCTGTAATGAGATGCGCAGTGTAAATGCCCCGTAATGAGATGCGCAGTGTAAATGCCCCTGTAATGAGATGCGCAGTGTAAATGCCCCTGTAATGAGATGCGCAGTGTAAATGCCCCTGTAATGAGATGCCCAGTGTAAATGCCCCTGTAATGAGATGCACAGTGTAAATGCACCGTAATGAGATGCGCAGTGTAAAGGACCCTGTAATGAGATGCGCAGTGTAAATGCCCCTGTAATGAGATGCGCAGTGTAAATGCCCCTGTAATGAGATGCGCAGTGTAAATGCCCCTGTTATGAGATGCGCAGTTTAAATGCCCCTGTAATGAGATGCGCCGTGTAAAGGCCCCTGTAATGAGATGCGCAATGTAAATGCCCCTGTAATGAGATGCGCAGTGTAAATGCCCCGTAATGGGATGCCCAGTGTAAATGCCCCTTAATGAGATGCACATTGTAAATGCCCTGTAATGAGATGCGCAGTGTAAATGCCCCGTAATGAGATGCACAGTGTAAATTCCCCTGTAATGACATGCGCAGTGTAAATGCCCCTGTAATGAGATGTGCAGTGTAAATGCCCCTGTAATGAGATGCGCAGTGTAAATGCCCCTCTAATGAGATGCGCAGTGTAAATGCCCCTGTAATGAGATGCGCAGTGTAAATGCCCCGTAATGAGATGCGCAGTGTAAATGCCCCTGTAATGAGATGCGCAGTGTAAATGCCCCTGTAATGAGATGCGCAGTGTAAATGCCCCTGTAATGAGATGCCCAGTGTAAATGCCCCTGTAATGAGATGCACAGTGTAAATGCCCCGTAATGAGATGCGCAGTGTAAAGGACCCTGTAATGAGATGCGCAGTGTAAATGCCCCTGTAATGAGATGTGCAGTGTAAATGCCCCTGTAATGAGATGCGCAGTGTAAATGCCCCTGTAATGAGATGCGCAGTGTAAATGCCCCTGTAATGAGATGCGCAGTGTAAATGCCCCTGTTATGAGATGCGCAGTTTAAATGCCCCTGTAATGAGATGCGCAGTGTAAATGCCACTTTAATGAGATGCGCAGTGTAAAGACCCTTGTAATGAGATGCGCAATGTAAAGGCCCCTGTAATGAGATGCGCAGTGTAAAGGCCCCTGTAATGAGATGCGCTGTGTAAAGGCCCCTGTAATGAGATGCGCCGTGTAAAGGCCCCTGTAATGAGATGCGCCGTGTAAAGGCCCCTGTAATGAGATGCGCCGTGTAAAGGCCCCTGTAATGAGATGCGCAATGTAAATGCCCCTGTAATGAGATGCGCAGTGTAAATGCCCCGTAATGGGATACCCAGTGTAAATGCCCCTTAATGAGATGCGCCATGTAAAGGCCCCTGTAATGAGATGCGCCGTGTAAAGGCACCTGTAATGAGATGCGCAGTGTAAATGCCCCGTAATGGGATGCTCAGTGTAAATGCCCCGTAATGGGATGCTCAGTGTAAATGTCCCTTAATGAGATGCACAGTGTAAATGCCCTGTAATGAGATGCGCAGTGTAAATGCCCTGTAATGAGATGCGCAGTGTAAATGCCCCGTAATAAGATGCACAGTGTAAATTCCCCTGTTATGACATGCGCAGTGTAAATGCCCCTGTAATGACATGCGCAGTGTAAATGCCCCTGTAATGACATGCGCAGTGTAAATGCCCCTGTAATGAGATGCGCAGTGTAAATGCCCTTGTAATGAGATGCGCAGTGTAAATGCCCCTGTAATGAGATGCGCAGTGTAAATGCCCCTGTAATGAGATGCGCAGTGTAAATGCCCCGTAATGAGATGCGCAGTGTAAATGCCCCTGTAAGGAGATGCGCAGTGTAAATGCCCCTGTAATGAGATGCGCAGTGTAAATGCCCCTGTAATGAGATGCGCAGTGTAAATGCCCCTGTAAGGAGATGCGCAGTGTAAATGCCCCTGTAATGAGATGCGCAGTGTAAATGCCCCTGTAATGAGATGCGCAGTGTAAAGGCCCCTGTAATGAGATGCCCAGTGTAAATGCCCCTGTAATGAGATGCGCAGTGTAAATGCCCCGTAATGATATGCGCAGTGTAAAGGACCCTGTATTGAGATGCGCAGTGTAAAAGCCCCGTAATGAGATGCGCAGTGTAAATGCCCCTGTAATGAGATGCGCAGTGTAAATGCCCCTGTAATGAGATGCGCAGTGTAAATGCCCCTGTAATGAGATGCGCAGTGTAAATGCCCCTGTAATGAGATGCGCAGTGTAAATGCCCCTGTAATGAGATGCGCAGTTTAAATGCCCCTGTAATGAGATGCGCAGTGTAAAGGCCCCTGTAATGAGATGCGCAGTGTAAAGGCCCCTGTAATGAGTTGCGCAGTGTAAAGGCCCCTGTAATGAGATGCGCAGTGTAAAGGCCCCTGTAATGAGATGCGCAGTGTAAAGGCCCCTGTAATGAGATGCGCAGTGTAAAGGCCCCTGTAATGAGATGCGCAGTGTAAAGGCCCCTGTAATGAGATGCGCAGTGTAAAGGCCCCTGTAATGAGATGCGCAGTGTAAAGGCCCCCGCAATGAGATGCGCAGTGTAAATGCCCCCGTAATGAGATGCGCAGTGTAAATGCCCCCGTAATGAGATGCGCATTGTAAATGACCCGTAATGAGATGCGCAGTGTAAATGCCCCGTAATGAGATGCGCAGTGTAAATGCCCCGTAATGAGATGCGCAGTGTAAATGCCCCTGTAATGAGATGCGCAGTGTAAATGCCCCTGTAATGAGATGCGCAGTGTAAATACCCCTGTAATGAGATGTGCTGTGTAAAGGCCCCTGTAATGAGATGCGCCGTGTAAATGCCCCGTAATGAGATGCGCAGTGTAAATGCCCCTGTAATGAGATGCGCAGTGTAAATGCCCCTGTAATGAGATGCGCAGTGTAAATGCCCCGTAATGGGATGCCCAGTGTAAATGCCCCTTAATGAGATGCACAGTGTAAATGCCCTGTATTGAGATGCGCAGTGTAAATGCCCCGTAATGAGATGCACAGTGTAAATGCCCCTGTAATGAGATGCGCTGTGTAAAGGCCCCTGTAATGAGATGCGCCGTGTAAAGGCCCCTGTAATGAGATGCGCAATGTAAATGCCCCTGTAATGAGATGCGCAGTGTAAATGCCCCTGTAATGAGAAGCGCAGTGTAAATGCCCCGTAATGAGATGCGCAGTGTAAATGCCCCTGTAATGAGATGCGCAGTGTAAATGCCCCTGTAATGAAATGCGCAGTGTAAATGCCCCTGTAATGAGATGCGCAGTGTAAATGCACCTGTAATGAGATGCGCAGTGTAAATGCCCCTGTAAAGTGATGCCCAGTATAAATGCCCCTGTAATGAGATGCGCAGTGTAAATGCCCCTGTAATGAGATGCGCCGTGTAAATGCCCCTGTAATGAAATGCGCAGTGTAAATGCCCCTGTAATGAGATGCGCAGTGTAAATGCACCTGTAATGAGATGCTCAGTGTAAATGCCCCTGTAAAGTGATGCCCAGTATAAATGCCCCTGTAATGAGATGCGCAGTGTAAATGCCCCGTAATGAGATGCGCCGTGTAAAGGCCCCTGTAATGAGATGCGCCGTGTAAAGGCCCCTGTAATGAGATGCGCCGTGTAAAGGCCCCTGTAATGAGATGCGCCGTGTAAAGGCCCCTGTAATGAGATGCGCCGTGTAAAGGCCCCTGTAATGAGATGCGCCGTGTAAAGGCCCCTGTAATGAGATGCGCCGTGTAAAGGCCCCTGTAATGAGATGCGCAGTGTAAAGGCCCCTGTAATGAGATGCGCAGTGTAAAGGCCCCTGTAATGAGATGCGCAGTTTAAATGCCCCTGTAATGAGATGCGCAGTGTAAAGGCCCCTGTAATGAGTTGCGCAGTGTAAAGGTCCCTGTAATGAGTTGCGCAGTGTAAAGGCCCCTGTAATGAGATGCGCAGTGTAAAGGCCCCTGTAATGAGATGCGCAGTGTAAAGGCCCCTGTAATGAGATGCGCAGTGTAAAGGCCCCTGTAATGAGATGCGCAGTGTAAAGGCCCCTGTAATGAGATGCGCAGTGTAAATGCCCCGTAATGAGATGCGCAGTGTAAAAGCCCCGTAATGAGATGCGCAGTGTAAAGGCCCCTGTAATGAGATGCGCAGTGTAAATGCCCCTGTAATGAGATGCGCAGTGTAAATGCTACCTGTAATGAGATACGCAGTGTAAATGCCCCTGTAATGAGATGCGCAGTGTAAATACCCCTGTAATGAGATGCGCAGTGTAAATGCCCCTGTAATGAGATGCGCAGTGGAAATGCCCTTGTAATGAGATGCGCAGTGTAAATGCCCCTGTAATGAGATGTGCTGTGTAAAGGCCCCTGTAATGAGATGCGCCGTGTAAAGGCCCCTGTAATGAGATGCGCCATTTACACTGCGCATCTCATTACAGGGTCATTTACACTGCGCATCTCATTACGGGGCATTTACACTGCGCATCTCATTACAGGGGCATTTACACTGCGCATCTCATTACAGGGGCATTTACACTGCGCATCTCATTACAGGGGCATTTACACTGCGCATCTCATTACAGGGGCATTTACACTGCGCATGTCATTACAGGGGCATTTACACTGCGCATCTCATTACAGGGGCATTTACATTGCGCATCTCATTACAGGGGCCTTTACACTGCGCATCTCATTACAGGGGCCTTTACATTGCGCATCTCATTACAAGGGTCTTTACACTGCGCATCTCATTACAGGGGCATTTACACTGCGCATCTCATTACAGGGGCATTTACACTGCGCATCTCATTACAGGGGCATTTACACTGCGCATCTCATTACAGGGGCATTTACACTGCGCATCTCATTACAGGGGCATTTACACTGCGCATCTCATTACAGGGGCATTTACACTGCGCATCTCATTACGGGGCATTTACACTGCGCATCTCATTACAGGGGCATTTACACGACGCATCTCATTACAGGGGCATTTACACGGCGCATCTCATTACAGGGGCATTTACACTGCGCATCTCATTACAGGGGCATTTACACTGCGCATCTCATTACGGGGCATTTACACTGCGCATCTCATTACAGAGGCATTTACACTGCGCATCTCATTACAGGGGCCTTTACACGGCGCATCTCATTACAGGGTCCTTTACACGGCGCATCTCATTACAGGGGCCTTTACACGGCGCATCTCATTACAGGGGCCTTTACACTGCGCATCTCATTACAGGGGCCTTTACATTGCGCATCTCATTACAAGGGTCTTTACACTGCGCATCTCATTACAGGGGCATTTACACTGCGCATCTCATTACAGGGGCATTTACACTGCGCATCTCATTACAGGGGAATTTACACTGAGCATCTCATTACAGGGGCATTTACACTGCGCATCTCATTACAGGGGCATTTACACTGCGCATCTCATTACAGGGGCATTTACACGGCGCATCTCATTACAGGGGCATTTACACTGCGCATCTTATTACAGGGGCATTTACACTGCGCATCTCATTACAGGGGCATTTACACTGCGCATCTCATTACAGGGGCATTTACACTGCGCATCTCATTACAGGGGCATTTACACTGCGCATCTCATTACAGGGGCTTTACATTGCGCATCTCATTACAGGGGCCTTTACACGGCGCATCTCATTAGAGGGGCCTTTACACGGCGCATCTCATTACAGGGGCCTTTACATGGCGCATCTCATTACAGGGGCCTTTACACAGCACATCTCATTACAGGGGCCTTTACACTGCGCATCTCATTACAGGGGCCTTTACACTGCGCATCTCATTACAAGGGCCTTTACACTGCGCATCTCATTACAGTGGCATTTACACTGCGCATCTCATTACAGGGGCATTTACACTGCGCTTCTCATTACAGGGGCATTTACACTGCGCATCTCATTACAGGGGCATTTACACTGCGCATCTCATTACAGGGGCATTTACACTGCGCATGTCATTACAGGGGCATTTACACTGTGCATCTCATTACGGGGCATTTACACTGCGCATCTCATTACAGGGCATTTACACTGTGCATCTCATTAAGGGGCATTTACACTGGGCATCCCATTACGGGGCATTTACACTGCGCATCTCATTACAGGGGCATTTACATTGCGCATCTCATTACAGGGGCCTTTACACGGCGCATCTCATTACAGGGGCCTTTACACAGCGCATCTCATTACAGGGGCCTTTACACTGCGCATCTCATTACAGGGGCCTTTACATTGCGCATCTCATTACAAGGGTCTTTACACTGCGCATCTCATTACAGGGGCATTTACACTGCGCATCTCATTACAGGGGCATTTACACTGCGCATCTCATTACAGGGGCATTTACACTGCGCATCTCATTACAGGGGCATTTACACTGCGCATCTCATTACAGGGGCATTTACACGGCGCATCTCATTACAGGGGCATTTACACGGCGCATCTCATTACAGGGGCATTTACACTGCGCATCTCATTACAGAGGCATTTACACTGCGCATCTCATTACGGGGCATTTACACTGCGCATCTCATTACAGAGGCATTTACACTGCGCATCTCATTACAGGGGCCTTTACACGGCGCATCTCATTACAGGGTCCTTTACACGGCGCATCTCATTACAGGGGCCTTTACACAGCGCATCTCATTACAGGGGCCTTTACACTGCGCATCTCATTACAGGGGCCTTTACATTGCGCATCTCATTACAAGGGTCTTTACACTGCGCATCTCATTACAGGGGCATTTACACTGCGCATCTCATTACAGGGGCATTTACACTGCGCATCTCATTACAGGGGAATTTACACTGAGCATCTCATTACAGGGGCATTTACACTGCGCATCTCATTACAGGGGCATTTACACTGCGCATCTCATTACAGGGGCATTTACACGGCGCATCTCATTACAGGGGCATTTACACGGCGCATCTCATTACAGGGGCATTTACACGGCGCATCTCATTACAGGGGCATTTACACGGCACATCTCATTACAGGGGCATTTACACTGCGCATCTCATTACAGGGTCATTTACACTGCGCATCTCATTACGGGGCCTTTACACTGCGCATCTCATTACAGGGGCATTTACACTGCGCATCTCATTACAGGGGCATTTACACTGCGCATCTCATTACAGGGGCATTTACACTGCGCATGTCATTACAGGGGCATTTACACTGCGCATCTCATTACAGGGGCATTTACATTGCGCATCTCATTACAGGGGCCTTTACACTGCGCATCTCATTACAGGGGCCTTTACATTGCGCATCTCATTACAAGGGTCTTTACACTGCGCATCTCATTACAGGGGCATTTACACTGCGCATCTCATTACAGGGGCATTTACACTGCGCATCTCATTTCAGGGGCATTTACACTGCGCATCTCATTACAGGGGCATTTACACTGCGCATCTCATTACAGGGGCATTTACACTGCGCATCTCATTACAGGGGCATTTACACTGCGCATCTCATTACAGGGGCATTTACACGGCGCATCTCATTACAGGGGCATTTACACGGCGCATCTCATTACAGGGGCATTTACACAGCGCATCTCATTACAGGGGCATTTACACTGCGCATCTCATTACGGGGCATTTACACTGCGCATCTCATTACAGAGGCATTTACACTGCGCATCTCATTACAGGGGCCTTTACACGGCGAATCTCATTACAGGGTCCTTTACACGGCGCATCTCATTACAGGGGCCTTTACACAGCGCATCTCATTACAGGGGCCTTTACACTGCGCATCTCATTACAGGGGCCTTTACATTGCGCATCTCATTACAAGGGTCTTTACACTGCGCATCTCATTACAGGGGCATTTACACTGCGCATCTCATTACAGGGGCATTTACACTGCGCATCTCATTACAGGGGAATTTACACTGAGCATCTCATTACAGGGGCATTTACACTGCGCATCTCATTACAGGGGCATTTACACTGCGCATCTCATTACAGGGGCATTTACACTGCGCATCTCATTACAGGGGCATTTACACTGCGCATCTCATTACAGGGGCATTTACACTGCGCATCTCATTACAGGGGCATTTACACGGCGCATCTAATTACAGGGGCATTTACACGGCGCATCTCATTACAGGGGCATTTACACTGCGCATCTCATTACAGGGTCATTTACACTGCGCATCTCATTACGGGGCATTTACACTGCGCATCTCATTACAGGGGCATTTACACTGCGCATCTCATTACAGGGGCATTTACACTGCGCATCTCATTACAGGGGCATTTACACTGCGCATGTCATTACAGGGGCATTTACACTGCGCATCTCATTACAGGGGCATTTACACTGCGCATCTCATTAAGGGGCATTTACACTGGGCATCCCATTACGGGGCATTTACACTGCGCATCTCATTACAGGGGCATTTACACTGCGCATCTCATTACAGGGGCATTTACATTGCGCATCTCATTACAGGGGCCTTTACACGGCGCATCTCATTACAGGGGCCTTTACACGGCGCATCTCATTACAGGGTCCTTTACACGGCGCATCTCATTACAGGGGCCTTTACACAGCGCATCTCATTACAGGGGCCTTTACACTGCGCATCTCAATACAGGGGCCTTTACATTGCACATCTCATTACAAGGGTCTTTACACTGCGCATCTCATTACAGGGGCATTTACACTGCGCATCTCATTACAGGGGCATTTAAACTGCGCATCTCATTACAGGGGCATTTAAACTGCGCATCTCATTACAGGGGCATTTATACTGCGCATCTCATTACAGGGGCATTTACATTGCGCATCTCATTACAGGGGCCTTTACACGGCGCATCTCATTACAGGGTCCTTTACACGGCGCATCTCATTACAGGGGCATTTACACTGCGCATCTCATTACAGGGGAATTTACACTGAGCATCTCATTACAGGGGCATTTACACTGCGCATCTCATTACAGGGGCCTTTACACTGCGCATCTCATTACAGAGGCATTTACACTGCGCATCTCATTACAGGGGCCTTTACACTGCGCATCTCATTACGGGGCTTTTACACTGCGCATCTCATTACAGGGTCCTTTACACTGCGCATCTCATTACGGGGAATTTACACTGCGCATGTCATTACAGGGGCATTTACACTGCGCATGTCATTACAGGGGCATTTACACTGCGCATGTCTTTATAGGGGAATTTACACTGTGCAGCTCCTTACGGGGCATTTACACTGCGCATCTCATTACAAGGTCCTTTACACTGCGCATCTCATTACGGGGAATTTACACTGCGCATGTCATTACAGGGGCATTTACACTGCGCATGTCATTACAGGGGCATTTACACTGCGCATGTCATTACAGGGGAATTTTCACTGTGCATCTCATTACGGGGCATTTACACTGCGCATCTCATTACATGGCATTTACACTGTGCATCTCATTAAGGGCATTTACACTGGGCATCCCATTACGGGGCATTTACACTGCGCATCTCATTACAGGGGCTTTACATTGCGCATCTCATTACAGGGGCCTTTACACGGCGCATCTCATTACAGGGGCCTTTACACAGCGCATCTCATTACAGGGGCCTTTACACTGCGCATCTCATTACAGGGGCCTTTACATTGCGCATCTCATTACAAGGGTCTTTACACTGCGCATCTCATTACAGGGGCATTTACACTGCGCATCTCATTACAGGGGCATTTACACTGCGCATCTCATTACAGGGGCATTTACACTGCGCATCTCATTACAGGGGCATTTACACTGCGCATCTCATTACAGGGGCATTTACACTGCGCATCTCATTACAGGGGCATTTACACTGCGCATCTCATTACAGGGGCATTTACACTGCGCATCTCATTACAGGGGCATTTACACGGCGCATCTCATTACAGGGGCATTTACACGGCGCATCTCATTACAGGGGCATTTACACTGCGCATCTCATTACAGGGGCATTTACACTGCGCATCTCATTACAGGGGCATTTACACTGCGCATCTCATTACAGGGGCATTTACACTGCGCATCTCATTACAGGGGCATTTACACGGCGCATCTCATTACAGGGGCATTTACACGGCGCATCTCATTACAGGGGCATTTACACTGCGCATCTCATTACAGGGTCATTTACACTGCGCATCTCATTACGGGGCATTTACACTGCGCATCTCATTACAGGGGCATTTACACTGCGCATCTCATTACAGGGGCATTTACACTGCGCATCTCATTACAGGGGCATTTACACTGCGCATCTCATTACAGGGGCATTTACACTGCGCATGTCATTACAGGGGCATTTACACTGCGCATCTCATTACAGGGGCATTTACACTGCGCATCTCATTAAGGGGCATTTACACTGGGCATCCCATTACGGGGCATTTACACTGCGCATCTCATTACAGGGGCATTTACATTGCGCATCTCATTACAGGGGCCTTTACACGGCGCATCTCATTACAGGGGCCTTTACACGGCGCATCTCATTACAGGGTCCTTTACACGGCGCATCTCATTACAGGGGCCTTTACACAGCGCATCTCATTACAGGGGCCTTTACACTGCGCATCTCATTACAGGGGCCTTTACATTAAACATCTCATTACAAGGGTCTTTACACTGCGCATCTCATTACAGGGGCATTTACACTGCGCATCTCATTACAGGGGCATTTACACTGCGCATCTCATTACAGGGGCATTTAAACTGCGCATCTCATTACAGGGGCATTTATACTGCGCATCTCATTACAGGGGCATTTACATTGCGCATCTCATTACAGGGGCCTTTACACGGCGCATCTCATTACAGGGTCCTTTACACGGCGCATCTCATTACAGGGGCATTTACACTGCGCATCTCATTACAGGGGAATTTACACTGAGCATCTCATTACAGGGGCATTTACACTGCGCATCTCATTACAGGGGCCTTTACACTGCGCATCTCATTACAGAGGCATTTACACTGCGCATCTCATTACAGGGGCCTTTACACTGCGCATCTCATTACAGGGGCATTTACACTGCTCATCTCATTACAGGGGCATTTACACTGCGCATCTCATTACAAGGGCATTTACACGGCGCATCTCATTACAGGGGCATTTACACTGCGCATCTCATTACAGGGGCCTTTACACTGCGCATCTCATTACGGGGCTTTTACACTGCGCATCTCATTACAGGGTCCTTTACACTGCGCATCTCATTACGGGGAATTTACACTGCGCATGTCATTACAGGGGCATTTACACTGCGCATGTCATTACAGGGGCATTTACACTGCGCATGTCTTTATAGGGGAATTTACACTGTGCAGCTCCTTACGGGGCATTTACACTGCGCATCTCATTACAAGGTCCTTTACACTGCGCATCTCATTACGGGGAATTTACACTGCGCATGTCATTACAGGGGCATTTACACTGCGCATGTCATTACAGGGGCATTTACACTGCGCATGTCATTACAGGGGAATTTTCACTGTGCATCTCATTACGGGGCATTTACACTGCGCATCTCATTACATGGCATTTACACTGTGCATCTCATTAAGGGCATTTACACTGGGCATCCCATTACGGGGCATTTACACTGCGCATCTCATTACAGGGGCTTTACATTGCGCATCTCATTACAGGGGCCTTTACACGGCGCATCTCATTACAGGGGCCTTTACACAGCGCATCTCATTACAGGGGCCTTTACACTGCGCATCTCATTACAGGGGCCTTTACATTGCGCATCTCATTACAAGGGTCTTTACACTGCGCATCTCATTACAGGGGCATTTACACTGCGCATCTCATTACAGGGGCATTTACACTGCGCATCTCATTACAGGGGCATTTACACTGCGCATCTCATTACAGGGGCATTTACACTGTGCATCTCATTACAGGGGCATTTACACTGCGCATCTCATTACAGGGGCATTTACACTGCGCATCTCATTACAGGGGCATTTACACTGCGCATCTCATTACAGGGGCATTTACACGGCGCATCTCATTACAGGGGCATTTACACGGCGCATCTCATTACAGGGGCATTTACACTGCGCATCTCATTACAGGGGCATTTACACTGCGCATCTCATTACGGGGCATTTACACTGCGCATCTCATTACAGAGGCATTTACACTGCGCATCTCATTACAGGGGCCTTTACACGGCGCATCTCATTACAGGGTCCTTTACACGACGCATCTCATTACAGGGGCCTTTACACAGCGCATCTCATTACAGGGGCCTTTACACTGCGCATCTCATTACAGGGGCCTTTACATTGCGCATCTCATTACAAGGGTCTTTACACTGCGCATCTCATTACAGGGGCATTTACACTGCGCATCTCATTACAGGGGCATTTACACTGCGCATCTCATTACAGGGGAATTTACACTGAGCATCTCATTACAGGGGCATTTACACTGCGCATCTCATTACAGGGGCATTTACACTGCGCATCTCATTACAGGGGCATTTAGACTGCGCATCTCATTACAGGGGCATTTACACTGCGCATCTCATTACAGGGGCATTTACACGGCGCATCTCATTACAGGGGCATTTACACGGCGCATCTCATTACAGGGGCATTTACACTGCGCATCTCATTACAGGGTCATTTACACTGCGCATCTCATTACGGGGCATTTACACTGCGCATCTCATTACAGGGGCATTTACACTGCGCATCTCATTACAGGGGCATTTACACTGCGCATCTCATTACAGGGGCATTTACACTGCGCATCTCATTACAGGGGCATTTACACTGCGCATGTCATTACAGGGGCATTTACACTGCGCATCTCATTACAGGGGCATTTACACTGCGCATCTCATTAAGGGGCATTTACACTGGGCATCCCATTACGGGGCATTTACACTGCGCATCTCATTACAGGGGCATTTACATTGCGCATCTCATTACAGGGGCCTTTACACGGCGCATCTCATTACAGGGGCCTTTACACGGCGCATCTCATTACAGGGTCCTTTACACGGCGCATCTCATTACAGGGGCCTTTACACAGCGCATCTCATTACAGGGGCCTTTACACTGCGCATCTCATTACAGGGTCATTTACACTGCGCATCTCATTACGGGGCATTTACACTGCGCATCTCATTACAGGGGCATTTACACTGCGCATCTCATTACAGGGGCATTTACACTGCGCATCTCATTACAGGGGCATTTACACTGCGCATCTCATTACAGGGGCATTTACACTGCGCATGTCATTACAGGGGCATTTACACTGCGCATCTCATTACAGGGGCATTTACATTGCGCATCTCATTACAGGGGCCTTTACACTGCGCATCTCATTACAGGGGCCTTTACATTGCGCATCTAATTACAAGGGTCTTTACACTGCGCATCTCATTACAGGGGCATTTACACTGCGCATCTCATTACAGGGGCATTTACACTGCGCATCTCATTACAGGGGCATTTACACTGCGCATCTCATTACAGGGGCATTTACACTGCGCATCTCATTACAGGGGCATTTACACTGCGCATCTCATTACAGGGGCATTTACACTGCGCATCTCATTACAGGGGCATTTACACAGCGCATCTCATTACAGGGGCATTTACACGGCGCATCTCATTACAGGGGCATTTACACTGCGCATCTCATTACGGGGCATTTACACTGCGCATCTCATTACAGAGGCATTAACACTGCGCATCTCATTACAGGGGCCTTTACACGGCGCATCTCATTACAGGGTCCTTTACACGGCGCATCTCATTACAGGGGCCTTTACACAGCGCATCTCATTACAGGGGCCTTTACACTGCGCATCTCATTACAGGGGCCTTTACATTGCGCATCTCATTACAAGGGTCTTTACACTGCGCATCTCATTACAGGGGCATTTACACTGCGCATCTCATTACAGGGGCATTTACACTGCGCATCTCATTACAGGGGAATTTACACTGAGCATCTCATTACAGGGGCATTTACACTGCGCATCTCATTACAGGGGCATTTACACTGCGCATCTCATTACAGGGGCATTTACACTGCGCATCTCATTACAGGGGCATTTACACTGCGCATCTCATTACAGGGGCATTTACACGGCGCATCTCATTACAGGGGCATTTACACGGCGCATCTCATTACAGGGGCATTTACACTGCGCATCTCATTACAGGGTCATTTACACTGCGCATCTCATTACGGGGCATTTACACTGCGCATCTCATTACAGGGGCATTTACACTGCGCATCTCATTACAGGGGCATTTACACTGCGCATCTCATTACAGGGGCATTTACACTGCGCATCTCATTACAGGGGCATTTACACTGCGCATGTCATTACAGGGGCATTTACACTGCGCATCTCATTACAGGGGCATTTACACTGCGCATCTCATTAAGGGGCATTTACACTGGGCATCCCATTACGGGGCATTTACACTGCGCATCTCATTACAGGGGCATTTACATTGCGCATCTCATTACAGGGGCCTTTACACGGCGCATCTCATTACAGGGGCCTTTACACGGCGCATCTCATTACAGGGTCCTTTACACGGCGCATCTCATTACAGGGGCCTTTACACAGCGCATCTCATTACAGGGGCCTTTACACTGCGCATCTCATTACAGGGGCCTTTACATTGCACATCTCATTACAAGGGTCTTTACACTGCGCATCTCATTACAGGGGCATTTACACTGCGCATCTCATTACAGGGGCATTTAAACTGCGCATCTCATTACAGGGGCATTTAAACTGCGCATCTCATTACAGGGGCATTTATACTGCGCATCTCATTACAGGGGCATTTACACTGCGCATCTCATTACAGGGGCATTTACACTGCGCATCTCATTACAGGGGCCTTTACACTGCGCATCTCATTACAGGGGCATTTACACTGCGCATCTCATTACAGGGGCATTTACACTGCGCATCTCATTACAGGGGCATTTACACGGCGCATCTCATTACAGGGGCATTTACACTGCGCATCTTATTACAGGGGCATTTACACGGCGCATCTCATTACAGGGGCCTTGACACAGCACATCTCATTACAGGGGCCTTTACACTGCGCATCTCATTACAGGGGCCTTTACACTGCGCATCTCATTACAAGGGCCTTTACACTGCGCATCTCATTACAGTGGCATTTACACTGCGCATCTCATTACAGGGGCATTTACACTGCGCTTCTCATTACAGGGGCATTTACACTGCGCATCTCATTACAGGGGCATTTACACTGCGCATCTCATTACAGGGGCATTTACACTGCGCATCTCATTACAGGGGCATTTACACTGCGCATGTCATTACAGGGGCATTTACACTGTGCATCTCATTACGGGGCATTTACACTGCGCATCTCATTACAGGGCATTTACACTGTGCATCTCATTAAGGGGCATTTACACTGGGCATCCCATTACGGGGCATTTACACTGCGTATCTCATTACAGGGGCATTTACATTGCGCATCTCATTACAGGGGCCTTTACACGGCGCATCTCATTACAGGGGCCTTTACACAGCGCATCTCATTACAGGGGCCTTTACACTGCGCATCTCATTACAGGGGCCTTTACATTGCGCATCTCATTACAAGGGTCTTTACACTGCGCATCTCATTACAGGGGCATTTACACTGCGCATCTCATTACAGGGGCATTTACACTGCGCATCTCATTACAGGGGCATTTACACTGCACATCTCATTACAGGGGCATTTACACGGCGCATCTCATTACAGGGGCATTTACACGGCGCATCTCATTACAGGGGCATTTACACTGCGCATCTCATTACAGGGGCATTTACACTGCGCATCTCATTACGGGGCATTTACACTGCGCATCTCATTACAGAGGCATTTACACTGCGCATCTCATTACAGGGGCCTTTACACGGCGCATCTCATTACAGGGTCCTTTATACGGCGCATCTCATTACAGGGGCCTTTACACAGCGCATCTCATTACAGGGGCCTTTACACTGCGCATCTCATTACGGGGCATTTACACTGCGCATCTCATTACAGAGGCATTTACACTGCGCATCTCATTACAGGGGCCTTTACACGGCGCATCTCATTACAGGGTCCTTTATACGGCGCATCTCATTACAGGGGCCTTTACACAGCGCATCTCATTACAGGGGCCTTTACACTGCGCATCTCATTACAGGGGCCTTTACATTGCGCATCTCATTACAAGGGTCTTTACACTGCGCATCTCATTACAGGGGCATTTACACTGCGCATCTCATTACAGGGGCATTTACACTGCGCATCTCATTACAGGGGCATTTACACTGCGCATCTCATTACAGGGGAATTTACACTGAGCATCTCATTACAGGGGCATTTACACTGCGCATCTCATTACAGGGGCATTTACACTGCGCATCTCATTACAGGGGCATTTACACTGCGCATCTCATTACAGGGGCATTTACACTGCGCATCTCATTACAGGGGCATTTACACTGCGCATCTCATTACAGGGGCATTTACACGGCACATCTCATTACAGGGGCATTTACACGGCGCATCTCATTACAGGGGCATTTACACTGCGCATCTCATTACAGGGTCATTTACACTGCGCATCTCATTACGGGGCATTTACACTGCGCATCTCATTATAGGGGCATTTACACTGCGCATCTCATTACAGGGGCATTTACACTGCGCATCTCATTACAGGGGCATTTACACTGCGCATCTCATTACAGGGGCATTTACACTGCGCATGTCATTACAGGGGCATTTACACTGCGCATCTCATTACAGGGGCATTTACATTGCGCATCTCATTACAGGGGCCTTTACACTGCGCATCTCATTACAGGGGCCTTTACATTGCGCATCTCATTACAAGGGTCTTTACACTGCGCATCTCATTACAGGGGCATTTACACTGCGCATCTCATTACAGGGGCATTTACACTGCGCATCTCATTACAGGGGCATTTACACTGCGCATCTCATTACAGGGGCATTTACACTGCGCATCTCATTACAGGGGCATTTACACTGCGCATCTCATTACAGGGGCATTTACACTGCGCATCTCATTACAGGGGCATTTACACTGCGCATCTCATTACAGGGGCATTTACACGGCGCATCTCATTACAGGGGCATTTACACGGCGCATCTCATTACAGGGGCATTTACACTGCGCATCTCATTACAGGGGCATTTACACTGCGCATACCATTACGGGGCATTTACACTGCGCATCTCATTACAGAGGCATTTACACTGCGCATCTCATTACAGGGGCCTTTACACGGCGCATCTCATTACAGGGTCCTTTACACGGCGCATCTCATTACAGGGGCCTTTACACAGCGCATCTCATTACAGGGGCCTTTACACTGCGCATCTCATTACAGGGGCCTTTACATTGCGCATCTCATTACAAGGGTCTTTACACTGCGCATCTCATTACAGGGGCATTTACACTGCGCATCTCATTACGGGGCATTTACACTGCGCATCTCATTACAGGGGCATTTACACTGCGCATCTCATTACAGGGGCATTTACACTGCGCATCTCATTACAGGGGCATTTACACTGCGCATCTCATTACAGGGGCATTTACACTGCGCATGTCATTACAGGGGCATTTACACTGCGCATCTCATTACAGGGGCATTTACACTGCGCATCTCATTAAGGGGCATTTACACTGGGCATCCCATTACGGGGCATTTACACTGCGCATCTCATTACAGGGGCATTTACATTGCGCATCTCATTACAGGGGCCTTTACACGGCGCATCTCATTACAGGGGCCTTTACACGGCGCATCTCATTACAGGGTCCTTTACACGGCGCATCTCATTACAGGGGCCTTTACACAGCGCATCTCATTACAGGGGCCTTTACACTGCGCATCTCATTACAGGGGCCTTTACATTGCGCATCTCATTACAAGGGTCTTTACACTGCGCATCTCATTACAGGGGCATTTACACTGCGCATCTCATTACAGGGGCATTTAAACTGCGCATCTCATTACAGGGGCATTTAAACTGCGCATCTCATTACAGGGGCATTTATACTGCGCATCTCATTACAGGGGCATTTACACTGCGCATCTCATTACAGGGGCATTTACACTGCGCATCTCATTACAGGGGCATTTACACTGCGCATCTCATTACAGGGGCCTTTACACTGCGCATCTCATTACAGGGGCATTTACACTGCGCATCTCATTACAGGGGCATTTACACTGCGCATCTCATTACAGGGGCATTTACACGGCGCATCTCATTACAGGGGCATTTACACTGCGCATCTTATTACAGGGGCATTTACACGGCGCATCTCATTACAGGGGCCTTGACACAGCACATCTCATTACAGGGGCCTTTACACTGCGCATCTCATTACAGGGGCCTTTACACTGCGCATCTCATTACAAGGGCCTTTACACTGCGCATCTCATTACAGTGGCATTTACACTGCGCATCTCATTACAGGGGCATTTACACTGCGCTTCTCATTACAGGGGCATTTACACTGCGCATCTCATTACAGGGGCATTTACACTGCGCATCTCATTACAGGGGCATTTACACTGCGCATCTCATTACAGGGGCATTTACACTGCGCATGTCATTACAGGGGCATTTACACTGTGCATCTCATTACGGGGCATTTACACTGCGCATCTCATTACAGGGCATTTACACTGTGCATCTCATTAAGGGGCATTTACACTGGGCATCCCATTACGGGGCATTTACACTGCGTATCTCATTACAGGGGCATTTACATTGCGCATCTCATTACAGGGGCCTTTACACGGCGCATCTCATTACAGGGGCCTTTACACAGCGCATCTCATTACAGGGGCCTTTACACTGCGCATCTCATTACAGGGGCCTTTACATTGCGCATCTCATTACAAGGGTCTTTACACTGCGCATCTCATTACAGGGGCATTTACACTGCGCATCTCATTACAGGGGCATTTACACTGCGCATCTCATTACAGGGGCATTTACACTGCACATCTCATTACAGGGGCATTTACACGGCGCATCTCATTACAGGGGCATTTACACGGCGCATCTCATTACAGGGGCATTTACACTGCGCATCTCATTACAGGGGAATTTACACTGCGCATCTCATTACGGGGCATTTACACTGCGCATCTCATTACAGAGGCATTTACACTGCGCATCTCATTACAGGGGCCTTTACACGGCGCATCTCATTACAGGGTCCTTTATACGGCGCATCTCATTACAGGGGCCTTTACACAGCGCATCTCATTACAGGGGCCTTTACACTGCGCATCTCATTACGGGGCATTTACACTGCGCATCTCATTACAGAGGCATTTACACTGCGCATCTCATTACAGGGGCCTTTACACGGCGCATCTCATTACAGGGTCCTTTATACGGCGCATCTCATTACAGGGGCCTTTACACAGCGCATCTCATTACAGGGGCCTTTACACTGCGCATCTCATTACAGGGGCCTTTACATTGCGCATCTCATTACAAGGGTCTTTACACTGCGCATCTCATTACAGGGGCATTTACACTGCGCATCTCATTACAGGGGCATTTACACTGCGCATCTCATTACAGGGGCATTTACACTGCGCATCTCATTACAGGGGAATTTACACTGAGCATCTCATTACAGGGGCATTTACACTGCGCATCTCATTACAGGGGCATTTACACTGCGCATCTCATTACAGGGGCATTTACACTGCGCATCTCATTACAGGGGCATTTACACTGCGCATCTCATTACAGGGGCATTTACACTGCGCATCTCATTACAGGGGCATTTACACGGCACATCTCATTACAGGGGCATTTACACGGCGCATCTCATTACAGGGGCATTTACACTGCGCATCTCATTACAGGGTCATTTACACTGCGCATCTCATTACGGGGCATTTACACTGCGCATCTCATTATAGGGGCATTTACACTGCGCATCTCATTACAGGGGCATTTACACTGCGCATCTCATTACAGGGGCATTTACACTGCGCATCTCATTACAGGGGCATTTACACTGCGCATGTCATTACAGGGGCATTTACACTGCGCATCTCATTACAGGGGCATTTACATTGCGCATCTCATTACAGGGGCCTTTACACTGCGCATCTCATTACAGGGGCCTTTACATTGCGCATCTCATTACAAGGGTCTTTACACTGCGCATCTCATTACAGGGGCATTTACACTGCGCATCTCATTACAGGGGCATTTACACTGCGCATCTCATTACAGGGGCATTTACACTGCGCATCTCATTACAGGGGCATTTACACTGCGCATCTCATTACAGGGGCATTTACACTGCGCATCTCATTACAGGGGCATTTACACTGCGCATCTCATTACAGGGGCATTTACACTGCGCATCTCATTACAGGGGCATTTACACGGCGCATCTCATTACAGGGGCATTTACACGGCGCATCTCATTACAGGGGCATTTACACTGCGCATCTCATTACAGGGGCATTTACACTGCGCATACCATTACGGGGCATTTACACTGCGCATCTCATTACAGAGGCATTTACACTGCGCATCTCATTACAGGGGCCTTTACACGGCGCATCTCATTACAGGGTCCTTTACACGGCGCATCTCATTACAGGGGCCTTTACACAGCGCATCTCATTACAGGGGCCTTTACACTGCGCATCTCATTACAGGGGCCTTTACATTGCGCATCTCATTACAAGGGTCTTTACACTGCGCATCTCATTACAGGGGCATTTACACTGCGCATCTCATTACAGGGGCATTTACACTGCGCATCTCATTACAGGGGAATTTACACTGAGCATCTCATTACAGGGGCATTTACACTGCGCATCTCATTACAGGGGCATTTACACTGCGCATCTCATTACAGGGGCATTTACACTGCGCATCTCATTACAGGGGCATTTAAACTGCGCATCTCATTACAAGGTCCTTTACACTGCGCATCTCATTACGGGGAATTTACACTGCGCATGTCATTACAGGGGCATTTACACTGCGCATGTCATTACAGGGGCATTTACACTGCGCATGTCATTACAGGGGAATTTACACTGTGCATCTCATTACGGGGCATTTACACTGCGCATCTCATTACATGGCATTTACACTGTGCATCTCATTAAGGGCATTTACACTGGGCATCCCATTACGGGGCATTTACACTGCGCATCTCATTACAGGGGGCTTTACATTGCGCATCTCATTACAAGGGTCTTTACACTGCGCATCTCATTACAGGGGCATTTACACTGCGCATCTCATTACAGGGGCATTTACACTGCGCATCTCATTACAGGGGAATTTACACTGAGCATCTCATTACAGGGGCATTTACACTGCGCATCTCAATACAGGGGCATTTACACTGCGCATCTCATTACAGGGGCATTTACACTGCGCATCTCATTACAGGGGCATTTACACTGCGCATCTCATTACAGGGGCATTTACACTGCGCATCTCATTACAAGGTCCTTTACACTGCGCATCTCATTACGGGGCATTTACACTGCGCATCTCATTACAGGGGCCTTTACATTGCGCATCTCATTACAAGGGTCTTTACACTGCGCATCTCATTACAGGGGCATTTACACTGCGCATCTCATTACAGGGGCATTTACACTGCGCATCTCATTACAGGGGAATTTACACTGAGCATCTCATTACAGGGGCATTTACACTGCGCATCTCAATACAGGGGCATTTACACTGCGCATCTCATTACAGGGGCATTTACACTGCGCATCTCATTACAGGGGCATTTACACTGCGCATCTCATTACAAGGTCCTTTACACTGCGCATCTCATTACGGGGAATTTACACTGCGCATGTCATTACAGGGGCATTTACACTGCGCATGTCATTACAGGGGCATTTACACTGCGCATGTCATTACAGGGGAATTTACACTGTGCATCTCATTACGGGGCATTTACACTGCGCATCTCATTACATGGCATTTACACTGTGCATCTCATTAAGGGCATTTACACTGGGCATCCCATTACGGGGCATTTACACTGCGCATCTCATTACAGGGGCTTTACATTGCGCATCTCATTACAGGGGCCTTTACACGGCGCATCTCATTAGAGGGGCCTTTACACGGCGCATCTCATTACAGGGGCCTTTACATGGCGCATCTCATTACAGGGGCCTTTACACAGCACATCTCATTACAGGGGCCTTTACACTGCGCATCTCATTACAGGGGCCTTTACACTGCGCATCTCATTACAAGGGCCTTTACACTGCGCATCTCATTACAGTGGCATTTACACTGCGCATCTCATTACAGGGGCATTTACACTGCGCTTCTCATTACAGGGGCATTTACACTGCGCATCTCATTACAGGGGCATTTACACTGCGCATCTCATTACAGGGGCATTTACACTGCGCATGTCATTACAGGGGCATTTACACTGTGCATCTCATTACGGGGCATTTACACTGCGCATCTCATTACAGGGCATTTACACTGTGCATCTCATTAAGGGGCATTTACACTGGGCATCCCATTACGGGGCATTTACACTGCGCATCTCATTACAGGGGCATTTACATTGCGCATCTCATTACAGGGGCCTTTACACTGCGCATCTCATTACAGGGGCCTTTACATTGCGCATCTCATTACAAGGGTCTTTACATTGCGCATCTCATTACAGGGGCATTTACACTGCGCATCTCATTACAGGGGCATTTACACTGCGCATCTCATTACAGGGGCATTTACACTGCGCATCTCATTACAGGGGCATTTACACTGCGCATCTCATTACGGGGCATTTACACTGCGCATCTCATTACAGAGGCATTTACACTGCGCATCTCATTACAGGGGCCTTTACACGGCGCATCTCATTACAGGGTCCTTTACACGGCGCATCTCATTACAGGGGCCTTTACACAGCGCATCTCATTACAGGGGCCTTTACACTGCGCATCTCATTACAGGGGCCTTTACATTGCGCATCTCATTACAAGGGTCTTTACACTGTGCATCTCATTACAGGGGCATTTACACTGCGCATCTCATTACAGGGGCATTTACACTGCGCATGTCATTACAGGGGCATTTACACTGTGCATCTCATTACGGGGCATTTACACTGCGCATCTCATTACAGGGCATTTACACTGTGCATCTCATTAAGGGGCATTTACACTGGGCATCCCATTACGGGGCATTTACACTGCGCATCTCATTACAGGGGCATTTACATTGCGCATCTCATTACAGGGGCCTTTACACTGCGCATCTCATTACAGGGGCCTTTACATTGCGCATCTCATTACAAGGGTCTTTACATTGCGCATCTCATTACAGGGGCATTTACACTGCGCATCTCATTACAGGGGCATTTACACTGCGCATCTCATTACAGGGGCATTTACACTGCGCATCTCATTACAGGGGCATTTACACTGCGCATCTCATTACAGGGGCATTTACACTGCGCATCTCATTACAGGGGCATTTACACTGCGCATCTCATTACAGGGGCATTTACACGGCGCATCTCATTACGGGGCATTTACACTGCGCATCTCATTACAGAGGCATTTACACTGCGCATCTCATTACAGGGGCCTTTACACGGCGCATCTCATTACAGGGTCCTTTATACGGCGCATCTCATTACAGGGGCCTTTACACAGCGCATCTCATTACAGGGGCCTTTACACTGCGCATCTCATTACAGGGGCCTTTACATTGCGCATCTCATTACAAGGGTCTTTACACTGCGCATCTCATTACAGGGGCATTTACACTGCGCATCTCATTACAGGGGCATTTACACTGCGCATCTCATTACAGGGGCATTTACACTGCGCATCTCATTACAGGGGAATTTACACTGAGCATCTCATTACAGCATTTACACTGCGCATCTCATTACAGGGGCATTTACACTGCGCATCTCATTACAGGGGCATTTACACTGCGCATCTCATTACAGGGGCATTTACACTGCGCATCTCATTACAGGGGCATTTACACTGCGCATCTCATTACAGGGGCATTTACACGGCGCATCTCATTACAGGGGCATTTACACGGCGCATCTCATTACAGGGGCATTTACACTGCGCATCTCATTACAGGGTCATTTACACTGCGCATCTCATTACGGGGCATTTACACTGCGCATCTCATTATAGGGGCATTTACACTGCGCATCTCATTACAGGGGCATTTACACTGCGCATCTCATTACAGGGGCATTTACACTGCGCATCTCATTACAGGGGCATTTACACTGCGCATGTCATTACAGGGGCATTTACACTGCGCATCTCATTACAGGGGCATTTACATTGCGCATCTCATTACAGGGGCCTTTACACTGCGCATCTCATTACAGGGGCCTTTACATTGCGCATCTCATTACAAGGGTCTTTACACTGCGCATCTCATTACAGGGGCATTTACACTGCGCATCTCATTACAGGGGCATTTACACTGCGCATCTCATTACAGGGGCATTTACACTGCGCATCTCATTACAGGGGCATTTACACTGCGCATCTCATTACAGGGGCATTTACACTGCGCATCTCATTACAGGGGCATTTACACTGCGCATCTCATTACAGGGGCATTTACACTGCGCATCTCATTACAGGGGCATTTACACGGCGCATCTCATTACAGGGGCATTTACACGGCGCATCTCATTACAGGGGCATTTACACTGCGCATCTCATTACAGGGGCATTTACACTGCGCATCTCATTACAGGGGCATTTACACTGCGCATCTCATTACAGGGGCATTTACACTGCGCATCTCATTACAGGGGCATTTACACTGCGCATCTCATTACAGGGGCATTTACACTGCGCATCTCATTACAGGGGCATTTACACTGCGCATCTCATTACGGGGCATTTACACTGCGCATCTCATTACAGAGGCATTTACACTGCGCATCTCATTACAGGGGCCTTTACACGGCGCATCTCATTACAGGGTCCTTTACACGGCGCATCTCATTACAGGGGCCTTTACACAGCGCATCTCATTACAGGGGCCTTTACACTGCGCATCTCATTACAGGGGCCTTTACATTGCGCATCTCATTACAAGGGTCTTTACACTGCGCATCTCATTACAGGGGCATTTACACTGCGCATCTCATTACAGGGGCATTTACACTGCGCATCTCATTACAGGGGCATTTACACTGAGCATCTCATTACAGGGGCATTTACACTGCGCATCTCATTACAGGGGCATTTACACTGCGCATCTCATTACAGGGGCATTTACACTGCGCATCTCATTACAGGGGCATTTACACTGCGCATCTCATTACAGGGGCATTTACACGGCGCATCTCATTACAGGGGCAATTACACGGCGCATCTCATTACAGGGGCATTTACACTGCGCATCTCATTACAGGGTCATTTACACTGCGCATCTCATTACGGGGCATTTACACTGCGCATCTCATTACAGGGGCATTTACACTGCGCATCTCATTACAGGGGCATTTACACTGCGCATCTCATTACAGGGGCATTTACACTGCGCATCTCATTACAGGGGCATTTACACTGCACATCTCATTACAGGGGCATTTACACGGCGCATCTCATTACAGGGGCATTTACACGGCGCATCTCATTACAGGGGCATTTACACTGCGCATCTCATTACAGGGGCATTTACACTGCGCATCTCATTACGGGGCATTTACACTGCGCATCTCATTACAGAGGCATTTACACTGCGCATCTCATTACAGGGGCCTTTACACGGCGCATCTCATTACAGGGTCCTTTATACGGCGCATCTCATTACAGGGGCCTTTACACAGCGCATCTCATTACAGGGGCCTTTACACTGCGCATCTCATTACAGGGGCCTTTACATTGCGCATCTCATTACAAGGGTCTTTACACTGCGCATCTCATTACAGGGGCATTTACACTGCGCATCTCATTACAGGGGCATTTACACTGCGCATCTCATTACAGGGGCATTTACACTGCGCATCTCATTACAGGGGAATTTACACTGAGCATCTCATTACAGCATTTACACTGCGCATCTCATTACAGGGGCATTTACACTGCGCATCTCATTACAGGGGCATTTACACTGCGCATCTCATTACAGGGGCATTTACACTGCGCATCTCATTACAGGGGCATTTACACTGCGCATCTCATTACAGGGGCATTTACACGGCGCATCTCATTACAGGGGCATTTACACGGCGCATCTCATTACAGGGGCATTTACACTGCGCATCTCATTACAGGGTCATTTACACTGCGCATCTCATTACGGGGCATTTACACTGCGCATCTCATTATAGGGGCATTTACACTGCGCATCTCATTACAGGGGCATTTACACTGCGCATCTCATTACAGGGGCATTTACACTGCGCATCTCATTACAGGGGCATTTACACTGCGCATGTCATTACAGGGGCATTTACACTGCGCATCTCATTACAGGGGCATTTACATTGCGCATCTCATTACAGGGGCCTTTACACTGCGCATCTCATTACAGGGGCCTTTACATTGCGCATCTCATTACAAGGGTCTTTACACTGCGCATCTCATTACAGGGGCATTTACACTGCGCATCTCATTACAGGGGCATTTACACTGCGCATCTCATTACAGGGGCATTTACACTGCGCATCTCATTACAGGGGCATTTACACTGCGCATCTCATTACAGGGGCATTTACACTGCGCATCTCATTACAGGGGCATTTACACTGCGCATCTCATTACAGGGGCATTTACACTGCGCATCTCATTACAGGGGCATTTACACGGCGCATCTCATTACAGGGGCATTTACACGGCGCATCTCATTACAGGGGCATTTACACTGCGCATCTCATTACAGGGGCATTTACACTGCGCATACCATTACGGGGCATTTACACTGCGCATCTCATTACAGAGGCATTTACACTGCGCATCTCATTACAGGGGCCTTTACACGGCGCATCTCATTACAGGGTCCTTTACACTGCGCATCTCATTACAGGGGCCTTTACACAGCGCATCTCATTACAGGGGCCTTTACACTGCGCATCTCATTACAGGGGCCTTTACATTGCGCATCTCATTACAAGGGTCTTTACACTGCGCATCTCATTACAGGGGCATTTACACTGCGCATCTCATTACAGGGGCATTTACACTGCGCATCTCATTACAGGGGAATTTACACTCAGCATCTCATTACAGGGGCATTTACACTGCGCATCTCATTACAGGGGCATTTACACTGCGCATCTCATTACAGGGGCATTTACACTGCGCATCTCATTACAGGGGCATTTACACTGCGCATCTCATTACAAGGTCCTTTACACTGCGCATCTCATTACGGGGAATTTACACTGCGCATGTCATTACAGGGGCATTTACACTGCGCATGTCATTACAGGGGCATTTACACTGCGCATGTCATTACAGGGGAATTTACACTGTGCATCTCATTACGGGGCATTTACACTGCGCATCTCATTATATGGCATTTACACTGTGCATCTCATTAAGGGCATTTACACTGGGCATCCCATTACGGGGCATTTACACTGCGCATCTCATTACAGGGGCCTTTACATTGCGCATCTCATTACAAGGGTCTTTACACTGCGCATCTCATTACAGGGGCATTTACACTGCGCATCTCATTACAGGGGCATTTACACTGCGCATCTCATTACAGGGGAATTTACACTGAGCATCTCATTACAGGGGCATTTACACTGCGCATCTCAATACAGGGGCATTTACACTGCGCATCTCATTACAGGGGCATTTACACTGCGCATCTCATTACAGGGGCATTTACACTGCGCATCTCATTACAAGGTCCTTTACACTGCGCATCTCATTACGGGGAATTTACACTGCGCATGTCATTACAGGGGCATTTACACTGCGCATGTCATTACAGGGGCATTTACACTGCGCATGTCATTACAGGGGAATTTACACTGTGCATCTCATTACGGGGCATTTACACTGCGCATCTCATTACATGGCATTTACACTGTGCATCTCATTAAGGGCATTTACACTGGGCATCCCATTACGGGGCATTTACACTGCGCATCTCATTACAGGGGCTTTACATTGCGCATCTCATTACAGGGGCCTTTACACGGCGCATCTCATTAGAGGGGCCTTTACACGGCGCATCTCATTACAGGGGCCTTTACATGGCGCATCTCATTACAGGGGCCTTTACACAGCACATCTCATTACAGGGGCCTTTACACTGCGCATCTCATTACAGGGGCCTTTACACTGCGCATCTCATTACAAGGGCCTTTACACTGCGCATCTCATTACAGTGGCATTTACACTGCGCATCTCATTACAGGGGCATTTACACTGCGCTTCTCATTACAGGGGCATTTACACTGCGCATCTCATTACAGGGGCATTTACACTGCGCATCTCATTACAGGGGCATTTACACTGCGCATGTCATTACAGGGGCATTTACACTGTGCATCTCATTACGGGGCATTTACACTGCGCATCTCATTACAGGGCATTTACACTGTGCATCTCATTAAGGGGCATTTACACTGGGCATCCCATTACGGGGCATTTACACTGCGCATCTCATTACAGGGGCATTTACATTGCGCATCTCATTACAGGGGCCTTTACACTGCGCATCTCATTACAGGGGCCTTTACATTGCGCATCTCATTACAAGGGTCTTTACATTGCGCATCTCATTACAGGGGCATTTACACTGCGCATCTCATTACAGGGGCATTTACACTGCGCATCTCATTACAGGGGCATTTACACTGCGCATCTCATTACAGGGGCATTTACACTGCGCATCTCATTACAGGGGCATTTACACTGCGCATCTCATTACAGGGGCATTTACACTGCGCATCTCATTACAGGGGCATTTACACTGCGCATCTCATTACAGGGGCATTTACACGGCGCATCTCATTACAGGGGCATTTACACGGCGCATCTCATTACAGGGGCATTTACACTGCGCATCTCATTACAGGGGAATTTACACTGTGCATCTCATTACGGGGCATTTACACTGCGCATCTCATTACAGAGGCATTTACACTGCGCATCTCATTACAGGGGCCTTTACACGGCGCATCTCATTACAGGGTCCTTTACACGGCGCATCTCATTACAGGGGCCTTTACACAGCGCATCTCATTACAGGGGCCTTTACACTGCGCATCTCATTACAGGGGCCTTTACATTGCGCATCTCATTACAAGGGTCTTTACACTGCGCATCTCATTACAGGGGCATTTACACTGCGCATCTCATTACAGGGGCATTTACACTGCGCATCTCATTACAGGGGCATTTACACTGAGCATCTCATTACAGGGGCATTTACACTGCGCATCTCATTACAGGGGCATTTACACTGCGCATCTCATTACAGGGGCATTTACACTGCGCATCTCATTACAGGGGCATTTACACTGCGCATCTCATTACAGGGGCATTTACACGGCGCATCTCATTACAGGGGCAATTACACGGCGCATCTCATTACAGGGGCATTTACACTGCGCATCTCATTACAGGGTCATTTACACTGCGCATCTCATTACGGGGCATTTACACTGCGCATCTCATTACAGGGGCATTTACACTGCGCATCTCATTACAGGGGCATTTACACTGCGCATCTCATTACAGGGGCATTTACACTGCGCATCTCATTACAGGGGCATTTACACTGCGCATGTCATTACAGGGGCATTTACACTGCGCATCTCATTACAGGGGCATTTACATTGCGCATCTCATTACAGGGGCCTTTACACTGCGCATCTCATTACAGGGGCCTTTACATTGCGCATCTCATTACAAGGGTCTTTACACTGCGCATCTCATTACAGGGGCATTTACACTGCGCATCTCATTACAGGGGCATTTACACTGCGCATCTCATTACAGGGGCATTTACACTGCGCATCTCATTACAGGGGCATTTACACTGCGCATCTCATTACAGGGGCATTTACACTGCGCATCTCATTACAGGGGCATTTACACTGCGCATCTCATTACAGGGGCATTTACACTGCGCATCTCATTACAGGGGCATTTACACGGCGCATCTCATTACAGGGGAATTTACACGGAGCATCTCATTACAGGGGCATTTACACTGCGCATCTCATTACAGGGGCATTTACACTGCGCATCTCATTACGGGGCATTTACTGCGCATCTCATTACAGAGGCATTTACACTGCGCATCTCATTACAGGGGCCTTTACACGGCGCATCTCATTACAGGGTCCTTTACACGGCGCATCTCATTACAGGGGCCTTTACACAGCGCATCTCATTACAGGGGCCTTTACACTGCGCATCTCATTACAGGGGCCTTTACATTGCGCATCTCATTACAAGGGTCTTTACACTGCGCATCTCATTACAGGGGCATTTACACTGCGCATCTCATTACAGGGGCATTTACACTGCGCATCTCATTACAGGGGAATTTACACTGAGCATCTCATTACAGGGGCATTTACGCTGCGCATCTCATTACAGGGGCATTTACACTGCGCATCTCATTACAGGGGCATTTACATTGCGCATCTCATTACAGGGGCATTTACACTGCGCATCTCATTACAGGGGCATTTACACGGCGCATCTCATTACAGGGGCATTTACACGGCGCATCTCATTACAGGGGCATTTACACTGCGCATCTCATTACAGGGTCATTTACACTGCGCATCTCATTACGGGGCATTTACACTGCGCATCTCATTACAGGGGCATTTACACTGCGCATCTCATTACAGGGGCATTTACACTGCGCATCTCATTACAGGGGCATTTACACTGCGCATCTCATTACAGGGGCATTTACACTGCGCATGTCATTACAGGGGCATTTACACTGCGCATCTCATTACAGGGGCATTTACACTGCGCATCTCATTAAGGGGCATTTACACTGGGCATCCCATTACGGGGCATTTACACTGCGCATCTCATTACAGGGGCATTTACATTGCGCAACTCATTACAGGGGCCTTTACACGGCGCATCTCATTACAGGGGCCTTTACACGGCGCATCTCATTACAGGGTCCTTTACACGGCGCATCTCATTACAGGGGCCTTTACACAGCGCATCTCATTACAGGGGCCTTTACACTGCGCATCTCATTACAGGGGCCTTTACATTGCACATCTCATTACAAGGGTCTTTACACTGCGCATCTCATTACAGGGGCATTTACACTGCGCATCTCATTACAGGGGCATTTAAACTGCGCATCTCATTACAGGGGCATTTAAACTGCGCATCTCATTACAGGGGCATTTATACTGCGCATCTCATTACAGGGGCATTTACACTGCGCATCTCATTACAGGGGCATTTACACTGCGCATCTCATTACAGGGGCCTTTACACTGCGCATCTCATTACAGGGGCATTTACACTGCGCATCTCATTACAGGGGCATTTACACTGCGCATCTCATTACAGGGGCATTTATACGGCGCATCTCATTACAGGGGCATTTACACTGCGCATCTTATTACAGGGGCATTTACACTGCGCATCTCATTACAGGGGCATTTACACTGCGCATCTCATTACAGGGGCATTTACACTGCGCATCTCATTACAGGGGCATTTACACTGCGCATCTCATTACAGAGGCTTTACATTGCGCATCTCATTACAGGGGCCTTTACACGGCGCATCTCATTAGAGGGGCCTTTACACGGCGCATCTCATTACAGGTGCCTTTACACGGCGCATCTCATTACAGGGGCCTTTACACAGCACATCTCATTACAGGGGCCTTTACACTGCGCATCTCATTACAGGGGCCTTTACACTGCGCATCTCATTACAAGGGCCTTTACACTGCGCATCTCATTACAGTGGCATTTACACTGCGCATGTCATTACAGGGGCATTTACACTGTGCATCTCATTACGGGGCATTTACACTGCGCATCTCATTACAGGGCATTTACACTGTGCATCTCATTAAGGGGCATTTACACTGGGCATCCCATTACGGGGCATTTACACTGTGCATCTCATTACAGGGGCATTTACATTGCGCATCTCATTACAGGGGCCTTTACACGGCGCATCTCATTACAGGGGCCTTTACACAGCGCATCTCATTACAGGGGCCTTTACACTGCGCATCTCATTACAGGGGCCTTTACATTGCGCATCTCATTACAAGGGTCTTTACACTGCGCATCTCATTACAGGGGCATTTACACTGCGCATCTCATTACAGGGGCATTTACACTGCGCATCTCATTACAGGGGCATTTACACTGCGCATCTCATTACAGGGGCATTTACACTGCGCATCTCATTACAGGGGCATTTACACTGCGCATCTCATTACAGGGGCATTTACACGGCGCATCTCATTACAGGGGCATTTACACGGCGCATCTCATTACAGGGGCATTTACACGGCGCATCTCATTACAGGGGCATTTACACGGCGCATCTCATTACAGGGGCATTTACACTGCGCATCTCATTACGGGGCATTTACACTGCGCATCTCATTACAGAGGCATTTACACTGCGCATCTCATTACAGGGGCCTTTACACGGCGCATCTCATTACAGGGTCCTTTACACAGCGCATCTCATTACAGGGGCCTTTACACTGCGCATCTCATTACAGGGGCCTTTACATTGCGCATCTCATTACAAGGGTCTTTACACTGCGCATCTCATTACAGGGGCATTTACACTGCGCATCTCATTACAGGGGAATTTACACTGAGCATCTCATTACAGGGGCATTTACACTGCGCATCTCATTACAGGGGCATTTACACTGCGCATCTCATTACAGGGGCATTTACACTGCGCATCTCATTACAGGGGCATTTACACTGCGCATCTCATTACAGGGGCATTTACACGGCGCATCTCATTACAGGGGCATTTACACGGCGCATCTCATTACAGGGGCATTTACACTGCGCATCTCATTACAGGGTCATTTACACTGCGCATCTCATTACGGGGCATTTACACTGCGCATCTCATTACAGGGGCATTTACACTGCGCATCTCATTACAGGGGCATTTACACTGCGCATCTCATTACAGGGGCATTTACACTGCGCATCTCATTACAGGGGCATTTACACTGCGCATGTCATTACAGGGGCATTTACACTGCGCATCTCATTACAGGGGCATTTACACTGCGCATCTCATTAAGGGGCATTTACACTGGGCATCCCATTACGGGGCATTTACACTGCGCATCTCATTACAGGGGCATTTACATTGCGCATCTCATTACAGGGGCCTTTACACGGCGCATCTCATTACAGGGGCCTTTACACGGCGCATCTCATTACAGGGTCCTTTACACGGCGCATCTCATTACAGGGGCCTTTACACGGCGCATCTCATTACAGGGGCCTTTACACTGCGCATCTCATTACAGGGGCCTTTACATTGCACATCTCATTACAAGGGTCTTTACACTGCGCATCTCATTACAGGGGCATTTTCACTGCGCATCTCATTACAGGGGCATTTACACTGCGCATCTCATTACAGGGGAATTTACACTGAGCATCTCATTACAGGGGCATTTACACTGCGCATCTCATTACAGGGGCATTTACACTGCGCATCTCATTACAGGGGCATTTACACTGCGCATCTCATTACAGGGGCATTTACACGGCGCATCTCATTACAGGGGCATTTAGACGGCGCATCTCATTACAGGGGCATTTACACTGCGCATCTCATTACAGGGTCATTTACACTGCGCATCTCATTACGGGGCATTTACACTGCGCATCTCATTACAGGGGCATTTACACTGCGCATCTCATTACAGGGGCATTTACACTGCGCATCTCATTACAGGGGCATTTACACTGCGCATCTCATTACAGGGGCATTTACACTGCGCATGTCATTACAGGGGCATTTACACTGCGCATCTCATTACAGGGGCATTTACATTGCGCATCTCATTACAGGGGCCTTTACACTGCGCATCTCATTACAGGGGCCTTTACATTGCGCATCTAATTACAAGGGTCTTTACACTGCGCATCTCATTACAGGGGCATTTACACTGCGCATCTCATTACAGGGGCATTTACACTGCGCATCTCATTACAGGGGCATTTACACTGCGCATCTCATTACAGGGGCATTTACACTGCGCATCTCATTACAGGGGCATTTACACTGCGCATCTCATTACAGGGGCATTTACACTGCGCATCTCATTACAGGGGCATTTACACTGCGCATCTCATTACAGGGGCATTTACACGGCGCATCTCATTACAGGGGCATTTACACGGCGCATCTCATTACAGGGGCATTTACACTGCGCATCTCATTACGGGGCATTTACACTGCGCATCTCATTACAGAGGCATTTACACTGCGCATCTCATTACAGGGGCCTTTACACGGCGCATCTCATTACAGGGTCCTTTACACGGCGCATCTCATTACAGGGGCCTTTACACAGCGCATCTCATTACAGGGGCCTTTACACTGCGCATCTCATTACAGGGGCCTTTACATTGCGCATCTCATTACAAGGGTCTTTACACTGCGCATCTCATTACAGGGGCATTTACACTGCGCATCTCATTACAGGGGCATTTACACTGCGCATCTCATTACAGGGGAATTTACACTGAGCATCTCATTACAGGGGCATTTACACTGCGCATCTCATTACAGGGGCATTTACACTGCGCATCTCATTACAGGGGCATTTACACTGCGCATCTCATAACAGGGGCATTTACACTGCGCATCTCATTACAGGGGCATTTACACGGCGCATCTCATTACAGGGGCATTTACACGGCGCATCTCATTACAGGGGCATTTACACTGCGCATCTCATTACAGGGTCATTTACACAGCGCATCTCATTACGGGGCATTTACACTGCGCATCTCATTACAGGGGCATTTACACTGTGCATCTCATTACAGGGGCATTTACACTGCGCATCTTTTACAGGGGCATTTACACTGCGCATCTCATTACAGGGGCATTTACACTGCGCATGTCATTACAGGGGCATTTACACTGCGCATCTCATTACAGGGGCATTTACACTGCGCATCTCATTAAGGGGCATTTACACTGGGCATCCCATTACGGGGCATTTACACTGCGCATCTCATTACAGGGGCATTTACATTGCGCATCTCATTACAGGGGCCTTTACACGGCGCATCTCATTACAGGGGCCTTTACACGGCGCATCTCATTACAGGGTCCTTTACACGGCGCATCTCATTACAGGGGCCTTTACACAGCGCATCTCATTACAGGGGCCTTTACACTGCGCATCTCATTACAGGGGCCTTTACATTGCACATCTCATTACAAGGGTCTTTACACTGCGCATCTCATTACAGGGGCATTTACACTGCGCATCTCATTACAGGGGCATTTAAACTGCGCATCTCATTACAGGGGCATTTACACTGCGCATCTCATTACAGGGGCATTTACACTGCGCATCTCATTACAGGGGCATTTACACTGCGCATCTCATTACAGGGGCCTTTACACTGCGCATCTCATTACAGGGGCATTTACACTGCGCATCTCATTACAGGGGCATTTATACTGCGCATCTCATTACAGGGGCATTTACACGGCGCATCTCATTACAGGGGCATTTACACTGCGCATCTCATTACAGGGGCATTTACACTGCGCATATCATTACAGGGGCATTTACACTGCGCATCTCATTACAGGGGCATTTACACTGCGCATCTCATTACAGGGGCTTTACATTGCGCATCTCATTACAGGGGCCTTTACACGGCGCATCTCATTAGAGGGGCCTTTACACGGCGCATCTCATTAAAGGGGCCTTTACATGGCGCATCTCATTACAGGGGCCTTTACACAGCACATCTCATTACAGGGGCCTTTACACTGCGCATCTCATTACAGGGGCCTTTACACTGCGCATCTCATTACAAGGGCCTTTACACTGCGCATCTCATTACAGTGGCATTTACACTGCGCATCTCATTACAGGGGCATTTACACTGCGCTTCTCATTACAGGGGCATTTACACTGCGCATCTCATTACAGGGGCATTTACACTGCGCATCTCATTACAGGGGCATTTACACTGCGCATGTCATTACAGGGGCATTTACACTGCGCATGTCATTACAGGGGCATTTACACTGTGCATCTCATTACGGGGCATTTACACTGCGCATCTCATTACAGGGCATTTACACTGTGCATCTCATTAAGGGGCATTTACACTGGGCATCCCATTACGGGGCATTTACACTGCGCATCTCATTACAGGGGCATTTACATTGCGCATCTCATTACAGGGCATTTACACTGTGCATCTCATTAAGGGGCATTTACACTGGGCATCCCATTACGGGGCATTTACACTGCGCATCTCATTACAGGGGCATTTACATTGCGCATCTCATTACAGGGGCCTTTACACGGCGCATCTCATTACAGGGGCCTTTACACAGCGCATCTCATTACAGGGGCCTTTACACTGCGCATCTCATTACAGGGGCCTTTACATTGCGCATCTCATTACAAGGGTCTTTACACTGCGCATCTCATTACAGGGGCATTTACACTGCGCATCTCATTACAGGGGCATTTACACTGCGCATCTCATTACAGGGGCATTTACACTGCGCATCTCATTACAGGGGCATTTACACTGCGCATCTCATTACAGGGGCATTTACACTGCGCATCTCATTACAGGGGCATTTACACGGCGCATCTCATTACAGGGGCATTTACACGGCGCATCTCATTACAGGGGCATTTACACTGCGCATCTCATTACAGGGGCATTTACACTGCGCATCTCATTACGGGGCATTTACACTGCGCATCTCATTACAGAGGCATTTACACTGCGCATCTCATTACAGGGGCCTTTACATGGCGCATCTCATTACAGGGTCCTTTACACGGCGCATCTCATTACAGGGGCCTTTCCACAGCGCATCTCATTACAGGGGCCTTTACACTGCGCATCTCATTACAGGGGCCTTTACATTGCGCATCTCATTACAAGGGTCTTTACACTGCGCATCTCATTACAGGGGCATTTACACTGCACATCTCATTACAGGGGCATTTACACTGCGCATCTCATTACAGGGGAATTTACACTGAGCATCTCATTACAGGGGCATTTACACTGTTCATCTCATTACAGGGGCATTTACACTGCGCATCTCATTACAGGGGCATTTACACTGCGCATCTCATTACAGGGGCATTTACACTGCGCATCTCATTACAGGGGCATTTACACGGCGCATCTCATTACAGGGGCATTTACACGGCGCATCTCATTACAGGGTCATTTACACTGCGCATCTCATTACAGGGTCATTTACACTGCGCATCTCATTACGGGGCATTTACACTGCGCATCTCATTACAGGGGCATTTACACTGCGCATCTCATTACAGGGGCATTTACACTGCGCATCTCATTACAGGGGCATTTACACTGCGCATCTCATTACAGGGGCATTTACACTGCGCATGTCATTACAGGGGCATTTACACTGCGCATCTCATTACAGGGGCATTTACATTGCGCATCTCATTACAGGGGCCTTTACACTGCGCATCTCATTACAGGGGCCTTTACATTGCGCATCTCATTACAAGGGTCTTTACACTGCGCATCTCATTACAGGGGCATTTACACTGCGCATCTCATTACAGGGGCATTTACACTGCGCATCTCATTACAGGGGCATTTACACTGCGCATCTCATTACAGGGGCATATACACTGCGCATCTCATTACAGGGGCATTTACACTGCGCATCTCATTACAGGGGCATTTACACTGCGCATCTCATTACAGGGGCATTTACACTGCGCATCTCATTACAGGGGCATTTACACGGCGCATCTCATTACAGGGGCATTTACACGGCGCATCTCATTACAGGGGCATTTACACTGCGCATCTCATTACAGGGGCATTTACACTGCGCATCTCATTACGGGGCATTTACACTGCGCATCTCATTACAGAGGCATTTACACTGCGCATCTCATTACAGGGGCCTTTACACGGCGCATCTCATTACAGGGTCCTTTACACGGCGCATCTCATTACAGGGGCCTTTACACAGCGCATCTCATTACAGGGGCCTTTACACTGCGCATCTCATTACAGGGGCCTTTACATTGCGCATCTCATTACAAGGGTCTTTACACTGCGCATCTCATTACAGGGGCATTTACACGGCGCATCTCATTACAGGGGCATTTACACGGCGCATCTCATTACAGGGGCATTTACACTGCGCATCTCATTACAGGGTCATTTACACTGCGCATCTCATTACGGGGCATTTACACTGCGCATCTCATTACAGGGGCATTTACACGGCGCATCTCATTACAGGGGCATTTACACTGCGCATCTCATTACAGGGGCTTTACATTGCGCATCTCATTACAGGGGCCTTTACACGGCGCATCTCATTAGAGGGGCCTTTACACGGCGCATCTCATTAAAGGGGCCTTTACATGGCGCATCTCATTACAGGGGCCTTTACACAGCACATCTCATTACAGGGGCCTTTACACTGCGCATCTCATTACAGGGGCCTTTACACTGCGCATCTCATTACAAGGGCCTTTACACTGCGCATCTCATTACAGTGGCATTTACACTGCGCATCTCATTACAGGGGCATTTACACTGCGCTTCTCATTACAGGGGCATTTACACTGCGCATTTCATTACAGGGGCATTTACACTGCGCATCTCATTACAGGGGCATTTACACTGCGCATGTCATTACAGGGGCATTTACACTGTGCATCTCATTACGGGGCATTTACACTGCGCATCTCATTACAGGGCATTTACACTGTGCATCTCATTAAGGGGCATTTACACTGGGCATCCCATTACGGGGCATTTACACTGCGCATCTCATTACAGGGGCATTTACATTGCGCATCTCATTACAGGGCATTTACACTGTGCATCTCATTAAGGGGCATTTACACTGGGCATCCCATTACGGGGCATTTACACTGCGCATCTCATTACAGGGGCATTTACATTGCGCATCTCATTACAGGGGCCTTTACACGGCGCATCTCATTACAGGGGCCTTTACACAGCGCATCTCATTACAGGGGCCTTTACACTGCACATCTCATTACAGGGGCCTTTACATTGCGCATCTCATTACAAGGGTCTTTACACTGCGCATCTCATTACAGGGGCATTTACACTGCGCATCTCATTACAGGGGCATTTACACTGCGCATCTCATTACAGGGGCATTTACACTGCGCATCTCATTACAGGGGCATTTACACTGCGCATCTCATTACAGGGGCATTTACACTGCGCATCTCATTACAGGGGCATTTACACGGCGCATCTCATTACAGGGGCATTTACACGGCGCATCTCATTACAGGGGCATTTACACTGCGCATCTCATTACAGGGGCATTTACACTGCGCATCTCATTACGGGGCATTTACACTGCGCATCTCATTACAGAGGCATTTACACTGCGCATCTCATTACAGGGGCCTTTACATGGCGCATCTCATTACAGGGTCCTTTACACGGCGCATCTCATTACAGGGGCCTTTCCACAGCGCATCTCATTACAGGGGCCTTTACACTGCGCATCTCATTACAGGGGCCTTTACATTGCGCATCTCATTACAAGGGTCTTTACACTGCGCATCTCATTACAGGGGCATTTACACTGCACATCTCATTACAGGGGCATTTACACTGCGCATCTCATTACAGGGGAATTTACACTGAGCATCTCATTACAGGGGCATTTACACTGTTCATCTCATTACAGGGGCATTTACACTGCGCATCTCATTACAGGGGCATTTACACTGCGCATCTCATTACAGGGGCATTTACACTGCGCATCTCATTACAGGGGCATTTACACGGCGCATCTCATTACAGGGGCATTTACACGGCGCATCTCATTACAGGGGCATTTACACTGCGCATCTCATTACAGGGTCATTTACACTGCGCATCTCATTACGGGGCATTTACACTGCGCATCTCATTACAGGGGCATTTACACTGCGCATCTCATTACAGGGGCATTTACACTGCGCATCTCATTACAGGGGCATTTACACTGCGCATCTCATTACAGGGGCATTTACACTGCGCATGTCATTACAGGGGCATTTACACTGCGCATCTCATTACAGGGGCATTTACATTGCGCATCTCATTACAGGGGCCTTTACACTGCGCATCTCATTACAGGGGCCTTTACATTGCGCATCTCATTACAAGGGTCTTTACACTGCGCATCTCATTACAGGTGCATTTACACTGCGCATCTCATTACAGGGGCATTTACACTGCGCATCTCATTACAGGGGCATTTACACTGCGCATCTCATTACAGGGGCATATACACTGCGCATCTCATTACAGGGGCATTTACACTGCGCATCTCATTACAGGGGCATTTACACTGCGCATCTCATTACAGGGGCATTTACACTGCGCATCTCATTACAGGGGCATTTACACGGCGCATCTCATTACAGGGGCATTTACACGGCGCATCTCATTACAGGGGCATTTACACTGCGCATCTCATTACAGGGGCATTTACACTGCGCATCTCATTACGGGGCATTTACACTGCGCATCTCATTACAGAGGCATTTACACTGCGCATCTCATTACAGGGGCCTTTACACGGCGCATCTCATTACAGGGTCCTTTACACGGCGCATCTCATTACAGGGGCCTTTACACAGCGCATCTCATTACAGGGGCCTTTACACTGCGCATCTCATTACAGGGGCCTTTACATTGCGCATCTCATTACAAGGGTCTTTACACTGCGCATCTCATTACAGGGGCATTTACACTGCGCATCTCATTACAGGGGCATTTACACTGCGCATCTCATTACAGGGGAATTTACACTGAGCATCTCATTACAGGGGCATTTACACTGCGCATCTCATTACAGGGGCATTTACACTGCGCATCTCATTACAGGGGCATTTACACTGCGCATCTCATTACAGGGGCATTTACACTGCGCATCTCATTACAAGGTCCTTTACACTGCGCATCTCATTACGGGGAATTTACACTGCGCATGTCATTACAGGGGCATTTACACTGCGCATGTCATTACAGGGGCATTTACACTGCGCATGTCATTACAGGGGAATTTACACTGTGCATCTCATTACGGGGCATTTACACTGCGCATCTCATTACATGGCATTTACACTGTGCATCTCATTAAGGGCATTTACACTGGGCATCCCATTACGGGGCATTTACACTGCGCATCTCATTACAGGGGCCTTTACATTGCGCATCTCATTACAAGGGTCTTTACACTGCGCATCTCATTACAGGGGCATTTACACTGCGCATCTCATTACAGGGGCATTTACACTGCGCATCTCATTACAGGGGAATTTACACTGAGCATCTCATTACAGGGGCATTTACACTGCGCATCTCATTACAGGGGCATTTACACTGCGCATCTCATTACAGGGGCATTTACACTGCGCATCTCATTACAAGGTCCTTTACACTGCGCATCTCATTACGGGGAATTTACACTGCGCATGTCATTACAGGGGCATTTACACTGCGCATGTCATTACAGGGGCATTTACACTGCGCATCTCATTACAGTGGCATTTACACAGCGCATCTCATTACAGGGGCCTTTACACTGCGCATCTCATTACAGGGGCCTTTACATTGCGCATCTCATTACAAGGGTCTTTACACTGCGCATCTCATTAAAGGGGCATTTACACTGCGCATCTCATTACAGGGGCATTTACACTGCGCATCTCATTACAGGGGCATTTACACTGAGCATCTCATTACAGGGGCATTTACACTGCGCATCTCATTACAGGGGCATTTACACTGCGCATCTCATTACAGGGGCATTTACACTGCGCATCTCATTACAGGGGCATTTACACTGCGCATCTCATTACAGGGGCATTTACACGGCGCATCTCATTACAGGGGCATTTACACGGCGCATCTCATTACAGGGGCATTTACACTGCGCATCTCATTACAGGGTCATTTACACTGCGCATCTCATTACGGGGCATTTACACTGCGCATCTCATTACAGGGGCATTTACACTGCGCATCTCATTACAGGGGCATTTACACTGCGCATCTCATTACAGGGGCATTTACACTGCGCATCTCATTACAGGGGCATTTACACTGCGCATCTCATTACAGGGGCATTTACACTGCGCATGTCATTACAGGGGCATTTACACTGCGCATCTCATTACAGGGGCCTTTACACTGCGCATCTCATTACAGGGGCCTTTACATTGCGCATCTCATTACAAGGGTCTTTACACTGCGCATCTCATTACAGGGGCATTTACACTGCGCATCTCATTACAGGGGCATTTACACTGCGCATCTCATTACAGGGGCATTTACACTGCGCATCTCATTACAGGGGCATTTACACTGCGCATCTCATTACAGGGGCATTTACACTGCGCATCTCATTACAGGGGCATTTACACTGCGCATCTCATTACAGGGGCATTTACACTGCGCATCTCATTACAGGGGCATTTACACGGCGCATCTCATTACAGGGGAATTTACACGGCGCATCTCATTACAGGGGCATTTACACTGCGCATCTCATTACAGGGGCATTTACACTGCGCATCTCATTACGGGGCATTTACACTGCGCATCTCATTACAGAGGCATTTACACTGCGCATCTCATTACAGGGGCCTTTACACGGCGCATCTCATTACATGGTCCTTTACACGGCGCATCTCATTACAGGGGCCTTTACACAGCGCATCTCATTACAGGGGCCTTTACACTGCGCATCTCATTACAGGGGCCTTTACATTGCGCATCTCATTACAAGGGTCTTTACACTGCGCATCTCATTACAGGGGCATTTACACTGCGCATCTCATTACAGGGGCATTTACACTGCGCATCTCATTACAGGGGAATTTACACTGAGCATCTCATTACAGGGGCATTTACACTGCGCATCTCATTACAGGGGCATTTACACTGCGCATCTCATTACAGGGGCATTTACATTGCGCATCTCATTACAGGGGCATTTACACTGCGCATCTCATTACAGGGGCATTTACACGGCGCATCTCATTACAGGGGCATTTACACTGCGCATCTCATTACAGGGTCATTTACACTGCGCATCTCATTACGGGGCATTTACACTGCGCATCTCATTACAGGGGCATTTACACTGCGCATCTCATTACAGGGGCATTTACACTGCGCATCTCATTACAGGGGCATTTACACTGCGCATCTCATTACAGGGGCATTTACACTGCGCATGTCATTACAGGGGCATTTACACTGCGCATCTCATTACAGGGGCATTTACACTGCGCATCTCATTAAGGGGCATTTACACTGGGCATCCCATTACGGGGCATTTACACTGCGCATCTCATCACAGGGGCATTTACATTGCGCATCTCATTACAGGGGCCTTTACACGGCGCATCTCATTACAGGGGCCTTTACACGGCGCATCTCATTACAGGGTCCTTTACACGGCGCATCTCATTACAGGGGCCTTTACACAGCGCATCTCATTACAGGGGCCTTTACACTGCGCATCTCATTACAGGGGCCTTTACATTGCACATCTCATTACAAGGGTCTTTACACTGCGCATCTCATTACAGGGGCATTTACACTGCGCATCTCATTACAGGGGCATTTAAACTGCGCATCTCATTACAGGGGCATTTAAACTGCGCATCTCATTACAGGGGCATTTATACTGCGCATCTCATTACAGGGGCATTTACACTGCGCATCTCATTACAGGGGCATTTACACTGCGCATCTCATTACAGGGGCCTTTACACTGCGCATCTCATTACAGAGGCATTTACACTGCGCATCTCATTACAGGGGCATTTACACTGCGCATCTCATTACAGGGGCATTTACACGGCGCATCTCATTACAGGGGCATTTACACTGCGCATCTTATTACAGGGGCATTTACACTGCGCATCTCATTACAGGGGCATTTACACTGCGCATCTCATTACAGGGGCATTTACACTGCGCATCTCATTACAGGGGCATTTACACTGCGCATCTCATTACAGAGGCTTTACATTGCGCATCTCATTACAGGGGCCTTTACACGGCGCATCTCATTAGAGGGGCCTTTACACGGCGCATCTCATTACAGGGGCCTTTACACGGCGCATCTCATTACAGGGGCCTTTACACAGCACATCTCATTACAGGGGCCTTTACACTGCGCATCTCATTACAGGGGCCTTTACACTGCGCATCTCATTACAAGGGCCTTTACACTGCGCATCTCATTACAGTGGCATTTACACTGCGCATCTCATTACAGGGGCATTTACACTGCGCTTCTCATTACAGGGGCATTTACACTGCGCATCTCATTACAGGGGCATTTACACTGCGCATCTCATTACAGGGGCATTTACACTGCGCATGTCATTACAGGGGCATTTACACTGTGCATCTCATTACGGGGCATTTACACTGCGCATCTCATTACAGGGCATTTACACTGTGCATCTCATTAAGGGGCATTTACACTGGGCATCCCATTACGGGGCATTTACACTGTGCATCTCATTACAGGGGCATTTACATTGCGCATCTCATTACAGGGGCCTTTACACGGCGCATCTCATTACAGGGGCCTTTACACAGCGCATCTCATTACAGGGGCCTTTACACTGCGCATCTCATTACAGGGGCCTTTACATTGCGCATCTCATTACAAGGGTCTTTACACTGCGCATCTCATTACAGGGGCATTTACACTGCGCATCTCATTACATGGGCATTTACACTGCGCATCTCATTACAGGGGCATTTACACTGCGCATCTCATTACAGGGGCATTTACACTGCGCATCTCATTACAGGGGCATTTACACTGCGCATCTCATTACAGGGGCATTTACACGGCGCATCTCATTACAGGGGCATTTACACGGCGCATCTCATTACAGGGGCCTTTACATTGCGCATCTCATTACAAGGGTCTTTACACTGCGCATCTCATTACAGGGGCATTTACACTGCGCATCTCATTACAGGGGCATTTACACTGCGCATCTCATTACAGGGGAATTTACACTGAGCATCTCATTACAGGGGCATTTACACTGCGCATCTCATTACAGGGGCATTTACACTGCGCATCTCATTACAGGGGCATTTACACTGCGCATCTCATTACAGGGGCATTTACACTGCGCATCTCATTACAGGGGCATTTACACTGCGCATCTCATTACAGGGGCATTTACACTGCGCATCTCATTACAGGGGCATTTACACGGCGCATCTCATTACAGGGGCATTTACACGGCGCATCTCATTACAGGGTCATTTACACTGCGCATCTCATTACGGGGCATTTACACTGCGCATCTCATTACAGGGGCATTTACACTGCGCATCTCATTACAGGGGCATTTACACTGCGCATCTCATTACAGGGGCATTTACACTGCGCATGTCATTACAGGGGCATTTACACTGCGCATCTCATTACAGGGGCATTTACACTGCGCATCTCATTAAGGGGCATTTACACTGGGCATCCCATTACGGGGCATTTACACTGCGCATCTCATTACAGGGGCATTTACATTGCGCATCTCATTACAGGGGCCTTTACACGGCGCATCTCATTACAGGGGCCTTTACACGGCACATCTCATTACAGGGTCCTTTACACGGCGCATCTCATTACAGGGGCCTTTACACGGCGCATCTCATTACAGGGGCCTTTACACTGCGCATCTCATTACAGGGGCCTTTACATTGCACATCTCATTACAAGGGTCTTTACACTGCACATCTCATTACAGGGGCATTTACACTGCGCATCTCATTACAGGGGCATTTAAACTGCGCATCTCATTACAGGGGCATTTAAACTGCGCATCTCATTACAGGGGCATTTATACTGCGCATCTCATTACAGGGGCATTTACATTGCGCATCTCATTACAGGGGCCTTTACACGGCGCATCTCATTACAGGGTCCTTTACACGGCGCATCTCATTACAGGGGCATTTACACTGCGCATCTCATTACTGGGGAATTTACACTGAGCATCTCATTACAGGGGCCTTTACACAGCGCATCTCATTACAGGGGCCTTTACACTGCGCATCTCATTACAGGGGCCTTTACATTGCGCATCTCATTACAAGGGTCTTTACACTGCGCATCTCATTACAGGGGCATTTACACTGCGCATCTCATTACAGGGGCATTTACACTGCGCATCTCATTACAGTGGCATTTACACTGCGCATCTCATTACAGGGGCATTTACACTGCGCATCTCATTACAGGGGCATTTACACTGCGCATCTCATTACAGGGGCATTTACACGGCGCATCTCATTACAGGGGCATTTACACGGCGCATCTCATTACAGGGGCATTTACACTGCGCATGTCATTACAGGGGCATTTACACTGCGCATCTCATTACGGGGCATTTACACTGCGCATCTCATTACAGAGGCATTTACACTGCGCATCTCATTACAGGGGCCTTTACACGGCGCATCTCATTACAGGGGCCTTTACACGGCGCATCTCATTACAGGGGCCTTTACACAGCGCATCTCATTACAGGGGCCTTTACACTGCGCATCTCATTACAGGGGCCTTTACATTGCGCATCTCATTACAAGGGTCTTTACACTGCGCATCTCATTACAGGGGCATTTACACTGCGCATCTCATTACAGGGGCATTTACACTGCGCATCTCATTACAGTGGAATTTACACTGAGCATCTCATTACAGGGGCATTTACACTGCGCATCTCATTACAGGGGCATTTACACTGCGCATCTCATTACAGGGGCATTTACACGGCGCATCTCATTACAGGGGCATTTACACGGCGCATCTCATTACAGGGGCATTTACACGGCGCATCTCATTACAGGGGCATTTACACGGCGCATCTCATTACAGGGGCATTTACACGGCGCATCTCATTACAGGGGCATTTACACTGCGCATCTCATTACGGGTCATTTACACTGCGCATCTCATTACGGGGCATTTACACTGCGCATCTCATTACAGGGGCATTTACACTGCGCATCTCATTACAGGGGCATTTACACTGCGCATCTCATTACAGGGGCATTTACACTGCGCATCTCATTACAGGGGCATTTACACTGCGCATCTCATTACAGGGGCATTTACACTGCGCATCTCATTACAGGGGCATTTACACTGCGCATCTCATTACAGGGGCATTTACACTGCGCATCTCATTACAGGGGCATTTACACTGCGCATCTCATTACAGGGGCATTTACACGGCGCATCTCATTACAGGGGCATTTACACGGCGCATCTCATTACAGGGGCATTTACACTGCGCATCTCATTACAGGGGCATTTACACTGCGCATCTCATTACAGGGGCATTTACACTGCGCATGTCATTACAGGGGCATTTACACTGCGCATCTCATTACAGGGGCATTTACACTGCGCATCTCATTAAGGGGCATTTACACTGGGCATCCCATTACAGGGGCATTTACATTGCGCATCTCATTACAGGGGCCTTTACACGGCGCATCTCATTACAGGGGCCTTTACACGGCGCATCTCATTACAGGGTCCTTTACACGGCGCATCTCATTACAGGGGCCTTTACACAGCACATCTCATTACAGGGGCCTTTACACTGCGCATCTCATTACAGGGGCCTTTACATTGCACATCTCATTACAAGGGTCTTTACACTGCGCATCTCATTACAGGGGCATTTACACTGCGCATCTCATTACAGGGGCATTTAAACTGCGCATCTCATTACAGGGGCATTTAAACTGCGCATCTCATTACAGGGGCATTTACATTGCGCATCTCATTACAGGGGCCTTTACACGGCGCATCTCATTACAGGGTCCTTTACACGGCGCATCTCATTACAGGGGCATTTACACTGCGCATCTCATTACAGGGGAATTTACACTGAGCATCTCATTACAGGGGCACTTACACTGCGCATCTCATTACAGGGGCCTTTACACTGCGCATCTCATTACAGAGGCATTTACACTGCGCATCTCATTACAGGGGCCTTTACACTGCGCATCTCATTACAGGGGCATTTACACTGCGCATCTCATTACAGGGGCATTTACACTGCGCATCTCATTACAGGGGCATTTACACTGCGCATCTCATTACAGGGGCATTTACACTGCGCATCTCATTACAGGGGCCTTTACACTGCGCATCTCATTACGGGGCTTTTACACTGCGCATCTCATTACAGGGTCCTTTACACTGCGCATCTCATTACGGGGAATTTACACTGCGCATGTCATTACAGGGGCATTTACACTGCGCATGTCATTACAGGGGCATTTACACTGCGCATCTCATTACAGGGGCATTTACACTGCGCATCTCATTACAGGGGCATTTACACTGCGCATCTCATTACAGGGGCATTTAAACTGCGCATCTCATTACAGGGGCATTTATACTGCGCATCTCATTACAGGGGCATTTACATTGCGCATCTCATTACAGGGGCCTTTACACGGCGCATCTCATTACAGGGTCCTTTACACGGCGCATCTCATTACAGGGGCATTTACACTGCGCATCTCATTACAGGGGAATTTACACTGAGCATCTCATTACAGGGGCACTTACACTGCGCATCTCATTACAGGGGCCTTTACACTGCGCATCTCATTACAGAGGCATTTACACTGCGCATCTCATTACAGGGGCCTTTACACTGCGCATCTCATTACAGGGGCATTTACACTGCGCATCTCATTACAGGGGCATTTACACTGCGCATCTCATTACAGGGGCATTTACACTGCGCATCTCATTACAGGGGCATTTACACTGCGCATCTCATTACAGGGGCCTTTACACTGCGCATCTCATTACGGGGCTTTTACACTGCGCATCTCATTACAGGGTCCTTTACACTGCGCATCTCATTACGGGGAATTTACACTGCGCATGTCATTACAGGGGCATTTACACTGCGCATGTCATTACAGGGGCATTTACACTGCGCATCTCATTACAGGGGCATTTACACTGCGCATCTCATTACAGGGGCATTTACACTGCGCATCTCATTACAGGGGCATTTACACTGCGCATCTCATTACAGGGGCATTTACACGGCGCATCTCATTACAGGGGCATTTACACGGCGCATCTCATTACAGGGGCATTTACACTGCGCATCTCATTACAGGGGCATTTACACTGCGCATCTCATTACGGGGCATTTACACTGCGCATCTCATTACAGAGGCATTTACACTACGCATCTCATTACAGGGGCCTTTACACGGCGCATCTCATTACAGGGTCCTTTACACGACGCATCTCATTACAGGGGCCTTTACACAGCGCATCTCATTACAGGGGCCTTTACACTGCGCATCTCATTACAGGGGCCTTTACATTGCGCATCTCATTACAAGGGTCTTTACACTGCGCATCTCATTACAGGGGCATTTACACTGCGCATCTCATTACAGGGGCATTTACACTGCGCATCTCATTACAGGGGCATTTACACTGCGCATCTCATTACAGAGGCATTTACACTGCGCATCTCATTACAGGGGCATTTACACTGCGCATCTCATTACAGGGGCATTTAGACTGCGCATCTCATTACAGGGGCATTTACACTGCGCATCTCATTACAGGGGCATTTACACGGCGCATCTCATTACAGGGGCATTTTCACGGCGCATCTCATTACAGGGGCATTTACACTGCGCATCTCATTACAGGGTCATTTACACTGCGCATCTCATTACGGGGCATTTACACTGCGCATCTCATTACAGGGGCATTTACACTGCGCATCTCATTACAGGGGCATTTACACTGCGCATCTCATTACAGGGGCATTTACACTGCGCATCTCATTACAGGGGCATTTACACTGCGCATGTCATTACAGGGGCAATTACACTGCGCATCTCATTACAGGGGCATTTACACTGCGCATCTCATTAAGGGGCATTTACACTGGGCATCCCATTACGGGGCATTTACACTGCGCATCTCATTACAGGGGCATTTACATTGCGCATCTCATTACAGGGGCCTTTACACGGCGCATCTCATTACAGGGGCCTTTACACGGCGCATCTCATTACAGGGTCCTTTACACGGCGCATCTCATTACAGGGGCCTTTACACAGCGCATCTCATTACAGGGGCCTTTACACTGCGCATCTCATTACAGGGTCATTTACACTGCGCATCTCATTACGGGGCATTTACACTGCGCATCTCATTACAGGGGCATTTACACTGCGCATCTCATTACAGGGGCATTTACACTGCGCATCTCATTACAGGGGCATTTACACTGCGCATGTCATTACAGGGGCATTTACACTGCGCATGTCATTACAGGGGCATTTACACTGCGCATCTCATTACAGGGGCATTTACATTGCGCATCTCATTACAGGGGCCTTTACACTGCGCATCTCATTACAGGGGCCTTTAAATTGCGCATCTAATTACAAGGGTCTTTACACTGCGCATCTCATTACAGGGTCATTTACACTGCGCATCTCATTACAGGGGCATTTACACTGCGCATCTCATTACAGGGGCATTTACACTGCGCATCTCATTACAGGGGCATTTACACTGCGCATCTCATTACAGGGGCATTTACACTGCGCATCTCATTACAGGGGCATTTACACTGCGCATCTCATTACAGGGGCATTTACACAGCGCATCTCATTACAGGGGCATTTACACGGCGCATCTCATTACAGGGGCATTTACACTGCGCATCTCATTACGGGGCATTTACACTGCGCATCTCATTACAGAGGCATTAACACTGCGCATCTCATTACAGGGGCCTTTACACGGCGCATCTCATTACAGGGTCCTTTACACGGCGCATCTCATTACAGGGGCCTTTACACAGCGCATCTCATTACAGGGGCCTTTACACTGCGCATCTCATTACAGGGGCCTTTACATTGCGCATCTCATTACAAGGGTCTTTACACTGCGCATCTCATTACAGGGGCATTTACACTGCGCATCTCATTACAGGGGCATTTACACTGCGCATCTCATTACAGGGGAATTTACACTGAGCATCTCATTACAGGGGCATTTACACTGCGCATCTCATACAGGGGCATTTACACTGCGCATCTCATTACAGGGGCATTTACACTGCGCATCTCATTACAGGGGCATTTACACTGCGCATCTCATTACAGGGGCATTTACACGGCGCATCTCATTACAGGGGCATTTACACGGCGCATCTCATTACAGGGGCATTTACACTGCGCATCTCATTACAGGGTCATTTACACTGCACATCTCATTACGGGGCATTTACACTGCGCATCTCATTACAGGGGCATTTACACTGCGCATCTCATTACAGGGGCATTTACACTGCGCATCTCATTACAGGGGCATTTACACTGCGCATCTCATTACAGGGGCATTTACACTGCGCATGTCATTACAGGGGCATTTACACTGCGCATCTCATTACAGGGGCATTTACACTGCGCATCTCATTACAGGGGCATTTACACTGGGCATCCCATTACGGGGCATTTACACTGCGCATCTCATTACAGGGGCATTTACATTGCGCATCTCATTACAGGGGCCTTTACACGGCGCATCTCATTACAGGGGCCTTTACACGGCGCATCTCATTACAGGGTCCTTTACACGGCGCATCTCATTACAGGGGCCTTTACACAGCGCATCTCATTACAGGGGCATTTACACTGCGCATCTCATTACAGGGGCCTTTACATTGCACATCTCATTACAAGGGTCTTTACACTGCGCATCTCATTACAGGGGCATTTACACTGCGCATCTCATTACAGGGGCATTTAAACTGCGCATCTCATTACAGGGGCATTTAAACTGCGCATCTCATTACAGGGGCATTTATACTGCGCATCTCATTACAGGGGCATTTACACTGCGCATCTCATTACAGGGGCATTTACACTGCGCATCTCATTACAGGGGCCTTTACACTGCGAATCTCATTACAGGGGCATTTAAACTGCGCATCTCATTACAGGGGCATTTACACTGCGCATCTCATTACAGGGGCATTTACACGGCGCATCTCATTACAGGGGCATTTACACTGCGCATCTTATTACAGGGGCATTTACACTGCGCATCTCATTACAGGGGCATTTACACTGCGCATCTCATTACAGGGGCATTTACACTGCGCATCTCATTACAGGGGCATTTACACTGCGCATCTCATTACAGGGGCTTTACATTGCGCATCTCATTACAGGGGCCTTTACACGGCGCATCTCATTAGAGGGGCCTTTACACGGCGCATCTCATTACAGGGGCCTTTACATGGCGCATCTCATTACAGGGGCCTTGACACAGCACATCTCATTACAGGGGCCTTTACACTGCGCATCTCATTACAGGGGCCTTTACACTGCGCATCTCATTACAAGGGCCTTTACACTGCGCATCTCATTACAGTGGCATTTACACTGCGCATCTCATTACAGGGGCATTTACACTGCGCTTCTCATTACAGGGGCATTTACACTGCGCATTAAAGACCCCTGTAATGAGATGCGCAATGTAAAGGCCCCTGTAATGAGATGCGCAGTGTAAAGGCCCCTGTAATGAGATGCGCTGTGTAAAGGCCCCTGTAATGAGATGCGCCGTGTAAAGGACCCTGTAATGAGATGCGCCGTGTAAAGGCCCCTGTAATGAGATGCGCAGTGTAAATGCCTCTGTAATGAGATGCGCAGTGTAAATGCCCCGTAATGAGATGCGCAGTGTAAATGCCCCTGTAATGAGATGCGCAGTGTAAATGCCCCTGTAATGAGATGCGCCGTGTAAATGCCCCTGTAATGAGATGCGCCGTGTAAATGCCCCTGTAATGAGATACGCAGTGTAAATGCCCCTGTAATGAGATGCGCAGTGTAAATGCCCCTGTAATGAGATGCGCAGTGTAAATGCCCCTGTAATGAGATGCGCAGTGTAAATGCCCCTGTAATGAGATGCGCAGTGTAAATGCCCCTGTAATGAGATGCGCAGTGTAAATGCCCCTGTAATGAGATGCGCAGTGTAAATGCCCCTGTAATGAGATGCGCAGTGTAAAGACCCTTGTAATAAGATGCGCAATGTAAAGGCCCCTGTAATGAGATGCGCAGTGTAAAGGCCCCTGTAATGAGATGCGCAATGTAAATGCCCCTGTAATGAGATGCGCAGTGTAAATGCCCCGTAATGGGATGCCCAGTGTAAATGCCCCTTAATGAGATGCACAGTGTAAATACCCTGTAATGAGATGCGCAGTGTAAATGCCCCGTAATGAGATGCACAGTGTAAATGCCCCTGTAATGACATGCGCAGTGTAAATGCCCCTGTAATGAGATGCGCAGTGTAATGCCCCTGTAATGAGATGCGCAGTGTAAATGCCCCTGTAATGAGAAGCGCAGTGTAAATGCCCCTGTAATGAGATGCGCAGTGTAAATGCCACTGTAATGAGATGCGCAGTGTAAATGCCCCTGTAATGACATGCGCAGTGTAAATGCCCCTGTAATGACATGCGCAGTGTAAATTCCCCGTAATGAGATGCGCAGTGTAAAGGACCTTGTAATGAGATGCGCAGTGTAAATGCCCCTGTAATGAGATGCGCAGTGTAAATGCCCCTGTAATGAGATGCGCAGTGTAAATGCCCCTGTAATGAGATGCGCAGTGTAAATGCCCCTGTAATGAGATGCGCAGTGTAAATGCCCCTGTAATGAGATGCGCAGTGTAAATGCCCCTGTAATGAGATGCGCAGTGTAAATGCCCCTGTAATGAGATGCTCAGTGTAAATTCCCCTGTAATGAGATGCGCAGTGTAAATGCCCCTGTAATGAGATGCGCAGTGTAAATGCCCCTGTAATGAGATGCGCAGTGTAAAGACCCTTGTAATGAGATGCGCAATGTAAAGGCCCCTGTAATGAGATGCGCAGTGTAAATGCCCCGTAATGGGATGCCCAGTGTAAATGCCCTTAATGAGATGCACAGTGTAAATGCCATGTAATGAGATGCGCAGTGTAAATGCCCCGTAATGAGATGCACAGTGTAAATTCCCCTGTAATGACATGCGCAGTGTAAATGCCCCTGTAATGACATGCGCAGTGTAAATGCCCCTGTAATGACATGCGCAGTGTAAATTCCCCGTAATGAGATGCGCAGTGTAAAGGACCTTGTAATGAGATGCGCAGTGTAAATGCCCCTGTAATGAGATGCGCAGTGTAAATGCCCCTGTAATGAGATGCGCAGTGTAAATGCCCCTGTAATGAGATGCGCAGTGTAAATGCCCCTGTAATGAGATGCTCAGTGTAAATTCCCCTGTAATGAGATGCGCAGTGTAAATGCCCCTGTAATGAGATGCGCAGTGTAAATGCCCCTGTAATGAGATGCGCATTGTAAAGACCCTTGTAATGAGATGCGCAATGTAAAGGCCCCTGTAATGAGATGCGCAGTGTAAAGGCCCCTGTAATGAGATGCGCTGTGTAAAGGCCCCTGTAATGAGATGCGCCGTGTAAAGGACCCTATAATGAGATGCGCCGTGTAAAGGCCCCTGTAATGAGATGCGCAGTGTAAATGCCTCTGTAATGAGATGCGCAGTGTAAATGCCCCGTAATGAGATGCGCAGTGTAAATGCCCCTGTAATGAGATGTGCAGTGTAAATGCCCCTGTAATGAGATGCGCCGTGTAAATGCCCCTGTAATGAGATGCGCCGTGTAAATGCCCCTGTAATGAGATGCGCAGTGTAAATGCCCCTGTAATGAGATGCGCAGTGTAAATGCCCCTGTAATGAGATGCGCAGTGTAAATGCCCCTGTAATGAGATGCGCAGTGTATATGCCCCTGTAATGAGATGCGCAGTGTAAATGCCCCTGTAATGAGATGCGCAGTGTAAATGCCCCTGTAATGAGATGCGCAGTGTAAATGCCCCTGTAATGAGATGCGCAGTGTAAAGACCCTTGTAATGAGATGCGCAATGTAAAGGCCCCTGTAATGAGATGCGCAGTGTAAAGGCCCCTGTAATGAGATGCGCAATGTAAATGCCCCTGTAATGAGATGCGCAGTGTAAATGCCCCTGTAATGACATGCGCAGTGTAAATGCCCCTGTAATGAGATGCGCAGTGTAAATGCCCCTGTAATGAGATGCGCAGTGTAAATGCCCCTGTAATGAGATGCGCAGTGTAAATGCCCCTGTAATGAGATGCGCAGTGTAAATGCCCCGTAATGAGATGCGCAGTGTAAATGACCCTGTAATGAGATGCGCAGTGTAAATGCCCCTGTAATGAGATGCGCCGTGTAAATGCCCCTGTAATGAGATGCGCCGTGTAAATGCCCCTGTAATGAGATGCGCAGTGTAAATGCCCCTGTAATGAGATGCGCAGTGTAAATGCCCCTGTAATGAGATGCGCAGTGTAAATGCCCCTGTAATGAGATGAACAGTGTAAATGCCCCTGTAATGAGATGCTCAGTGTAAATTCCCCTGTAATGAGATGCGCAGTGTAAATGCCCCTGAATTGAGATGCGCAGTGTAAATGCCCCTGTAATGAGATGCGCAGTGTAAAGACCCTTGTAATGAGATGCGCAATGTAAAGGCCCCTGTAATGAGATGCGCAGTGTAAAGGCCCCTGTAATGAGATGCGCTGTGGAAAGGCCCCTGTAATGAGATGCGCCGTGTAAAGGACCCTGTAATGAGATGCGCCATGTAAAGGCCCCTGTAATGAGATGCGCAGTGTAAATGCCTCTGTAATGAGATGCGCAGTGTAAATGCCCCGTAATGAGATGCGCCGTGTAAAGGCCCCTGTAATGAGATGCGCAGTGTAAATGCCCCTGTAATGAGATGCGCCGTGTAAATGCCCCGTAATGGGATGCCCAGTGTAAATGCCCCTTAATGAGATGCACAGTGTAAATGCCCTGTAATGAGATGCGCAGTGTAAATGCCCCGTAATGAGATGCACAGTGTAAATGCCCCTGTAATGACATGCGCAGTGTAAATGCCCCTGTAATGAGATGCGCAGTGTAAATGCCCCTGTAATGAGATGCGCAGTGTAAATGCCCCTGTAATGAGAAGCGCAGTGTAAATGCCCCTGTAATGAGATGCGCAGTGTAAATGCCACTGTAATGAGATGCGCAGTGTAAAGGCCCTTGTAATGAGATGCGCAGTGTAAATGCCCCTGTAATGAGATGCGCAGTGTAAATGCCCCTGTAATGAGATGCGCAGTGTAAATGCCCCTGTAATGAGATGCGCAGTGTAAATGCCCCAGTAATAAGATGCGCAGTGTAAATGCCCCTGTAATGAGATGCGCCGTGTAAATGCCCCTGTAATGAGATGCGCAGTGTAAATGCCCCTGTAATGAGATGCGCAGTGTAAATGGCCCTGTAATGAGATGCTCAGTGTAAATTCCCCTGTAATGAGATGCGCAGTGTAAATGCCCCTGTAATGAGATGCGCAGTGTAAATGCCCCTGTAATGAGATGCGCAGTGTAAAGACCCTTGTAATGAGATGCGCAATGTAAAGGCCCCTGTAATGAGATGCGCAGTGTAAAGGCCCCTGTAATGAGATGCGCAGTGTAAAGGCCCCTGTAATGAGATGCGCTGTGTAAAGGCCCCTGTAATGAGATGCGCCGTGTAAAGGAGCCTGTAATGAGATGCGCCGTGTAAAGGCCCCTGTAATGAGATGCGCAGTCTAAATGCCTCTGTAATGAGATGCGCAGTGTAAATGCCCCGTAATGAGATGCGCAGTGTAAATGCCCCTGTAATGAGATGCGCAGTGTAAATGCCCCTGTAATGAGATGCGCCGTGTAAATGCCCCTGTAATGAGATGCGCCGTGTAAATGCCCCTGTAATGAGATGCGCAGTGAAAATGCCCCTGTAATGAGATGCGCAGTGTAAATGCCCCTGTAATGAGATGCGCAGTGTAAATGCCCCTGTAATGAGATGCGCAGTGTAAATGCCCCTGTAATGAGATGCGCAGTGTAAATGCCCCTGTAATGAGATGCGCAGTGTAAATGCCCCTGTAATGAGATGCGCAGTGTAAATGCCCCTGTAATGAGATGCGCAGTGTAAAGACCCTTGTAATGAGATGCGCAATGTAAAGGCCCCGTAATGAGATGCGCAGTGTAAAGGCCCCTGTAATGAGATGCGCAATGTAAATGCCCCTGTAATGAGATGCGCAGTGTAAATGCCCCTGTAATGACATGCGCAGTGTAAATGCCCCTGTAATGAGATGCGCAGTGTAAATGCCCCTGTAATGAGATGCGCAGTGTAAATGCCCCTGTAATGAGATGCGCAGTGTAAATGCCCCTGTAATGAGATGCGCAGTGTAAATGCCCCGTAATGAGATGCGCAGTGTAAATGACCCTGTAATGAGATGCGCAGTGTAAATGCCCCTGTAATGAGATGCGCCGTGTAAATGCCCCTGTAATGAGATGCGCCGTGTAAATGCCCCTGTAATGAGATGCGCAGTGTAAATGCCCCTGTAATGAGATGCGCAGTGTAAATGCCCCTGTAATGAGATGCGCAGTGTAAATGCCCCTGTAATGAGATGCGCAGTGTAAATGCCCCTGTAATGAGATGCTCAGTGTAAATTCCCCTGTAATGAGATGCGCAGTGTAAATGCCCCTGTAATGAGATGCGCAGTGTAAATGCCCCTGTAATGAGATGCGCAGTGTAAAGACCCTTGTAATTAGATGCGCAATGTAAAGGCCCCTGTAATGAGATGCGCAGTGTAAAGGCCCCTGTAATGAGATGCGCTGTGTAAAGGCCCCTGTAATGAGATGCGCCGTGTAAAGGACCCTGTAATGAGATGCGCCGTGTAAAGGCCCCTGTAATGAGATGCGCAGTGTAAATGCCTCTGTAATGAGATGCGCAGTGTAAATGCCCCGTAATGAGATGCGCAGTGTAAATGCCCCTGTAATGAGATGCGCAGTGTAAATGCCCCTGTAATGAGATGCGCCGTGTAAATGCCCCTGTAATGAGATGCGCCGTGTAAATGCCCCTGTAATGAGATGCGCAGTGTAAATGCCCCTGTAATGAGATGCGCAGTGTAAATGCCCCTGTAATGAGATGCGCAGTGTAAATGCCCCTGTAATGAGATGCGCAGTGTAAATGCCCCTGTAATGAGATGCGCAGTGTAAATGCCCCTGTAATGAGATGCTCAGTGTAAATTCCCCTGTAATGAGATGCGCAGTGTAAATGCCCCTGTAATGAGATGCGCAGTGTAAATGCCCCTGTAATGAGATGCGCAGTGTAAAGACCCTTGTAATTAGATGCGCAATGTAAAGGCCCCTGTAATGAGATGCGCAGTGTAAAGGCCCCTGTAATGAGATGCGCTGTGTAAAGGCCCCTGTAATGAGATGCGCCGTGTAAAGGACCCTGTAATGAGATGCGCCGTGTAAAGGCCCCTGTAATGAGATGCGCAGTGTAAATGCCTCTGTAATGAGATGCGCAGTGTAAATGCCCCGTAATGAGATGCGCAGTGTAAATGCCCCTGTAATGAGATGCGCAGTGTAAATGCCCCTGTAATGAGATGCGCCGTGTAAATGCCCCTGTAATGAGATGCGCCGTGTAAATGCCCCTGTAATGAGATGGGCAGTGTAAATGCCCCTGTAATGAGATGCGCAGTGTAAATGCCCCTGTAATGAGATGCGCAGTGTAAATGCCCCTGTAATGAGATGCGCAGTGTAAATGCCCCTGTAATGAGATGCGCAGTGTAAATGCCCCTGTAATGAGATGCGCAGTGTAAATGCCCCTGTAATGAGATGCGCAGTGTAAATGCCCCTGTAATGAGATGCGCAGTGTAAAGACCCTTGTAATGAGATGCGCAATGTAAAGGCCCCTGTAATGAGATGCGCAGTGTAAAGGCCTCTGTAATGAGATGCGCAATGTAAATGCCCCTGTAATGAGATGCGCAGTGTAAATGCCCCGTAATGGGATGCCCAGTGTAAATGCCCCTTAATGAGATGCACGGTGTAAATGCCCTGTAATGAGATGCGCAGTGTAAATGCCCCGTAATGAGATGCACAGTGTAAATGCCCCTGTAATGACATGCGCAGTGTAAATGCCCCTGTAATGAGATGCGCAGTGTAAATGCCCCTGTAATGAGATGCGCAGTGTAAATGCCCCTGTAATGAGAAGCGCAGTGTAAATGCCCCTGTAATGAGATGCGCAGTGTAAATGCCACTGTAATGAGATGCGCAGTGTAAAGGCCCTTGTAATGAGATGCGCAGTGTAAAGGCCCCTGTAATGAGATGCGCAGTGTAAAGGCCCCTGTAATGAGATGTGCTGTGTAAAGGCCCCTGTAATGAGATGCGCCATGTAAAGGCCCCTGTAATGAGATGCGCCGTGTAAAGGCCCCTCTAATGAGATGCGCCGTGTAAAGGCCCCTGTAATGAGATGCGCAATGTAAAGCCCCTGTAATGAGATGCGCAGTGTAAATGCCCCGTAATGGGATGCCCAGTGTAAATGCCCTTAATGAGATGCACAGTGTAAATGCCATGTAATGAGATGCGCAGTGTAAATGCCCCGTAATGAGATGCACAGTGTAAATTCCCCTGTAATGACATGCGCAGTGTAAATGCCCCTGTAATGACATGCGCAGTGTAAATGCCCCTGTAATGACATGCGCAGTGTAAATGCCCCTGTAATGACATGCGCAGTGTAAATTCCCCGTAATGAGATGCGCAGTGTAAAGGACCTTGTAATGAGATGCGCAGTGTTAATGCCCCGTAATGAGATGCACAGTGTAAATTCCCCTGTAAAGACATGCGCAGTGTAAATGCCCCTGTAATGACATGCGCAGTGTAAATGCCCCTGTAATGACATGCGCAGTGTAAATTCCCCGTAATGAGATGCGCAGTGTAAAGGACCCTGTAATGAGATGCGCAGTGTAAAAGCCCCGTAATGAGATGCGCAGTGTAAAGGCCCCTGTAATGAGATGCGCAGTGTAAATGCCCCTGTAATGAGATGCGCAGTGTAAATGCCCCTGTAATGAGATGCGCAGTGTAAATGCCCCTGTAATGAGATGCGCAGTGTAAATGCCCCTGTAATGAGATGCGCAGTGTAAAGGCCCCTGTAATGAGATGCGCAGTGTAAATGCCTCTGTAATGAGATGCGCAGTGTAAAGGCCCCTGTAATGAGATGCGCAGTGTAAATGCCCCTGTAATGAGATGCTCAGTGTAAATTCCCCTGTAATGAGATGCGCAGTGTAAATGCCCCTGTATTGAGATGCGCCGTGTAAAGGACCCTGTAATGAGATGCGCCGTGTAAAGGCCCCTGTAATGAGATGCGCAATGTAAATGCCCCTGTAATGAGATGCGCAGTATAAATGCCCCTGTAATGAGATGCGCAGTTTAAATGCCCCTGTAATGAGATGCGCAGTTTAAATGCCCCTGTAATGAGATGCGCAGTGTAAATGCCCCTGTAATGAGATGCGCTGTGTAAAGGCCCCTGTAATGAGATGCGCAGTGTAAATGCCCCTGTAATGAGATGCGCAGTGTAAATGCCCCTGTAATGAGATGCGCAGTGTAAATGCCCCTGTAATGAGATGCGCAGTGTAAATGCCCCGTAATGAGATGCGCAGTGTAAAGACCCTTGTAATGAGATGTGCAATGTAAAGGCCCCTGTAATGAGATGCGCAGTGTAAAGGCCCCTGTAATGAGATGCGCTGTGTAAAGGCCCCTGTAATGAGATGCGCCGTGTAAAGGACCCTGTAATGAGATGCGCCGTGTAAAGGCCCCTGTAATGAGATGCGCCGTGTAAAGGCCCCTGTAATGAGATGCGCAATGTAAATGCCCCTGTAATGAGATGCGCAGTGTAAATGCCCCGTAATGGGATGCCCAGTGTAAATGCCCCTTAATGAGATGCGCAATGTAAATGCCCCTGTAATGAGATGCGCAGTGTAAATGCCCCTGTAATGACATGCGCAGTGTAAATGCCCCTGTAATGAGATGCGCAGTGTAAATGCCCCTGTAATGAGATGCGCAGTGTAAATGCCCCTGTAATGAGATGCGCAGTGTAAATGCCCCTGTAATGAGATGCGCAGTGTAAATGCCCCGTAATGAGATGCGCAGTGTAAATGACCCTGTAAAGAGATGCGCAGTGTAAATGCCCCTGTAATGAGATGCGCCGTGTAAATGCCCCTGTAATGAGATGCGCCGTGTAAATGCCCCTGTAATGAGATGCGCAGTGTAAATGCCCCTGTAATGAGATGCGCAGTGTAAATGCCCCTGTAATGAGATGCGCAGTGTAAATGCCCCTGTAATGAGATGCGCAGTGTAAATGCCCCTGTAATGAGATGCTCAGTGTAAATTCCCCTGTAATGAGATGCGCAGTGTAAATGCCCCTGTAATGAGATGCGCAGTGTAAATGCCCCTGTAATGAGATGCGCAGTGTAAAGACCCTTGTAATGAGATGCGCAATGTAAAGGCCCCTGTAATGAGATGCGCAGTGTAAAGGCCCCTGTAATGAGATGCGCTGTGTAAAGGCCCCTGTAATGAGATGCGCCGTGTAAAGGACCCTGTAATGAGATGCGCCGTGTAAAGGCCCCTGTAATGAGATGCGCAGTGTAAATGCCTCTGTAATGAGATGCGCAGTGTAAATGCCCCGTAATGAGATGCGCAGTGTAAATGCCCCTGTAATGAGATGCGCAGTGTAAATGCCCCTGTAATGAGATGCGCCGTGTAAATGCCCCTGTAATGAGATGCGCCGTGTAAATGCCCCTGTAATGAGATGCGCCGTGTAAATGCCCCTGTAATGAGATGCGCAGTGTAAATGCCCCTGTAATGAGATGCGCAGTGTAAATGCCCCTGTAATGAGATGCGCAGTGTAAATGCCCCTGTAATGAGATGCGCAGTGTAAATGCCCCTGTAATGAGATGCGCAGTGTAAATGCCCCTGTAATGAGATGCGCAGTGTAAATGCCCCTGTAATGAGATGCGCAGTGTAAAGACCCTTGTAATGAGATGCGCAATGTAAAGGCCCCTGTAATGAGATGCGCAGTGTAAAGGCCCCTGTAATGAGATGCGCAATGTAAATGCCCCTGTAATGAGATGCGCAGTGTAAATGCCCCTGTAATGACATGCGCAGTGTAAATGCCCCTGTAATGAGATGCGCAGTGTAAATGCCCCTGTAATGAGATGCGCAGTGTAAATGCCCCTGTAATGAGATGCGCAGTGTAAATGCCCCGTAATGAGATGCGCAGTGTAAATGACCCTGTAATGAGATGCGCAGTGTAAATGCCCCTGTAATGAGATGCGCCGTGTAAATGCCCCTGTAATGAGATGCGCCGTGTAAATGCCCCTGTAATGAGATGCGCAGTGTAAATGCCCCTGTAATGAGATGCGCAGTGTAAATGCCCCTGTAATGAGATGCGCAGTGTAAATGCCCCTGTAATGAGATGCGCAGTGTAAATGCCCCTGTAATGAGATGCTCAGTGTAAATTCCCCTGTAATGAGATGCGCAGTGTAAATGCCCCTGTAATGAGATGCGCAGTGTAAATGCCCCTGTAATGAGATGCGCAGTGTAAAGACCCTTGTAATGAGATGCGCAATGTAAAGGCCCCTGTAATGAGATGCGCAGTGTAAAGGCCCCTGTAATGAGATGCGCTGTGTAAAGGCCCCTGTAATGAGATGCGCCGTGTAAAGGACCCTGTAATGAGATGCGCCGTGTAAAGGCCCCTGTAATGAGATGCGCAGTGTAAATGCCTCTGTAATGAGATGCGCAGTGTAAATGCCCCGTAATAAGATGCGCAGTGTAAATGCCCCTGTAATGAGATGCGCAGTGTAAATGCCCCTGTAATGAGATGCGCCGTGTAAATGCCCCTGTAATGAGATGCGCCGTGTAAATGCCCCTGTAATGAGATGCGCAGTGTAAATGCCCCTGTAATGAGATGCGCAGTGTAAATGCCCCTGTAATGAGATGCGCAGTGTAAATGCCCCTGTAATGAGATGCGCAGTGTAAATGCCCCTGTAATGAGATGCGCAGTGTAAATGCCCCTGTAATGAGATGCGCAGTGTAAAGACCCTTGAAATGAGATGCGCAATGTAAAGGCCCCTGTAATGAGATGCGCAGTGTAAAGGCCCCTGTAATGAGATGCGCTGTGTAAAGGCCCCTGTAATGAGATGCGCCGTGTAAAGGCCCCTGTAATGAGATGCGCAATGTAAATGCCCCTGTAATGAGATGCGCAGTGTAAATGCCCCGTAATGGGATGCCCAGTGTAAATGCCCCGTAATGGGATGCCCAGTGTAAATGCCCCTTAATGAGATGCACAGTGTAAATGCCCTGTAATGAGATGCGCAGTGTAAATGCCCCGTAATGAGATGCACAGTGTAAATGCCCCTGTAATGACATGCGCAGTGTAAATGCCCCTGTAATGAGATGCGCAGTGTAAATGCCCCTGTAATGAGATGCGCAGTGTAAATGCCCCTGTAATGAGAAGCGCAGTGTAAATGCCCCTGTAATGAAATGCGCAGTGTAAATGCCACTGTAATGAGATGCGCAGTGTAAAGGCCCTTGTAATGAGATGCGCAGTGTAAAGGCCCCTGTAATGAGATGCGCAGTGTAAAGGCCCCTGTAATGAGATGTGCTGTGTAAAGGCCCCTGTAATGAGATGCGCCATGTAAAGGCCCCTGTAATGAGATGCGCCGTGTAAAGGCCCCTCTAATGAGATGCGCCGTGTAAAGGCCCCTGTAATGAGATGCGCAATGTAAAGCCCCTGTAATGAGATGCGCAGTGTAAATGCCCCTGTAATGAGATGCGCAGTGTAAATGCCCCTGTAATGAGATGCGCAGTGTAAATGCCCCTGTAATGAGATGCGCAGTGTAAATGCCCCTGTAATAAGATGCACAGTGTAAATTCCCCTGTTATGACATGCGCAGTGTAAATGCCCCTGTAATGACATGCGCAGTGTAAATGCCCCTGTAATGACATGCGCAGTGTAAATGCCCTGTAATGAGATGCGCAGTGTAAATGCCCCTGTAATGAGATGCGCAGTGTAAATGCCCCTGTAATGAGATGCGCCGTGTAAAGGCCCCTGTAATGAGATGCGCCGTGTAAAGGCCCCTCAAATGAGATGCGCCGTGTAAAGGCCCCTGTAATGAGATGCGCAATGTAAATGCCCCTGTAATGAGATGCGCAGTGTAAATGCCCCGTAATGGGATGCCCAGTGTAAATGCCCCTTAATGAGATGCACAGTGTAAATGCCCTTTAATGAGATGCGCAGTGTAAATGCCCCGTAATGATATGCACAGTGTAAATTCCCCTGTAATGACATGCGCAGTGTAAATGCCCCTGTAATGAGATGTGCAGTGTAAATGCCCCTGTAATGAGATGCGCAGTGTAAATGCCCCTGTAATGAGATGCGCAGTGTAAATGCCCCTGTAATGAGATGCGCAGTGTAAATGCCCCGTAATGAGATGCGCAGTGTAAATGCCCCTGTAATGAGATGCGCAGTGTAAATGCCCCTGTAATGAGATGCGCAGTGTAAATGCCCCTGTAATGAGATGCCCAGTGTAAATGCCCCTGTAATGAGATGCACAGTGTAAATGCACCGTAATGAGATGCGCAGTGTAAAGGACCCTGTAATGAGATGCGCAGTGTAAATGCCCCTGTAATGAGATGCGCAGTGTAAATGCCCCTGTAATGAGATGCGCAGTGTAAATGCCCCTGTTATGAGATGCGCAGTTTAAATGCCCCTGTAATGAGATGCGCCGTGTAAAGGCCCCTGTAATGAGATGCGCAATCTAAATGCCCCTGTAATGAGATGCGCAGTGTAAATGCCCCGTAATGGGATGCCCAGTGTAAATGCCCCTTAATGAGATGCACATTGTAAATGCCCTGTAATGAGATGCGCAGTGTAAATGCCCCGTAATGAGATTCACAGTGTAAATTCCCCTGTAATGACATGCGCAGTGTAAATGCCCCTGTAATGAGATGTGCAGTGTAAATGCCCCTGTAATGAGATGCGCAGTGTAAATGCCCCTCTAATGAGATGCGCAGTGTAAATGCCCCTGTAATGAGATGCGCAGTGTAAATGCCCCGTAATGAGATGCGCAGTGTAAATGCCCCTGTAATGAGATGCGCAGTGTAAATGCCCCTGTAATGAGATGCGCAGTGTAAATGCCCCTGTAATGAGATGCCCAGTGTAAATGCCCCTGTAATGAGATGCACAGTGTAAATGCCCCGTAATGAGATGCGCAGTGTAAAGGACCCTGTAATGAGATGCGCAGTGTAAATGCCCCTGTAATGAGATGTGCAGTGTAAATGCCCCTGTAATGAGATGCGCAGTGTAAATGCCCCTGTAATGAGATGCGCAGTGTAAATGCCCCTGTAATGAGATGCGCAGTGTAAATGCCCCTGTTATGAGATGCGCAGTTTAAATGCCCCTGTAATGAGATGCGCAGTGTAAATGCCACTTTAATGAGATGCGCAGTGTAAAGACCCTTGTAATGAGATGCGCAATGTAAAGGCCCCTGTAATGAGATGCGCAGTGTAAAGGCCCCTGTAATGAGATGCGCTGTGTAAAGGCCCCTGTAATGAGATGCGCCGTGTAAAGGCCCCTGTAATGAGATGCGCCGTGTAAAGGCCCCTGTAATGAGATGCGCCGTGTAAAGGCCCCTGTAATGAGATGCGCAATGTAAATGCCCCTGTAATGAGATGCGCAGTGTAAATGCCCCGTAATGAGATACCCAGTGTAAATGCCCCTTAATGAGATGCGCCATGTAAAGGCCCCTGTAATGAGATGCGCCGTGTAAAGGCACCTGTAATGAGATGCGCAGTGTAAATGCCCCGTAATGGGATGCTCAGTGTAAATGTCCCTTAATGAGATGCACAGTGTAAATGCCCTGTAATGAGATGCGCAGTGTAAATGCCCTGTAATGAGATGCGCAGTGTAAATGCCCCGTAATAAGATGCACAGTGTAAATTCCCCTGTTATGACATGCGCAGTGTAAATGCCCCTGTAATGACATGCGCAGTGTAAATGCCCCTGTAATGACATGCGCAGTGTAAATGCCCCTGTAATGAGATGCGCAGTGTAAATGCCCTTGTAATGAGATGCGCAGTGTAAATGCCCCTGTAATGAGATGCGCAGTGTAAATGCCCCTGTAATGAGATGCGCAGTGTAAATGCCCCGTAATGAGATGCGCAGTGTAAATGCCCCTGTAAGGAGATGCGCAGTGTAAATGCCCCTGTAATGAGATGCGCAGTGTAAATGCCCCTGTAATGAGATGCGCAGTGTAAATGCCCCTGTAAGGAGATGCGCAGTGTAAATGCCCCTGTAATGAGATGCGCAGTGTAAATGCCCCTGTAATGAGATGCGCAGTGTAAAGGCCCCTGTAATGAGATGCCCAGTGTAAATGCCCCTGTAATGAGATGCGCAGTTTAAATGCCCCTGTAATGAGATGCGCAGTGTAAAGGCCCCTGTAATGAGATGCGCAGTGTAAAGGCCCCTGTAATGAGTTGCGCAGTGTAAAGGCCCCTGTAATGAGATGCGCAGTGTAAAGGCCCCTGTAATGAGATGCGCAGTGTAAAGGCCCCTGTAATGAGATGCGCAGTGTAAAGGCCCCTGTAATGAGATGCGCAGTGTAAAGGCCCCTGTAATGAGATGCGCATTACTAAAGGTCTAAGGAGCTCTGAAAATGAACGTGCGCGTCTTTCACTCTTCCCGAGGGACTTAGAAGAATTTTGTGATATTTTTTATTAAAATGGTGTACTGTATAAGGGTATATATATAAATATATTTTATGCACTGTATATGAGCTGGCGATTTCTAAGTCTGTGGTTCCGAGAGGGGGTAACCAGGCTCACTAATAAAGGTCAAGCCACTTGGCTGCCAGAATGCCCTGCTTCAGCACAGACCAGAAATGCATTGTGATAAGCGTATCCCCGGTATAGTCAGGGGTTAATGGGAGTCGTCCCCGTCCCCCCAGTATACGGCCAGAACCATGGACCCGGTACTTGTGGTTCGGACTGTCTCCAACCAGCCATAATGTTGTGAGAGTGAAATTATGTCTAAGTCCAGCTTTGGTACATTAGAAGCAACTCTGAAACTTAACCTAAGCGTTTTTCGAAGCTACCTTTTGGCTAACTTCTTATAGGAAGATCTAGGAGCTCTGAAAATGAACGTGCGCGTCTTTCACTCTTCCCGAGGGACTTAGAAGAATTTTGTGATATTTTTTATTAAAATGGTGTATAAGGGTATATATATAAATATATTTTATGCACTGTATATGAGCTGGCGATTTCTAAGTCTTTGGTTCCGAGAGGGGGTAACCAGGCTCACTAATAAAGGTCAAGCCACTTGGCTGCCAGCACAGACCAGAAAGGCATTGTGATAAGCGTATCCCCGGTATAGTCAGGGGTTAATGGGAGTCCCCCCCCCAGTATACGCCCAGAACCATGGACCCGATACTTGTGGTTCGGACTGTCTCCAACCAGCCATAATGTTGTGAGAGTGAAATTATGTCTAAGTCCAGCTTTGGAACATTAGAAGCAACTCTCAAACTTAACCTAAGCGTTTTTCGAAGCTACTTTTTGGCTAACTTCTTATAGGAACGTCTAGAAGCTCTGAAAATGAACGTGTGCATCTTTCACTCTTCCCGAGGGACTTAGAAGAATTTTGTGATATTTTTTATTAAAATGGTGTATAAGGGTATATATTTAAATATATTTTATGCACTGTATATGAGCTGGCGATTTCTAAGTCTGTGGTTCCGAGAGGGGGTAACCAGGCTCACTAATAACCCCTGCCGCACCCCATAAAGGTCAAGCCACTTGGCTGACAGAATGCCCTGCTTCAGCACAGACCAGAAAGGCATTGTGATAAGCGTATCCCCGGTAAAGTCAAGGGTTAATGGGAGTCGTCCCCGTCCCCCCAGTATACGCCCAGAACCATGGACCCGGTACTTGTGGTTTGGACTGTCTCCAACCAGCCATAATGTTGTGAGAGTGAAATTATGTCTAAGTCCAGCTTTGGTACATTAGAAGCAACTCTGAAACTTAACCTACTGTAAGCGTTTTTCGCAGCTACTTTTTGGCTAACTTCTTATAGGAAGGTCTAGGAGCTCTGAAAATGAACGTGCGCGTCTTTCACTCTTCCCGAGGGACTTAGAAGAATTTTGTGATATTTTTTATTAAAATGGTGTACTGTATAAGGGTATATATATAAATATATTTTATGCACTGTATATGAGCTGGCGATTTCTAAGTCTGTGGTTCCGAGAGGGGGTAACCAGGCTCACTAATAAAGGTCAAGCCACTTGGCTGCCAGCACAGACCAGAAAGGCATTGTGATAAGCGTATCCCCGGTATAGTCAGGGGTTAATGGGAGTCCCCCCCCCAGTATACGCCCAGAACCATGGACCCGGTTCTTGTGGTTCGGACTGTCTCCAACCAGCCATAATGTTGTGAGAGTGAAATTATGTCTAAGTCCAGCTTTGGAACATTAGAAGCAACTCTCAAACTTAACCTAAGCGTTTTTCGAAGCTACTTTTTGGCTAACTTCTAATAGGAACGTCTAGAAGCTCTGAAAATGAACGTGTGCATCTTTCACTCTTCCCGAGGGACTTAGAAGAATTTTGTGATATTTTTTATTAAAATGGTGTATAAGGGTATATATTTAAATATATTTTATGCACTGTATATGAGCTGGCGATTTCTAAGTCTGTGGTTCCGAGAGGGGGTAACCAGGCTCACTAATAACCCCTGCCGCACCCCATAAAGGTCAAGCCACTTGGCTGCCAGAATGCCCTGCTTCAGCACAGACCAGAAAGGCATTGTGATAAGCGTATCCCCGGTAAAGTCAAGGGTTAATGGGAGTCGTCCCCGTCCCCCCAGTATACGGCCAGAACCATGGACCCGGTACTTGTGGTTCGGACTGTCTCCAACCAGCCATAATGTTGTGAGAGTGAAATTATGTCTAAGTCCAGCTTTGGTACATTAGAAGCAACTCTGAAACTTAACCTACTGTAAGCGTTTTTCGCAGCTACTTTTTGGCTAACTTCTTATAGGAAGGTCTAGGAGCTCTGAAAATGAACGTGCGCGTCTTTCACTCTTCCCGAGGGACTTAGAAGAATTTTGTGATATTTTTTATTAAAATGGTGTATAAGGGTATATATATAAATATATTTTATGCACTGTATATGAGCTGGCGATTGCTAAGTCTGTGGTTCCGAGAGGGGGTAACCAGGCTCACTAATAAAGGTCAAGCCACTTGGCTGCCAGCACAGACCAGAAAGGCATTGTGATAAGCGTATCCCCGGTATAGTCAGGGGTTAATGGGAGTCCCCCCCCAGTATACGCCCAGAACCATGGACCCGGTACTTGTGGTTCGGACTGTCTCCAACCAGCCATAATGTTGTGAGAGTGAAATTATGTCTAAGTCCAGCTTTGGTACATTAGAAGCAACTCTGAAACTTAACCTAAGCGTTTTTCGAAGCTACTTTTTGGCTAACTTCTTATAGGAAGGTCTAGGAGCTCTGAAAATGAACGTGCGCGTCTTTCACTCTTCCCGAGGGACTTAGAAGAATTTTGTGATATTTTTTATTAAAATGGTGTATAAGGGTATATATTTAAATATATTTTATGCACTGTATATGAGCTGGCGATTTCTAAGTCTGTGGTTCCGAGAGGGGGTAACCAGGCTCACTAATAACCCCTGCCGCACCCCATAAAGGTCAAGCCACTTGGCTGCCAGAATGCCCTGCTTCAGCACAGACCAGAAAGGCATTGTGATAAGCGTATCCCCGGTAAAGTCAAGGGTTAATGGGAGTCGTCCCCGTCCCCCCAGTATACGGCCAGAACCATGGACCCGGTACTTGTGGTTCGGACTGTCTCCAACCAGCCATAATGTTGTGAGAGTGAAATTATGTCTAAGTCCAGCTTTGGTACATTAGAAGCAACTCTGAAACTTAACCTACTGTAAGCGTTTTTCGCAGCTACTTTTTGGCTAACTTCTTATAGGAAGGTCTAGGAGCTCTGAAAATGAACGTGCGCGTCTTTCACTCTTCCCGAGGGACTTAGAAGAATTTTGTGATATTTTTTATAAAAATGGTGTATAAGGGTATATATATAAATATATTTTATGCACTGTATATGAGCAGGCGATTTCTAAGTCTGTGGTTCCGAGAGGGGGTAACCAGGCTCACTAATAAAGGTCAAGCCACTTGGCTGCCAGAATGCCCTGCTTCAGCACAGACCAGAAAGGCATTGTGATAAGCGTATCCCCGGTATAGTCAGGGGTTAATGGGAGTCGTCCCCGTCCCCCCAGTATACGGCCAGAACCATGGACCCGGTACTTGTGGTTCGGACTGTCTCCAACCAGCCATAATGTTGTGAGAGTGAAATTATGTCTAAGTCCAGCTTTGGAACATTAGAAGCAACTCTCAAACTTAACCTAAGCGTTTTTCGAAGCTACTTTTTGGCAAACTTCTTATAGGAACGTCTAGAAGCTCTGAAAATGAACGTGTGCATCTTTCACTCTTCCCGAGGGACTTAGAAGAATTTTGTGATATTTTTTATTAAAATGGTGTATAAGGGTATATATTTAAATATATTTTATGCACTGTATATGAGCTGGCGATTTCTAAGTCTGTGGTTCCGAGAGGGGGTCACCAGGCTCACTAATAACCCCTGCCGCACCCCATAAAGGTCAAGCCACTTGGCTGCCAGAATGCCCTGCTTCAGCACAGACCAGAAAGGCATTGTGATAAGCGTATCCCCGGTAAAGTCAAGGGTTAATGGGAGTCGTCCCCGTCCCCCCAGTATACGCCCAGAACCATGGACCCGGTACTTGTGGTTCGGACTGTCTCCAACCAGCCATAATATTGTGAGAGTGAAATTATGTCTAAGTCCAGTTTTGGTACATTAGAAGCAACTCTGAAACTTAACCTAAGCGTTTTTCGAAGCAACTTTTTGGCTAACTTCTTATAGGAAGGTCTAGGAGCTCTGAAAATGAACGTGCGCGTCTTTCTCTCTTCCCGAGGGATTTAGAAGAATTTTGTGATATTTTTTATTAAAATGGTGTATAAGGGTATATATATAAATATATTTTATGCACTGTATATGAGCTGGCGATTTCTAAGTCTGTGGTTCCGAGAGGGGGTAACCAGGCTCACTAATAAAGGTCAAGACACTTGGCTGCCAGAATGCCCTGCTTCAGCACAGACCAGAAAGGCTTTGTGATAAGCGTATCCCGGTATATTCAGGGGTTAATGGGAGTCGTCCCCGTCCCCCCAGTATACGCCCAGAACCATGGACCCGGTACTTGTGGTTCGGACTGTCTCCAACCAGCCATAATGTTGTGAGAGTGAAATTATGTCTAAGTCCAGCTTTGGTACATTAGAAGCAACTCTGAAACTTAACCTAAGCGTTTTTCGAAGCTACCATTTGGCTAACTTCTTATAGGAAGATCTAGGAGCTCTGAAAATGAACGTGCGCGTCTTTCACTCTTCCCGAGGGACTTAGAAGAATTTTGTGATATTTTTTATTAAAATGGTGTATAAGGGTATATATATAAATATATTTTATGCACTGTATATGAGCTGGCGATTTCTAAGTCTGTGGTTCCGAGAGGGGGTAACCAGGCTCACTAATAAAGGTCAAGCCACTTGGCTGCCAGCACAGACCAGAAAGGCATTGTGATAAGCGTATCCCCGGTATAGTCAGGGGTTAATGGGAGTCCCCCCCCAGTATACGCCCAGAACCATGGACCCGGTACTTGTGGTTCGGACTGTCTCCAACCAGCCATAATGTTGTGAGAGTGAAATTATGTCTAAGTCCAGCTTTGGAACATTAGAAGCAACTCTCAAACTTAACCTAAGCGTTTTTCGAAGCTACTTTTTGGCAAACTTCTTATAGGAACGTCTAGAAGCTCTGAAAATGAACGTGTGCATCTTTCACTCTTCCCGAGGGACTTAGAAGAATTTTGTGATATTTTTTATTAAAATGGTGTATAAGGGTATATATTTAAATATATTTTATGCACTGTATATGAGCTGGCGATTTCTAAGTCTGTGGTTCCGAGAGGGGGTCACCAGGCTCACTAATAACCCCTGCCGCACCCCATAAAGGTCAAGCCACTTGGCTGCCAGAATGCCCTGCTTCAGCACAGACCAGAAAGGCATTGTGATAAGCGTATCCCCGGTAAAGTCAAGGGTTAATGGGAGTCGTCCCCGTCCCCCCAGTATACGCCCAGAACCATGGACCCGGTACTTGTGGTTCGGACTGTCTCCAACCAGCCATAATATTGTGAGAGTGAAATTATGTCTAAGTCCAGTTTTGGTACATTAGAAGCAACTCTGAAACTTAACCTAAGCGTTTTTCGAAGCAACTTTTTGGCTAACTTCTTATAGGAAGGTCTAGGAGCTCTGAAAATGAACGTGCGCGTCTTTCTCTCTTCCCGAGGGACTTAGAAGAATTTTGTGATATTTTTTATTAAAATGGTGTATAAGGGTATATATATAAATATATTTTATGCACTGTATATGAGCTGGCGATTTCTAAGTCTGTGGTTCCGAGAGGGGGTAACCAGGCTCACTAATAAAGGTCAAGCCACTTGGCTGCCAGAATGCCCTGCTTCAGCACAGACCAGAAAGGCTTTGTGATAAGCGTATCCCGGTATAGTCAGGGGTTAATGGGAGTCGTCCCCGTCCCCCCAGTATACGCCCAGAACCATGGACCCGGTACTTGTGGTTCGGACTGTCTCCAACCAGCCATAATGTTGTGAGAGTGAAATTATGTCTAAGTCCAGCTTTGGTACATTAAAAGCAACTCTGAAACTTAACCTACTGTAAGCGTTTTTCGCAGCTACTTTTTGGCTAACTTCTTATAGGAAGGTCTAGGAGCTCTGAAAATGAACGTGCGCGTCTTTCACTCTTCCCGATTTTTTATTAAAATGGTGTATAAGGGTATATATATATAAATATATTTTATGCACTGTATATGAGCTGGCGATTTCAAAGTCTGTGGTTCCGAGAGGGGGTAACCAGGCTCACTAATAAAGGTCAAGCCACTTGGCCGCCAGAATGCCCTGCTTCAGCACAGACCAGAAAGGCATCCTAGAATAGCTGGACACCCCTCTCTAGACACAACTATTTTGTTACTAGCTGTCCTAGCAACAATGATACTATGCTTTTGAAAGTATTGTCTCTATTGTGTGTCTAACAAGAGTTACTTCCTGTCTTGTTTGCAGTAAGTGCTCTTTGTTAGATGGACGGCAGACCCAGTTTCCTTTTTCTTGGGTCAACATGTTTCAATCATTTCTAATTTATCTTTCATTACATCTGTCAGTGCTATAATGTGCTTTGCTTTACACACTATTCTACCGTCAAGAGGAGAGAATTCATCAAGTTTAATAAGCACAAACACTGTATAAGTCGAATTTCAGCATTTTTGTGTGACCGGGAAAACCACAGTCACAAGCCGAGCTGCAGTTCCATAGAAACTTCAGTTTTACCGCTGAACCTAAAAATGGTTAGAAAGTACTTTTTCTCCCTTCCTGTTAATGCCACAGACTTACCCTTTACAGTGCACACTGTGTCTAGTCCTTCCCGCTTCAGCCCAGAAATATTGAGCTTCAGATGTGTTGTTAACGTTGAGTAAAAAAGTTGCTCGCAGCTGTTCTAGGAACACATTCTGAAAACTCATTACAGGGGCATTTACACTGCGCATCTCATTACGGGGCATTTACTCTGCGCATCTCATTACGGGGCATTTACACTGCACATCTCATTACAGGGGCCTTTACACTGCGCTTCTCATTACAGGGGCATTTAAACTGCGCATCTCATTACAGGGGCATTTACACTGCGCATCTCATTACAGGGGCATTTACACTGCGCATCTCATTACGGGGCATTTACACTGCGCATCTCATTACAAAGGAAATTTACACTGAGCATCTCATTACGGGGCATTTACACTGCACATCTCATTACGGGGCATTTACACTGCGCATCTCATTACGGGGCATTTACACTGCGCATCTCATTACGGGGCATTTACACTGCGCATTTCATTACGGGGTATTTACACTGCGCAACTCATTACGGGGCATTTACACTGCACATCTCATTACGGGGCATTTAAATTGCGCATCTCATTATGGGGCATTTACACTGCGCATCTCATTATGGGGCATTTACACTGCGCATCTCATTACAGGGGCAAATTTACACTGCGCATCTCATTGCAGGGGCATTTACACTGCGCATCTCATTGCAGGGGCATTTACACTGCTCAACTCATTACAGGGGCATTTACACTGCGCATCTCATTACAGGGGCATTTACACTGCGCATCTCATTACAGGGGCCTTTACACTGCACATCTCATTACAAGGGCATTTACACTGGGCATCTCATTACAGGGGCCTTTACACTGCGCATCTCATTACAGGGGCATTTACACGGCGCATCTCATAACAGGAGCATTTACACTGCGCATCTCATTACAGGGGCATTTACACTGCGCATGTCATTACAGGGGCATTTACACTGCGCATCTCATTACGGGGCATTTACACTGCACATCTCATTACAGGGGCCTTTACACTGCGCATCTCATTACAGGGGCATTTAAACTGCGCATCTCATTACAGGGGCATTTACACTGCGCATCTCATTACAGGGGCATTTACACTGCGCATCTCATTACGGGGCATTTACACTGCGCATCTCATTACAAAGGAAATTTACACTGAGCATCTCATTACGGGGCATTTACACTGCACATCTCATTACGGGGCATTTACACTGCGCATCTCATTACGGGGCATTTACACTGCGCATCTCATTACGGGGCATTTACACTGCGCATTTCATTACGGGGTATTTACACTGCGCAACTCATTACGGGGCATTTACACTGCACATCTCATTACGGGGCATTTAAATTGCGCATCTCATTATGGGCATTTACACTGCGCATCTCATTATGGGGCATTTACACTGCGCATCTCATTACAGGGGCAAATTTACACTGCGCATCTCATTGCAGGGGCATTTACACTGCGCATCTCATTGCAGGGGCATTTACACTGCTCAACTCATTACAGGGGCATTTACACTGCGCATCTCATTACAGGGGCATTTACACTGCGCATCTCATTACAGGGGCCTTTACACTGCACATCTCATTACAAGGGCATTTACACTGGGCATCTCATTACAGGGGCCTTTACACTGCGCATCTCATTACAGGGGCATTTACACGGCGCATCTCATAACAGGAGCATTTACACTGCGCATCTCATTACAGGGGCATTTACACTGCGCATGTCATTACAGGGGCATTTACACTGCGCATCTCATTACGGGGCATTTACACTGCGCATCTCATTACGGGGCATTTACACTGCGCATCTCATTACGGGGCATTTACACTGCGCATCTCATTACGGGGGCATTTACACTGCGCATCTCATTACAGGGGCATTTACACTGCACATCTCATTACAGGGGCATTTACACTGCGCAACTCATTACAGGGGCCTTTACACTGCGCATCTCATTACAGGGGCCTTTACACTGCGCATCTCATTACAGGGGCCTTTACACTGCGCATCTCATTACAGGGGGCTTTACACTGCGCATCTCATTACAGGGGCCTTTACACTGCGCAACTCATTACAGGGGCCTTTACACTGCGCATCTCATTACAGGGGCATTTAAACTGCGCATCTCATTACAGGGGCATTTACACTGCGCATCTCATTACAGGGGTATTTACACTGCGCATCTCATTACAGGGGCATTTACACTGCGCATCTCATTACAGGGGCATTTACACTGCGCATCTCATTACGGGGCATTTACACTGCGCATCTCATTCCAGGGCATTTACACTGTGCATCTCATTAAGGGGCATTTACACTGGGCATCCCATTACGGGGCATTTACACTGCGCATCTCATTACAGGGGCATTTACATTGCGCATCTCATTACAGGGGCCTTTACACGGCGCATCTCATTACAGGGGCCTTTACACGGCGCATCTCATTACAGGGGCCTTTACACGGCGCATATCATTACAGGGGCCTTTACACAGCGCATCTCATTACAGGGGCCTTTACACTGCGCATCTCATTACAGGGGCATTTAAACTGCGCATCTCATTACAGGGGCATTTACACTGCGCATCTCATTACAGGGGCATTTACACTGCGCATCTCATTACAGGGGCATTTACACTGCGCATGTCATTACAGGGGCATTTACACTGCGCATCGCATTACAGGGGCATTTACACTGCGCATGTCATTACAGGGGCCTTTACACTGCGCATCTCATTACGGGGCTTTTACACTGCGCATCTCATTACAGGGTCCTTTACACTGCGCATCTCATTACAGGGTCCTTTACACTGCGCATCTCATTAGGGGGCATTTACACTGCGCATCTCATTACAGGGGCATTTACACTGGGCATCTCATTACAGGGGCATTTACACTGCGCATCTCATTACAGGGGCCTTTACACGGCGCATCTCATTACAGGGGCCTTTACACGGCGCATCTCATTACAGGGGCCTTTACACGGCGCATCTCATTACAGGGGCCTTTACACGGCGCATCTCATTACAGGGGCCTTTACACTGCGCATCTCATTACAGGGGCATTTACACTGCGCTTCTCATTACAGGGGCATTTACACGGCGCATCTCATTACAGGGGCATTTACACGGCGCATCTCATTACAGGGGCATTTACACTGCGCATCTCATTACAGGGGCATTTACACGGCGCATCTCATTACAGGGGCATTTACACTGCGCATGTCATTACAGGGGCATTTACACTGCGCAACTCATTACAGGGGCCTTTACACTGCGCATCTCATTACAGGGGCCTTTACACTGCGCATCTCATTACAGGGGCCTTTACACTGCGCATCTCATTACAGGGGGCTTTACACTGCGCATCTCATTACAGGGGCCTTTACACTGCGCAACTCATTACAGGGGCCTTTACACTGCGCAACTCATTACAGGGGCCTTTACACTGCGCATCTCATTACAGGGGCATTTAAACTGCGCATCTCATTACAGGGGCATTTACACTGCGCATCTCATTACAGGGGTATTTACACTGCGCATCTCATTACAGGGGCATTTACACTGCGCATCTCATTACAGGGGCATTTACACTGCGCATCTCATTACGGGGCATTTACACTGCGCATCTCATTCCAGGGCATTTACACTGTGCATCTCATTAAGGGGCATTTACACTGGGCATCCCATTACGGGGCATTTACACTGCGCATCTCATTACAGGGGCATTTACATTGCGCATCTCATTACAGGGGCCTTTACACGGCGCATCTCATTACAGGGGCCTTTACACGGCGCATCTCATTACAGGGGCCTTTACACGGCGCATATCATTACAGGGGCCTTTACACAGCGCATCTCATTACAGGGGCCTTTACACTGCGCATCTCATTACAGGGGCATTTAAACTGCGCATCTCATTACAGGGGCATTTACACTGCGCATCTCATTACAGGGGCATTTACACTGCGCATCTCATTACAGGGGCATTTACACTGCGCATGTCATTACAGGGGCATTTACACTGCGCATCGCATTACAGGGGCATTTACACTGCGCATGTCATTACAGGGGCCTTTACACTGCGCATCTCATTACGGGGCTTTTACACTGCGCATCTCATTACAGGGTCCTTTACACTGCGCATCTCATTACAGGGTCCTTTACACTGCGCATCTCATTAGGGGGCATTTACACTGCGCATCTCATTACAGGGGCATTTACACTGGGCATCTCATTACAGGGGCATTTACACTGCGCATCTCATTACAGGGGCCTTTACACGGCGCATCTCATTACAGGGGCCTTTACACGGCGCATCTCATTACAGGGGCCTTTACACGGCGCATCTCATTACAGGGGCCTTTACACGGCGCATCTCATTACAGGGGCCTTTACACTGCGCATCTCATTACAGGGGCCTTTACACTGCGCATCTCATTACAGGGGGCTTTACACTGCGCATCTCATTACAGGGGCCTTTACACTGCGCATCTCATTACAGGGGCCTTTACACTGCGCAACTCATTACAGGGGCCTTTACACTGCGCAACTCATTACAGGGGCCTTTACACTGCGCATCTCATTACAGGGGCATTTACACTGCGCATCTCATTACAGGGGCATTTGCACTGCGCATCTCATTACAGGGGCATTTACACTGCGCATCTCATTACGGGGCATTTACACTGCGCATCTCATTCCAGGGCATTTACACTGTGCTTCTCATTAAGGGGCATTTACACTGGGCATCCCATTACGGGGCATTTACACTGCGCATCTCATTACAGGGGCATTTACATTGCGCATCTCATTACAGGGGCCTTTACACGGCGCATCTCATTACAGGGGCCTTTACACGGCGCATCTCATTACAGGGGCCTTTACACGGCGCATCTCATTACAGGGGCCTTTACACAGCGCATCTCATTACAGGGGCCTTTACACTGCGCATCTCATTACAGGGGCATTTAAACTGCGCATCTCATTACAGGGGCATTTATACTGCGCATCTCATTACAGGGGCATTTACACTGCGCATGTCATTACAGGGGCATTTACACTGCGCATGTCATTACAGGGGCATTTACACTGCGCATCTCATTACAGGGGCATTTACACTGCGCATGTCATTACAGGGGCCTTTACACTGCGCATCTCATTACGGGGCTTTTACACTGCGCATCTCATTACAGGGTCCTTTACACTGCGCATCTCTTTACGGGGCATTTACACTGCGCATCTCATTACAGGGGCATTTACACTGCGCATCTCATTACAGGGGCATTTACACTGCGCATCTCATTACAGGGGCCTTTACACTGCGCATCTCATTACAGGGGCATTTACACTGCGCATCTCATTACAGGGGCATTTACACTGCGCATCTCATTACAGGGGCATTTACACTGCGCATCTCATTACAGGGGCATTTACACTGTGCATCTCATTACAGGGGCATTTACACTGCGCATCTCATTACAGGGGCATTTACACTGCGCATCTCATTACAGGGGCATTTACACTGCGCATCTCATTACAGGGGCCTTTACACTGCGCATCTCATTACAGGGGCCTTTACACTGCGCATCTCATTACAGGGGCCTTTACACGGCGCATCTCATTACAGGGGCCTTTACACGCGCATCTCATTACAGGGGCCTTTACACGGCGCATCTCATTACAGGGGCCTTTACACGGCGCATCTCATTACAGGGGCCTTTACACGGCGCATCTCATTACAGGGGCCTTTACACGGCGCATCTCATTACAGGGGCCTTTACACAGCGCATCTCATTACAGGGGCATTTACACTGCGCATCTCATTACAGGGGCATTTCCACGGCGCATCTCATTACAGGGGCATTTACACTGCGCATCTCATTACAGGGTCCTTTACACTGCGCATCTCATTACGGGGCATTTACACTGCGCATCTCATTACAGGGGCATTTATACTGGGCATCACTTTACAGGGGCATTTACACTGCGCATCTCATTACAGGACATTTACACTGCGCATCTCATTACAGGGGCATTTACACTGCGCATTTCATTACAGGGGCATTTACACTGCGCATCTCATTACAGGGGCATTTACACTGCGCATCTCATTACGGGGCATTTACACTGCGCTTCTCATTACAGGGGCATTTACACTGCGCATCTCATTACAGGGGCATTTACACTGCGCATCTCATTACAGGGGCATTTACACTGCGCATCTCATTACAGGGGCATTTACACTGCGCATCTCATTACGGGGCATTTAGACTGCGCATCTCATTACGGGGCATTTACACTGCGCATCTCATTACGGGGCATTTACACTGCGCATCTCATTACAGGGGCATTTACACTGCGCATCTCATTGCAGGGGCATTTACACTGCGCAACTCATTACAGGGGCATTTACACTGCGCAACTCATTACAGGGGCCTTTACACTGCGCATCTCATTACAGGGGCCTTTACACTGCGATCTCATTACAGGGGCCTTTACACTGCACATCTCATTACGGGGCATTTACACTGCGCTTCTCATTACAGGGGCATTTACACTGCGCATCTCATTACAGGGGCATTTACACTGCACATCTCATTACAGGGGCCTTTACACTGCGCATCTCATTACAGGGGCATTTACACTGCGCATCTCATTACAGGGGCATTTACACTGCGCATCTCATTACAGGGGCATTTACACTGCGCATCTCATTACAGGGGCATTTACACTGCGCATCTCATTACAGGGGCATTTACACTGCGCATCTCATTACAGGGGCATTTACACTGCGCATCTCATTACAGGGGCCTTTACACTGCGCATCTCATTACAGGGGCCTTTACACTGCGCATCTCATTACAGGGGCCTTTACACGGCGCATCTCATTACAGGGGCCTTTACACGGCGCATCTCATTACAGGGGCCTTTACACGGCGCATCTCATTACAGGGGCCTTTACACGGCGCATCTCATTACAGGGGCCTTTACACGGCGCATCTCATTACAGGGGCCTTTACACGGCGCATCTCATTACAGGGGCCTTTACACGGCGCATCTCATTACAGGGGCCTTTACACAGCGCATCTCATTACAGGGGCATTTACACTGCGCATCTCATTACAGGGGCATTTCCACTGCGCATCTCATTACAGGGGCATTTACACTGCGCATCTCATTACAGGGTCCTTTACACTGCGCATCTCATTACGGGGCATTTACACTGCGCATCTCATTACAGGGGCATTTATACTGGGCATCACTTTACAGGGGCATATACACTGCGCATCTCATTACAGGACATTTACACTGCGCATCTCATTACAGGGGCATTTACACTGCGCATTTCATTACAGGGGCATTTACACTGCGCATCTCATTACAGGGGCATTTACACTGCGCATCTCATTACGGGGCATTTACACTGCGCTTCTCATTACAGGGGCATTTACACTGCGCATCTCATTACAGGGGCATTTACACTGCGCATCTCATTACAGGGGCATTTACACTGCGCATCTCATTACAGGGGCATTTACACTGCGCATCTCATTACGGGGCATTTAGACTGCGCATCTCATTACGGGGCATTTACACTGCGCATCTCATTACGGGGCATTTACACTGCGCATCTCATTACAGGGGCATTTACACTGCGCATCTCATTGCAGGGGCATTTACACTGCGCAACTCATTACAGGGGCATTTACACTGCGCAACTCATTACAGGGGCCTTTACACTGCGCATCTCATTACAGGGGCCTTTACACTGCGATCTCATTACAGGGGCCTTTACACTGCGCATCTCATTACGGGGCATTTACACTGTGCTTCTCATTACAGGGGCATTTACACTGCGCATCTCATTACAGGGGCATTTACACTGCGCATCTCATTACAGGGGCATTTACACTGCGCATCTCATTACGGGGCATTTACACTGCGCATCTCATTACGGGGCATTTACACTGCGCATCTCATTACGGGGCATTTACACTGCGCATCTCATTACAGGGGCATTTACACTGCGCATCTCATTACAGGGGCATTTACACTGCGCATCTCATTACGGGGCATTTACACTGCGCATCTCATTACGGGGCATTTACACTGCGCATCTCATTACGGGGGCATTTACACTGCGCATCTCATTGCGGGGGCCTTTACACTGCGCATCTCATTACGGGGGCCTTTACACTGCGCATCTCATTACAGGGGCCTTTACACTGCGCATCTCATTACAGGGGCCTTTACACTGCGCATCTCATTACAGGGGCCTTTACACTGCGCATCTCATTACAGGGGCCTTTAAACTGCGCATCTCATTACAGGGGCCTTTACACTGCGCATCTCATTACAGGGGCATTTACACTGCGCATGTCATTACAGGGGCATTTACACTGCGCATGTCATTACAGGGGCATTTACACTGCACATGTCATTACAGGGGCATTTACACTGCGCATGTCATTACAGGGGCCTTTACACTGCGCATCTCATTACGGGGCTTTTACACTGCGCATCTCATTACAGGGTCCTTTACACTGCGCATCTCATTACGGGGCATTTACACTGCGCATCTCATTACAGGGGCATTTACACTGCGCATCTCATTACAGGGGCATTTACACTGCGCATCTCATTACAGGGGCCTTTACACTGCGCATCTCATTACAGGGGCATTTACACTGCGCATCTCATTACAGGGGCATTTACACTGCGCATCTCATTACAGGGGCATTTACACTGCGCATCTCATTACAGGGGCATTTACACTGCGCATCTCATTACAGGGGCATTTACACTGCGCATCTCATTACAGGGGCATTTACACTGCGCATCTCATTACAGGGGCCTTTACACTGCGCATCTCATTACAGGGGCCTTTACACTGCGCATCTCATTACAGGGGCCTTTACACGGCGCATCTCATTACAGGGGCCTTTACACGGCGCATCTCATTACAGGGGCCTTTACACGGCGCATCTCATTACAGGGGCCTTTACACGGCGCATCTCATTACAGGGGCCTTTACACGGCGCATCTCATTACAGGGGCCTTTACACGGCGCATCTCATTACAGGGGCCTTTACACAGCGCATCTCATTACAGGGGCATTTACACTGCGCATCTCATTACAGGGGCATTTCCACTGCGCATCTCATTACAGGGGCATTTACACTGCGCAATTCATTACAGGGTCCTTTACACTGCGCATCTCATTACGGGGCATTTACACTGCGCATCTCATTACAGGGGCATTTATACTGGGCATCACTTTACAGGGGCATTTACACTGCGCATCTCATTACAGGACATTTACACTGCGCATCTCATTACAGGGGCATTTACACTGCGCATTTCATTACAGGGGCATTTACACTGCGCATCTCATTACAGTGTAAATGCCCCTGTAATGAGATGCGCCGTGTAAATGCCCCTGTAATGAGATGCGCAGTGTAAATGCCCCTGTAATGAGATGCGCAGTGTAAATGCCCCTGTAATGAGATGCGCAGTGTAAATGCCCCTGTAATGAGATGCGCAGTGTAAATGCCCCTGTAATGAGATGCGCAGTGTAAATGCCCCTGTAATGAGATGCGCAGTGTAAATGCCCCTGTAATGAGATGCGCAGTGTAAATGCCCCTGTAATGAGATGCGCAGTGTAAAGACCCTTGTAATGAGATGCGCAATGTAAAGGCCCCTGTAATGAGATGCGCAGTGTAAAGGCCCCTGTAATGAGATGCGCAATGTAAATGCCCCTGTAATGATATGCGCAGTGTAAATGCCCCGTAATGGGATGCCCAGTGTAAATGCCCCTTAATGAGATGCACAGTGTAAATGCCCTGTAATGAGATGCGCAGTGTAAATGCCCCGTAATGAGATGCACAGTGTAAATGCCCCTGTAATGACATGCGCAGTGTAAATGCCCCTGTAATGAGATGCGCAGTGTAAATGCCCCTGTAATGAGATGCGCAGTGTAAATGCCCCTGTAATGAGAAGCGCAGTGTAAATGCCCCTGTAATGAGATGCGCAGTGTAAATGCCACTGTAATGAGATGCGCAGTGTAAAGGCCCTTGTAATGAGATGCGCAGTGTAAAGGCCCCTGTAATGAGATGCGCAGTGTAAAGGCCCCTGTAATGAGATGTGCTGTGTAAAGGCCCCTGTAATGAGATGCGCCGTGTAAAGGCCCCTGTAATGAGATGCGCCGTGTAAAGGCCCCTCTAATGAGATGCGCCGTGTAAAGGCCCCTGTAATGAGATGCGCAATGTAAAGCCCCTGTAATGAGATGCGCAGTGTAAATGCCCCGTAATGGGATGCCCAGTGTAAATGCCCTTAATGAGATGCACAGTGTAAATGCCATGTAATGAGATGCGCAGTGTAAATGCCCCGTAATGAGATGCACAGTGTAAATTCCCCTGTAATGACATGCGCAGTGTAAATGCCCCTGTAATGACATGCGCAGTGTAAATGCCCCTGTAATGACATGCGCAGTGTAAATTCCCCGTAATGAGATGCGCAGTGTAAAGGACCTTGTAATGAGATGCGCAGTGTAAATGCCCCGTAATGAGATGCACAGTGTAAATTCCCCTGTAAAGACATGCGCAGTGTAAATGCCCCTGTAATGACATGCGCAGTGTAAATGCCCCTGTAATGACATGCGCAGTGTAAATTCCCCGTAATGAGATGCGCAGTGTAAAGGACCCTGTAATGAGATGCGCAGTGTAAAAGCCCCGTAATGAGATGCGCAGTGTAAAGGCCCCTGTAATGAGATGCGCAGTGTAAATGCCCCTGTAATGAGATGCGCAGTGTAAATGCCCCTGTAATGAGATGCGCAGTGTAAATGCCCCTGTAATGAGATGCGCAGTGTAAATGCCCCTGTAATGAGATGCGCAGTGTAAAGGCCCCTGTAATGAGATGCGCAGTGTAAATGCCTCTGTAATGAGATGCGCAGTGTAAAGGCCCCTGTAATGAGATGCGCAGTGTAAATGCCCCTGTAATGAGATGCTCAGTGTAAATTCCCCTGTAATGAGATGCGCAGTGTAAATGCCCCTGTAATGAGATGCGCCGTGTAAAGGACCCTGTAATGAGATGCGCCGTGTAAAGGCCCCTGTAATGAGATGCGCAATGTAAATGCCCCTGTAATGAGATGCGCAGTATAAATGCCCCTGTAATGAGATGCGCAGTTTAAATGCCCCTGTAATGAGATGCGCAGTTTAAATGCCCCTGTAATGAGATGCGCAGTGTAAATGCCCCTGTAATGAGATGCGCAGTGTAAAGACCCTTGTAATGAGATGTGCAATGTAAAGGCCCCTGTAATGAGATGCGCAGTGTAAAGGCCCCTGTAATGAGATGTGCTGTGTAAAGGCCCCTGTAATGAGATGCGCCGTGTAAAGGACCCTGTAATGAGATGCGCCGTGTAAAGGCCCCTGTAATGAGATGCGCCGTGTAAAGGCCCCTGTAATGAGATGCGCAATGTAAATGCCCCTGTAATGAGATGCGCAGTGTAAATGCCCCGTAATGGGATGCCCATTGTAAATGCCCCTTAATGAGATGCGCAGTGTAAATGCCCCTGTAATGAGATGCGCAGTGGAAATGCCCCTGTAATGAGATGCGCAGTGTAAATGCCCCTGTAATGAGATGCGCAGTGTAAATGCCCCTGTAATGAGATGCGCAGTGTAAATGCCCCTGTAATGAGATGCGCAGTGTAAATGCCCCTGTAATGAGATGCGCAGTGTAAAGACCCTTGTAATGAGATGCGCAATGTAAAGGCCCCTGTAATGAGATGCGCAGTGTAAAGGCCCCTGTAATGAGATGCGCAATGTAAATGCCCCTGTAATGAGATGCGCAGTGTAAATGCCCCGTAATGGGATGCCCAGTGTAAATGCCCCTTAATGAGATGCACAGTGTAAATGCCCTGTAATGAGATGCGCAATGTAAATGCCCCGTAATGAGATGCACAGTGTAAATGCCCCTGTAATGACATGCGCAGTGTAAATGCCCCTGTAATGAGATGCGCAGTGTAAATGCCCCTGTAATGAGATGCGCAGTGTAAATGCCCCTGTAATGAGAAGCGCAGTGTAAATGCCCCTGTAATGAGATGCGCAGTGTAAATGCCACTGTAATGAGATGCGCAGTGTAAAGGCCCTTGTAATGAGATGCGCAGTGTAAAGGCCCCTGTAATGAGATGCGCAGTGTAAAGGCCCCTGTAATGAGATGTGCTGTGTAAAGGCCCCTGTAATGAGATGCGCCGTGTAAAGGCCCCTGTAATGAGATGCGCCGTGTAAAGGCCCCTCTAATGAGATGCGCCGTGTAAAGGCCCCTGTAATGAGATGCGCAATGTAAAGCCCCTGTAATGAGATGCGCAGTGTAAATGCCCCGTAATGGGATGCCCAGTGTAAATGCCCTTAATGAGATGCACAGTGTAAATGCCATGTAATGAGATGCGCAGTGTAAATGCCCCGTAATGAGATGCACAGTGTAAATTCCCCTGTAATGACATGCGCAGTGTAAATGCCCCTGTAATGACATGCGCAGTGTAAATGCCCCTGTAATGACATGCGCAGTGTAAATTCCCCGTAATGAGATGCGCAGTGTAAAGGACCTTGTAATGAGATGCGCAGTGTAAATGCCCCGTAATGAGATGCACAGTGTAAATTCCCCTGTAAAGACATGCGCAGTGTAAATGCCCCTGTAATGACATGCGCAGTGTAAATGCCCCTGTAATGACATGCGCAGTGTAAATTCCCCGTAATGAGATGCGCAGTGTAAAGGACCCTGTAATGAGATGCGCAGTGTAAAAGCCCCGTAATGAGATGCGCAGTGTAAAGGCCCCTGTAATGAGATGCGCCGTGTAAAGGCCCCTGTAATGAGATGCGCAATGTAAATGCCCCTGTAATGAGATGCGCAGTATAAATGCCCCTGTAATGAGATGCGCAGTTTAAATGCCCCTGTAATGAGATGCGCAGTTTAAATGCCCCTGTAATGAGATGCGCAGTGTAAATGCCCCTGTAATGAGATGCGCAGTGTAAAGACCCTTGTAATGAGATGTGCAATGTAAAGGCCCCTGTAATGAGATGCGCAGTGTAAAGGCCCCTGTAATGAGATGTGCTGTGTAAAGGCCCCTGTAATGAGATGCGCCGTGTAAAGGACCCTGTAATGAGATGCGCCGTGTAAAGGCCCCTGTAATGAGATGCGCCGTGTAAAGGCCCCTGTAATGAGATGCGCAATGTAAATGCCCCTGTAATGAGATGCGCAGTGTAAATGCCCCGTAATGGGATGCCCATTGTAAATGCCCCTTAATGAGATGCGCAGTGTAAATGCCCCTGTAATGAGATGCGCAGTGGAAATGCCCCTGTAATGAGATGCGCAGTGTAAATGCCCCTGTAATGAGATGCGCAGTGTAAATGCCCCTGTAATGAGATGCGCAGTGTAAATGCCCCTGTAATGAGATGCGCAGTGTAAATGCCCCTGTAATGAGATGCGCAGTGTAAAGACCCTTGTAATGAGATGCGCAATGTAAAGGCCCCTGTAATGAGATGCGCAGTGTAAAGGCCCCTGTAATGAGATGCGCAATGTAAATGCCCCTGTAATGAGATGCGCAGTGTAAATGCCCCGTAATGGGATGCCCAGTGTAAATGCCCCTTAATGAGATGCACAGTGTAAATGCCCTGTAATGAGATGCGCAGTGTAAATGCCCCTGTAATGAGATGCGCAGTGTAAAGGCCCCTGTAATGAGATGCGCAGTGTAAATGCCTCTGTAATGAGATGCGCAGTGTAAAGGCCCCTGTAATGAGATGCGCAGTGTAAAGGACCCTGTAATGAGATGCGCCGTGTAAAGGCCCCTGTAATGAGATGCGCAATGTAAATGCCCCTGTAATGAGATGCGCAGTATAAATGCCCCTGTAATGAGATGCGCAGTTTAAATGCCCCTGTAATGAGATGCGCAGTTTAAATGCCCCTGTAATGAGATGCGCAGTGTAAATGCCCCTGTAATGAGATGCGCAGTGTAAAGACCCTTGTAATGAGATGTGCAATGTAAAGGCCCCTGTAATGAGATGCGCAGTGGAAATGCCCCTGTAATGAGATGCGCAGTGTAAATGCCCCTGTAATGAGATGCGCAGTGTAAATGCCCCTGTAATGAGATGCGCAGTGTAAATGCCCCTGTAATGAGATGCGCAGTGTAAATGCCCCTGTAATGAGATGCGCAGTGTAAATGCCCCTGTAATGAGATGCGCAGTGTAAATGCCCCTGTAATGAGATGCGCAGTGTAAATGCCCCTGTAATGAGATGCGCAGTGTAAATGCCCCTGTAATGAGATGCGCAGTGTAAAGACCCTTGTAATGAGATGCGCAATGTAAAGGCCCCTGTAATGAGATGCGCAGTGTAAAGGCCCCTGTAATGAGATGCGCAATGTAAATGCCCCTGTAATGAGATGCGCAGTGTAAATGCCCCGTAATGGGATGCCCAGTGTAAATGCCCCTTAATGAGATGCACAGTGTAAATGCCCTGTAATGAGATGCGCAATGTAAATGCCCCGTAATGAGATGCACAGTGTAAATGCCCCTGTAATGACATGCGCAGTGTAAATGCCCCTGTAATGAGATGCGCAGTGTAAATGCCCCTGTAATGAGATGCGCAGTGTAAATGCCCCTGTAATGAGAAGCGCAGTGTAAATGCCCCTGTAATGAGATGCGCAGTGTAAATGCCACTGTAATGAGATGCGCAGTGTAAAGGCCCTTGTAATGAGATGCGCAGTGTAAAGGCCCCTGTAATGAGATGCGCAGTGTAAAGGCCCCTGTAATGAGATGTGCTGTGTAAAGGCCCCTGTAATGAGATGCGCCGTGTAAAGGCCCCTGTAATGAGATGCGCCGTGTAAAGGCCCCTCTAATGAGATGCGCCGTGTAAAGGCCCCTGTAATGAGATGCGCAATGTAAAGCCCCTGTAATGAGATGCGCAGTGTAAATGCCCCGTAATGGGATGCCCAGTGTAAATGCCCTTAATGAGATGCACAGTGTAAATGCCATGTAATGAGATGCGCAGTGTAAATGCCCCGTAATGAGATGCACAGTGTAAATTCCCCTGTAATGACATGCGCAGTGTAAATGCCCCTGTAATGACATGCGCAGTGTAAATGCCCCTGTAATGACATGCGCAGTGTAAATTCCCCGTAATGAGATGCGCAGTGTAAAGGACCTTGTAATGAGATGCGCAGTGTAAATGCCCCGTAATGAGATGCACAGTGTAAATTCCCCTGTAAAGACATGCGCAGTGTAAATGCCCCTGTAATGACATGCGCAGTGTAAATGCCCCTGTAATGACATGCGCAGTGTAAATTCCCCGTAATGAGATGCGCAGTGTAAAGGACCCTGTAATGAGATGCGCAGTGTAAAAGCCCCGTAATGAGATGCGCAGTGTAAAGGCCCCTGTAATGAGATGCGCCGTGTAAAGGCCCCTGTAATGAGATGCGCAATGTAAATGCCCCTGTAATGAGATGCGCAGTATAAATGCCCCTGTAATGAGATGCGCAGTTTAAATGCCCCTGTAATGAGATGCGCAGTTTAAATGCCCCTGTAATGAGATGCGCAGTGTAAATGCCCCTGTAATGAGATGCGCAGTGTAAAGACCCTTGTAATGAGATGTGCAATGTAAAGGCCCCTGTAATGAGATGCGCAGTGTAAAGGCCCCTGTAATGAGATGTGCTGTGTAAAGGCCCCTGTAATGAGATGCGCCGTGTAAAGGACCCTGTAATGAGATGCGCCGTGTAAAGGCCCCTGTAATGAGATGCGCCGTGTAAAGGCCCCTGTAATGAGATGCGCAATGTAAATGCCCCTGTAATGAGATGCGCAGTGTAAATGCCCCGTAATGGGATGCCCATTGTAAATGCCCCTTAATGAGATGCGCAGTGTAAATGCCCCTGTAATGAGATGCGCAGTGGAAATGCCCCTGTAATGAGATGCGCAGTGTAAATGCCCCTGTAATGAGATGCGCAGTGTAAATGCCCCTGTAATGAGATGCGCAGTGTAAATGCCCCTGTAATGAGATGCGCAGTGTAAATGCCCCTGTAATGAGATGCGCAGTGTAAAGACCCTTGTAATGAGATGCGCAATGTAAAGGCCCCTGTAATGAGATGCGCAGTGTAAAGGCCCCTGTAATGAGATGCGCAATGTAAATGCCCCTGTAATGAGATGCGCAGTGTAAATGCCCCGTAATGGGATGCCCAGTGTAAATGCCCCTTAATGAGATGCACAGTGTAAATGCCCTGTAATGAGATGCGCAGTGTAAATGCCCCTGTAATGAGATGCGCAGTGTAAAGACCCTTGTAATGAGATGCGCAATGTAAAGGCCCCTGTAATGAGATGCGCAGTGTAAAGGCCCCTGTAATGAGATGCGCAATGTAAATGCCCCTGTAATGAGATGCGCAGTGTAAATGCCCCGTAATGGGATGCCCAGTGTAAATGCCCCTTAATGAGATGCACAGTGTAAATGCCCTGTAATGAGATGCGCAATGTAAATGCCCCGTAATGAGATGCACAGTGTAAATGCCCCTGTAATGACATGTGCAGTGTAAATGCCCCTGTAATGAGATGCGCAGTGTAAATGCCCCTGTAATGAGATGCGCAGTGTAAATGCCCCTGTAATGAGAAGCGCAGTGTAAATGCCCCTGTAATGAGATGCGCAGTGTAAATGCCACTGTAATGAGATGCGCAGTGTAAAGGCCCTTGTAATGAGATGCGCAGTGTAAAGGCCCCTGTAATGAGATGCGCAGTGTAAAGGCCCCTGTAATGAGATGTGCTGTGTAAAGGCCCCTGTAATGAGATGCGCCGTGTAAAGGCCCCTGTAATGAGATGCGCCGTGTAAAGGCCCCTCTAATGAGATGCGCCGTGTAAAGGCCCCTGTAATGAGATGCGCAATGTAAAGCCCCTGTAATGAGATGCGCAGTGTAAATGCCCCGTAATGGGATGCCCAGTGTAAATGCCCTTAATGAGATGCACAGTGTAAATGCCATGTAATGAGATGCGCAGTGTAAATGCCCCGTAATGAGATGCACAGTGTAAATTCCCCTGTAATGACATGCGCAGTGTAAATGCCCCTGTAATGACATGCGCAGTGTAAATGCCCCTGTAATGACATGCGCAGTGTAAATTCCCCGTAATGAGATGCGCAGTGTAAAGGACCTTGTAATGAGATGCGCAGTGTAAATGCCCCGTAATGAGATGCACAGTGTAAATTCCCCTGTAAAGACATGCGCAGTGTAAATGCCCCTGTAATGACATGCGCAGTGTAAATGCCCCTGTAATGACATGCGCAGTGTAAATTCCCCGTAATGAGATGCGCAGTGTAAAGGACCCTGTAATGAGATGCGCAGTGTAAAAGCCCCGTAATGAGATGCGCAGTGTAAAGGCCCCTGTAATGAGATGCGCCGTGTAAAGGCCCCTGTAATGAGATGCGCAATGTAAATGCCCCTGTAATGAGATGCGCAGTATAAATGCCCCTGTAATGAGATGCGCAGTTTAAATGCCCCTGTAATGAGATGCGCAGTTTAAATGCCCCTGTAATGAGATGCGCAGTGTAAATGCCCCTGTAATGAGATGCGCAGTGTAAAGACCCTTGTAATGAGATGTGCAATGTAAAGGCCCCTGTAATGAGATGCGCAGTGTAAAGGCCCCTGTAATGAGATGTGCTGTGTAAAGGCCCCTGTAATGAGATGCGCCGTGTAAAGGACCCTGTAATGAGATGCGCCGTGTAAAGGCCCCTGTAATGAGATGCGCCGTGTAAAGGCCCCTGTAATGAGATGCGCAATGTAAATGCCCCTGTAATGAGATGCGCAGTGTAAATGCCCCGTAATGGGATGCCCATTGTAAATGCCCCTTAATGAGATGCGCAGTGTAAATGCCCCTGTAATGAGATGCGCAGTGGAAATGCCCCTGTAATGAGATGCGCAGTGTAAATGCCCCTGTAATGAGATGCGCAGTGTAAATGCCCCTGTAATGAGATGCGCAGTGTAAATGCCCCTGTAATGAGATGCGCAGTGTAAATGCCCCTGTAATGAGATGCGCAGTGTAAAGACCCTTGTAATGAGATGCGCAATGTAAAGGCCCCTGTAATGAGATGCGCAGTGTAAAGGCCCCTGTAATGAGATGCGCAATGTAAATGCCCCTGTAATGAGATGCGCAGTGTAAATGCCCCGTAATGGGATGCCCAGTGTAAATGCCCCTTAATGAGATGCACAGTGTAAATGCCCTGTAATGAGATGCGCAATGTAAATGCCCCGTAATGAGATGCACAGTGTAAATGCCCCTGTAATGACATGCGCAGTGTAAATGCCCCTGTAATGAGATGCGCAGTGTAAATGCCCCTGTAATGAGATGCGCAGTGTAAATGCCCCTGTAATGAGAAGCGCAGTGTAAATGCCCCTGTAATGAGATGCGCAGTGTAAATGCCACTGTAATGAGATGCGCAGTGTAAAGGCCCTTGTAATGAGATGCGCAGTGTAAAGGCCCCTGTAATGAGATGCGCAGTGTAAAGGCCCCTGTAATGAGATGTGCTGTGTAAAGGCCCCTGTAATGAGATGCGCCGTGTAAAGGCCCCTGTAATGAGATGCGCCGTGTAAAGGCCCCTCTAATGAGATGCGCCGTGTAAAGGCCCCTGTAATGAGATGCGCAATGTAAAGCCCCTGTAATGAGATGCGCAGTGTAAATGCCCCGTAATGGGATGCCCAGTGTAAATGCCCTTAATGAGATGCACAGTGTAAATGCCATGTAATGAGATGCGCAGTGTAAATGCCCCGTAATGAGATGCACAGTGTAAATTCCCCTGTAATGACATGCGCAGTGTAAATGCCCCTGTAATGACATGCGCAGTGTAAATGCCCCTGTAATGACATGCGCAGTGTAAATTCCCCGTAATGAGATGCGCAGTGTAAAGGACCTTGTAATGAGATGCGCAGTGTAAATGCCCCGTAATGAGATGCACAGTGTAAATTCCCCTGTAAAGACATGCGCAGTGTAAATGCCCCTGTAATGACATGCGCAGTGTAAATGCCCCTGTAATGACATGCGCAGTGTAAATTCCCCGTAATGAGATGCGCAGTGTAAAGGACCCTGTAATGAGATGCGCAGTGTAAAAGCCCCGTAATGAGATGCGCAGTGTAAAGGCCCCTGTAATGAGATGCGCAGTGTAAATGCCCCTGTAATGAGATGCGCAGTGTAAATGCCCCTGTAATGAGATGCGCAGTGTAAATGCCCCTGTAATGAGATGCGCAGTGTAAATGCCCCTGTAATGAGATGCGCAGTGTAAAGGCCCCTGTAATGAGATGCGCAGTGTAAATGCCTCTGTAATGAGATGCGCAGTGTAAAGGCCCCTGTAATGAGATGCGCAGTGTAAATGCCCCTGTAATGAGATGCTCAGTGTAAATTCCCCTGTAATGAGATGCGCAGTGTAAATGCCCCTGTAATGAGATGCGCCGTGTAAAGGACCCTGTAATGAGATGCGCCGTGTAAAGGCCCCTGTAATGAGATGCGCAATGTAAATGCCCCTGTAATGAGATGCGCAGTATAAATGCCCCTGTAATGAGATGCGCAGTTTAAATGCCCCTGTAATGAGATGCGCAGTTTAAATGCCCCTGTAATGAGATGCGCAGTGTAAATGCCCCTGTAATGAGATGCGCAGTGTAAAGACCCTTGTAATGAGATGTGCAATGTAAAGGCCCCTGTAATGAGATGCGCAGTGTAAAGGCCCCTGTAATGAGATGTGCTGTGTAAAGGCCCCTGTAATGAGATGCGCCGTGTAAAGGCCCCTGTAATGAGATGCGCCGTGTAAAGGCCCCTGTAATGAGATGCGCCGTGTAAAGGCCCCTGTAATGAGATGCGCAATGTAAATGCCCCTGTAATGAGATGCGCAGTGAAAATGCCCCGTAATGGGATGCCCATTGTAAATGCCCCTTAATGAGATGCGCAGTGTAAATGCCCCTGTAATGAGATGCGCAGTGTAAATGCCCCTGTAATGACATGCGCAGTGTAAATGCCCCTGTAATGAGATGCGCAGTGTAAATGCCCCTGTAATGAGATGCGCAGTGTAAATGCCCCTGTAATGAGATGCGCCGTGTAAATGCCCCTGTAATGAGATGCGCCGTGTAAATGCCCCTGTAATGAGATGCGCAGTGTAAATGCCCCTGTAATGAGATGCGCAGTGTAAATGCCCCTGTAATGAGATGCACAGTGTAAATGCCCCTGTAATGAGATGCGCAGTGTAAATGCCCCTGTAATGAGATGCGCAGTGTAAATGCCCCTGTAATGAGATGCGCAGTGTAAATGCCCCTGTAATGAGATGCGCAGTGTAAATGCCCCGTAATGAGATGCGCAGTGTAAATGACCCTGTAATGAGATGCGCAGTGTAAATGCCCCTGTAATGAGATGCGCCGTGTAAATGCCCCTGTAATGAGATGCGCCGTGTAAATGCCCCTGTAATGAGATGCGCCGTGTAAATGCCCCTGTAATGAGATGCGCCGTGTAAATGCCCCTGTAATGAGATGCGCAGTGTAAATGCCCCTGTAATGAGATGCGCAGTGTAAATGCCCCTGTAATGAGATGCTCAGTGTAAATTCCCCTGTAATGAGATGCGCAGTGAAATTGCCCCTGTAATGAGATGCGCAGTGTAAATGCCCCTGTAATGAGATGCGCAGTGTAAAGACCCTTGTAATGAGATGCGCAATGTAAAGGCCCCTGTAATGAGATGCGCAGTGTAAAGGCCCCTGTAATGAGATGCGCTGTGTAAAGGCCCCTGTAATGAGATGCGCCGTGTAAAGGACCCTGTAATGAGATGCGCCGTGTAAAGGCCCCTGTAATGAGATGCGCAGTGTAAATGCCTCTGTAATGAGATGCGCAGTGTAAGGGGCCTTTACACTGCGCATCTCATTACAGGGGCATTTACACTGCGCATCTCATTACAGGGGCATTTACACTGCGCATCTCATTACAGGGGCATTTACACTGCGCATCTCATTACAGGGGCATTTACACTGCGCATCTCATTACAGGGGCATTTACACTGCGCATCTCATTACAGGGGCATTTACACTGCGCATCTCATTACAGGGGCCTTTACACTGCGCATCTCATTACAGGGGCCTTTACACTGCGCATCTCATTACAGGGGCCTTTACACGGCGCATCTCATTACAGGGGCCTTTACACGGCGCATCTCATTACAGGGGCCTTTACACGGCGCATCTCATTACAGGGGCCTTTACACGGCGCATCTCATTACAGGGGCCTTTACACGGCGCATCTCATTACAGGGGCCTTTACACGGCGCATCTCATTACAGGGGCCTTTACACGGCGCATCTCATTACAGGGGCCTTTACACAGCGCATCTCATTACAGGGGCATTTACACTGCGCATCTCATTACAGGGGCATTTCCACTGCGCATCTCATTACAGGGGCATTTACACTGCGCATCTCATTACAGGGTCCTTTACACTGCGCATCTCATTACGGGGCATTTACACTGCGCATCTCATTACAGGGGCATTTATACTGGGCATCACTTTACAGGGGCATATACACTGCGCATCTCATTACAGGACATTTACACTGCGCATCTCATTACAGGGGCATTTACACTGCGCATTTCATTACAGGGGCATTTACACTGCGCATCTCATTACAGGGGCATTTACACTGCGCATCTCATTACGGGGCATTTACACTGCGCTTCTCATTACAGGGGCATTTACACTGCGCATCTCATTACAGGGGCATTTACACTGCGCATCTCATTACAGGGGCATTTACACTGCGCATCTCATTACAGGGGCATTTACACTGCGCATCTCATTACGGGGCATTTAGACTGCGCATCTCATTACGGGGCATTTACACTGCGCATCTCATTACGGGGCATTTACACTGCGCATCTCATTACAGGGGCATTTACACTGCGCATCTCATTGCAGGGGCATTTACACTGCGCAACTCATTACAGGGGCATTTACACTGCGCAACTCATTACAGGGGCCTTTACACTGCGCATCTCATTACAGGGGCCTTTACACTGCGATCTCATTACAGGGGCCTTTACACTGCGCATCTCATTACGGGGCATTTACACTGCGCTTCTCATTACAGGGGCATTTACACTGCGCATCTCATTACAGGGGCATTTACACTGCGCATCTCATTACAGGGGCATTTACACTGCGCATCTCATTACGGGGCATTTACACTGCGTATCTCATTACGGGGCATTTACACTGCGCATCTCATTACAGGGGCATTTACACTGCGCATCTCATTACAGGGGCATTTACACTGCGCATCTCATTACAGGGGCATTTACACTGCGCATCTCATTACGGGGCATTTACACTGTGCATCTCATTACGGGGCATTTACACTGCGCATCTCATTACGGGGGCATTTACACTGCGCATCTCATTACGGGGGCATTTACACTGCGCATCTCATTGCGGGGGCCTTTACACTGCGCATCTCATTACGGGGGCCTTTACACTGCGCATCTCATTACAGGGGCCTTTACACTGCGCATCTCATTACAGGGGCCTTTACACTGCGCATCTCATTACAGGGGCCTTTACACTGCGCATCTCATTACAGGGGCCTTTACACTGCGCATCTCATTACAGGGGCCTTTACACTGCGCATCTCATTACAGGGGCATTTAAACTGCGCATCTCATTACAGGGGCATTTACACTGCGCATCTCATTACAGGGGCATTTACACAGCGCATGTCATTACAGGGGCATTTACACTGCGCATGTCATTACAGGGGCATTTACACTGCGCATGTCATTACAGGGGCATTTACACTGCGCATGTCATTACAGGGGCCTTTACACTGCGCATCTCATTACGGGGCTTTTACACTGCGCATCTCATTACAGGGTCCTATACACTGAGCATCTCATTACGGGGCATTTACACTGCGCATCTCATTACAGGGGCATTTACACTGCGCATCTCATTACAGGGGCATTTACACTGCGCATCTCATTACAGGGGCCTTTACACTGTGCATCTCATTACAGGGGCATTTACACTGCGCATCTCATTACAGGGGCATTTACACTGCGCATCTCATTACAGGGGCATTTACACTGCGCATCTCATTACAGGGGCATTTACACTGCGCATCTCATTACAGGGGCATTTACACTGCGCATCTCATTACAGGGGCCTTTACACTGCGCATCTCATTACAGGGGCCTTTACACTGCGCATCTCATTACAGGGGCCTTTACACGGCGCATCTCATTACAGGAGCCTTTACACGGCGCATCTCATTACAGGGGCCTTTACACGGCGCATCTCATTACAGGGGCCTTTACACGGCGCATCTCATTACAGGGGCCTTTACACGGCGCATCTCATTACAGGGGCCTTTACACGGCGCATCTCATTACAGGGGCCTTTACACAGCGCATCTCATTACAGGGGCATTTACACTGCGCATCTCATTACAGGGGCATTTCCACTGCGCATCTCATTACAGGGGCATTTACACTGCGCATCTCATTACAGGGTCCTTTACACTGCGCATCTCATTACGGGGCATTTACACTGCGCATCTCATTACAGGGGCATTTATACTGGGCATCACTTTACAGGGGCATTTACACTGCGCATCTCATTACAGGACATTTACACTGCGCATCTCATTACAGGGGCATTTACACTGCGCATTTCATTACAGGGGCATTTACACTGCGCATCTCATTACAGTGTAAATGCCCCTGTAATGAGATGCGCCGTGTAAATGCCCCTGTAATGAGATGCGCAGTGTAAATGCCCCTGTAATGAGATGCGCAGTGTAAATGCCCCTGTAATGAGATGCGCAGTGTAAATGCCCCTGTAATGAGATGCGCAGTGTAAATGCCCCTGTAATGAGATGCGCAGTGTAAATGCCCCTGTAATGAGATGCGCAGTGTAAATGCCCCTGTAATGAGATGCGCAGTGTAAATGCCCCTGTAATGAGATGCGCAGTGTAAAGACCCTTGTAATGAGATGCGCAATGTAAAGGCCCCTGTAATGAGATGCGCAGTGTAAAGGCCCCTGTAATGAGATGCGCAATGTAAATGCCCCTGTAATGAGATGCGCAGTGTAAATGCCCCGTAATGGGATGCCCAGTGTAAATGCCCCTTAATGAGATGCACAGTGTAAATGCCCTGTAATGAGATGCGCAGTGTAAATGCCCCGTAATGAGATGCACAGTGTAAATGCCCCTGTAATGACATGCGCAGTGTAAATGCCCCTGTAATGAGATGCGCAGTGTAAATGCCCCTGTAATGAGATGCGCAGTGTAAATGCCCCTGTAATGAGAAGCGCAGTGTAAATGCCCCTGTAATGAGATGCGCAGTGTAAATGCCACTGTAATGAGATGCGCAGTGTAAAGGCCCTTGTAATGAGATGAGCAGTGTAAAGGCCCCTGTAATGAGATGCGCAGTGTAAAGGCCCCTGTAATGAGATGTGCTGTGTAAAGGCCCCTGTAATGAGATGCGCCGTGTAAAGGCCCCTGTAATGAGATGCGCCGTGTAAAGGCCCCTCTAATGAGATGCGCCGTGTAAAGGCCCCTGTAATGAGATGCGCAATGTAAAGCCCCTGTAATGAGATGCGCAGTGTAAATGCCCCGTAATGGGATGCCCAGTGTAAATGCCCTTAATGAGATGCACAGTGTAAATGCCATGTAATGAGATGCGCAGTGTAAATGCCCCGTAATGAGATGCACAGTGTAAATTCCCCTGTAATGACATGCGCAGTGTAAATGCCCCTGTAATGACATGCGCAGTGTAAATGCCCCTGTAATGACATGCGCAGTGTAAATTCCCCGTAATGAGATGCGCAGTGTAAAGGACCTTGTAATGAGATGCGCAGTGTAAATGCCCCGTAATGAGATGCACAGTGTAAATTCCCCTGTAAAGACATGCGCAGTGTAAATGCCCCTGTAATGACATGCGCAGTGTAAATGCCCCTGTAATGACATGCGCAGTGTAAATTCCCCGTAATGAGATGCGCAGTGTAAAGGACCCTGTAATGAGATGCGCAGTGTAAAAGCCCCGTAATGAGATGCGCAGTGTAAAGGCCCCTGTAATGAGATGCGCAGTGTAAATGCCCCTGTAATGAGATGCGCAGTGTAAATGCCCCTGTAATGAGATGCGCAGTGTAAATGCCCCTGTAATGAGATGCGCAGTGTAAATGCCCCTGTAATGAGATGCGCAGTGTAAAGGCCCCTGTAATGAGATGCGCAGTGTAAATGCCTCTGTAATGAGATGCGCAGTGTAAAGGCCCCTGTAATGAGATGCACAGTGTAAATGCCCCTGTAATGAGATGCTCAGTGTAAATTCCCCTGTAATGAGATGCGCAGTGTAAATGCCCCTGTAATGAGATGCGCCGTGTAAAGGACCCTGTAATGAGATGCGCCGTGTAAAGGCCCCTGTAATGAGATGCGCAATGTAAATGCCCCTGTAATGAGATGCGCAGTATAAATGCCCCTGTAATGAGATGCGCAGTTTAAATGCCCCTGTAATGAGATGCGCAGTTTAAATGCCCCTGTAATGAGATGCGCAGTGTAAATGCCCCTGTAATGAGATGCGCAGTGTAAAGACCCTTGTAATGAGATGTGCAATGTAAAGGCCCCTGTAATGAGATGCGCAGTGTAAAGGCCCCTGTAATGAGATGTGCTGTGTAAAGGCCCCTGTAATGAGATGCGCCGTGTAAAGGCCCCTGTAATGAGATGCGCCGTGTAAAGGCCCCTGTAATGAGATGCGCCGTGTAAAGGCCCCTGTAATGAGATGCGCAATGTAAATGCCCCTGTAATGAGATGCGCAGTGTAAATGCCCCGTAATGGGATGCGCAGTGTAAATGCCCCTTAATGAGATGCGCAGTGTAAATGCCCCTGTAATGAGATGCGCAGTGTAAATGCCCCTGTAATGACATGCGCAGTGTAAATGCCCCTGTAATGAGATGCGCAGTGTAAATGCCCCTGTAATGAGATGCGCAGTGTAAATGCCCCTGTAATGAGATGCGCCGTGTAAATGCCCCTGTAATGAGATGCGCCGTGTAAATGCCCCTGTAATGAGATGCGCAGTGTAAATGCCCCTGTAATGAGATGCGCAGTGTAAATGCCCCTGTAATGAGATGCGCAGTGTAAATGCCCCTGTAATGAGATGCGCAGTGTAAATGCCCCTGTAATGAGATGCGCAGTGTAAATGCCCCTGTAATGAGATGCGCAGTGTAAATGCCCCTGTAATGAGATGCGCAGTGTAAATGCCCCTGTAATGAGATGCGCAGTGTAAATGCCCCTGTAATGAGATGCGCAGTGTAAATGCCCCGTAATGAGATGCGCAGTGTAAATGACCCTGTAATGAGATGCGCAGTGTAAATGCCCCTGTAATGAGATGCGCCGTGTAAATGCCCCTGTAATGAGATGCGCCGTGTAAATGCCCCTGTAATGAGATGCGCCGTGTAAATGCCCCTGTAATGAGATGCGCCGTGTAAATGCCCCTGTAATGAGATGCGCCGTGTAAATGCCCCTGTAATGAGATGCGCAGTGTAAATGCCCCTGTAATGAGATGCGCAGTGTAAATGCCCCTGTAATGAGATGCTCAGTGTAAATTCCCCTGTAATGAGATGCGCAGTGTAAATGCCCCTGTAATGAGATGCGCAGTGTAAATGCCCCTGTAATGAGATGCGCAGTGTAAAGACCCTTGTAATGAGATGCGCAATGTAAAGGCCCCTGTAATGAGATGCGCAGTGTAAAGGCCCCTGTAATGAGATGCGCTGTGTAAAGGCCCCTGTAATGAGATGCGCCGTGTAAAGGACCCTGTAATGAGATGCGCCGTGTAAAGGACCCTGTAATGAGATGCGCCGTGTAAAGGCCCCTGTAATGAGATGCGCAGTGTAAATGCCTCTGTAATGAGATGCGCAGTGTAAATGCCCCGTAATGAGATGCGCAGTGTAAATGCCCCTGTAATGACATGCGCAGTGTAAATGCCCCTGTAATGAGATGCGCCGTGTAAATGCCCCTGTAATGAGATGCGCCGTGTAAATGCCCCTGTAATGAGATGCGCAGTGTAAATGCCCCTGTAATGAGATGCGCAGTGTAAATGCCACTGTAATGAGATGCGCAGTGTAAATGCCCCTGTTATGAGATGCGCAGTGTAAATGCCCCTGTAATGAGATGCGCAGTGTAAAGACCCTTGTAATGAGATGCGCAATGTAAAGGCCCCTGTAATGAGATGCGCAGTGTAAAGGCCCCTGTAATGAGATGCGCTGTGTAAAGGCCCCTGTAATGAGATGCGCCGTGTAAAGGCCCCTGTAATGAGATGCGCAATGTAAATGCCCCTGTAATGAGATGCGCAGTGTAAATGCCCCGTAATGGGATGCCCAGTGTAAATGCCCCTTAATGAGATGCACAGTGTAAATGCCCTGTAATGAGATGCGCAGTGTAAATGCCCCGTAATGAGATGCACAGTGTAAATGCCCCTGTAATGACATGCGCAGTGTAAATGCCCCTGTAATGAGATGCGCAGTGTAAATGCCCCTGTAATGAGATGCGCAGTGTAAATGCCCCTGTAATGAGAAGCGCAGTGTAAATGCCCCTGTAATGAGATGCGCAGTGTAAATGCCACTGTAATGAGATGCGCAGTGTAAAGGCCCTTGTAATGAGATGCGCAGTGTAAATGCCCCTGTAATGAGATGCGCAGTGTAAATGCCCCTGTAATGAGATGCGCAGTGTAAATGCCCCTGTAATGAGATGCGCAGTGTAAATGCCCCTGTAATAAGATGCGCAGTGTAAATGCCCCTGTAATGAGATGCGCCGTGTAAATGCCCCTGTAATGAGATGCGCAGTGTAAATGCCCCTGTAATGAGATGCGCAGTGTAAATGGCCCTGTAATGAGATGCTCAGTGTAAATTCCCCTGTAATGAGATGCGCAGTGTAAATGCCCCTGTAATGAGATGCGCAGTGTAAATGCCCCTGTAATGAGATGCGCAGAGTAAAGACCCTTGTAATGAGATGCGCAATGTAAAGGCCCCTGTAATGAGATGCGCAGTGTAAAGGCCCCTGTAATGAGATGCGCTGTGTAAAGGCCCCTGTAATGAGATGCGCCGTGTAAAGGAGCCTGTAATGAGATGCGCCGTGTAAAGGCCCCTGTAATGAGATGCGCAGTCTAAATGCCTCTGTAATGAGATGCGCAGTGTAAATGCCCCTGTAATGAGATGCGCAGTGTAAATGCCCCTGTAATGAGATGCGCAGTGTAAATGCCCCTGTAATGAGATGCGCCGTGTAAATGCCCCTGTAATGAGATGCGCCGTGTAAATGCCCCTGTAATGAGATGCGCAGTGTAAATGCCCCTGTAATGAGATGCGCAGTGTAAATGCCCCTGTAATGAGATGCGCAGTGTAAATGCCCCTGTAATGAGATGCGCAGTGTAAATGCCCCTGTAATGAGATGCGCAGTGTAAATGCCCCTGTAATGAGATGCGCAGTGTAAATGCCCCTGTAATGAGATGCGCAGTGTAAATGCCCCTGTAATGAGATGCGCAGTGTAAAGACCCTTGTAATGAGATGCGCAATGTAAAGGCCCCTGTAATGAGATGCGCAGTGTAAAGGCCCCTGTAATGAGATGCGCAATGTAAATGCCCCTGTAATGAGATGCGCAGTGTAAATGCCCCTGTAATGACATGCGCAGTGTAAATGCCCCTGTAATGAGATGCGCAGTGTAAATGCCCCTGTAATGAGATGCGCAGTGTAAATGCCCCTGTAATGAGATGCGCAGTGTAAATGCCCCTGTAATGAGATGCGCAGTGTAAATGCCCCGTAATGAGATGCGCAGTGTAAATGACCCTGTAATGAGATGCGCAGTGTAAATGCCCCTGTAATGAGATGCGCCGTGTAAATGCCCCTGTAATGAGATGCGCCGTGTAAATGCCCCTGTAATGAGATGCGCAGTGTAAATGCCCCTGTAATGAGATGCGCAGTGTAAATGCCCCTGTAATGAGATGCGCAGTGTAAATGCCCCTGTAATGAGATGCGCAGTGTAAATGCCCCTGTAATGAGATGCTCAGTGTAAATTCCCCTGTAATGAGATGCGCAGTGTAAATGCCCCTGTAATGAGATGCGCAGTGTAAATGCCCCTGTAATGAGATGCGCAGTGTAAAGACCCTTGTAATTAGATGCGCAATGTAAAGGCCCCTGTAATGAGATGCGCAGTGTAAAGGCCCCTGTAATGAGATGCGCTGTGTAAAGGCCCCTGTAATGAGATGCGCCGTGTAAAGGACCCTGTAATGAGATGCGCCGTGTAAAGGCCCCTGTAATGAGATGCGCAGTGTAAATGCCTCTGTAATGAGATGCGCAGTGTAAATGCCCCGTAATGAGATGCGCAGTGTAAATGCCCCTGTAATGAGATGCGCAGTGTAAATGCCCCTGTAATGAGATGCGCCGTGTAAATGCCCCTGTAATGAGATGCGCCGTGTAAATGCCCCTGTAATGAGATGCGCAGTGTAAATGCCCCTGTAATGAGATGCGCAGTGTAAATGCCCCTGTAATGAGATGCGCAGTGTAAATGCCCCTGTAATGAGATGCTCAGTGTAAATTCCCCTGTAATGAGATGCGCAGTGTAAATGCCCCTGTAATGAGATGCGCAGTGTAAATGCCCCTGTAATGAGATGCGCAGTGTAAAGACCCTTGTAATTAGATGCGCAATGTAAAGGCCCCTGTAATGAGATGCGCAGTGTAAAGGCCCCTGTAATGAGATGCGCTGTGTAAAGGCCCCTGTAATGAGATGCGCCGTGTAAAGGACCCTGTAATGAGATGCGCCGTGTAAAGGCCCCTGTAATGAGATGCGCAGTGTAAATGCCTCTGTAATGAGATGCGCAGTGTAAATGCCCCGTAATGAGATGCGCAGTGTAAATGCCCCTGTAATGAGATGCGCAGTGTAAATGCCCCTGTAATGAGATGCGCCGTGTAAATGCCCCTGTAATGAGATGCGCCGTGTAAATGCCCCTGTAATGAGATGGGCAGTGTAAATGCCCCTGTAATGAGATGCGCAGTGTAAATGCCCCTGTAATGAGATGCGCAGTGTAAATGCCCCTGTAATGAGATGCGCAGTGTAAATGCCCCTGTAATGAGATGCGCAGTGTAAATGCCCCTGTAATGAGATGCGCAGTGTAAATGCCCCTGTAATGAGATGCGCAGTGTAAATGCCCCTGTAATGAGATGCGCAGTGTAAAGACCCTTGTAATGAGATGCGCAATGTAAAGGCCCCTGTAATGAGATGCGCAGTGTAAAGGCCCCTGTAATGAGATGCGCAATGTAAATGCCCCTGTAATGAGATGCGCAGTGTAAATGCCCCGTAATGGGATGCCCAGTGTAAATGCCCCTTAATGAGATGCACAGTGTAAATGCCCTGTAATGAGATGCGCAGTGTAAATGCCCCGTAATGAGATGCACAGTGTAAATGCCCCTGTAATGACATGCGCAGTGTAAATGCCCCTGTAATGAGATGCGCAGTGTAAATGCCCCTGTAATGAGATGCGCAGTGTAAATGCCCCTGTAATGAGAAGCGCAGTGTAAATGCCCCTGTAATGAGATGCGCAGTGTAAATGCCACTGTAATGAGATGCGCAGTGTAAAGGCCCTTGTAATGAGATGCGCAGTGTAAAGGCCCCTGTAATGAGATGCGCAGTGTAAAGGCCCCTGTAATGAGATGTGCTGTGTAAAGGCCCCTGTAATGAGATGCGCCATGTAAAGGCCCCTGTAATGAGATGCGCCGTGTAAAGGCCCCTCTAATGAGATGCGCCGTGTAAAGGCCCCTGTAATGAGATGCGCAATGTAAAGCCCCTGTAATGAGATGCGCAGTGTAAATGCCCCGTAATGGGATGCCCAGTGTAAATGCCCTTAATGAGATGCACAGTGTAAATGCCATGTAATGAGATGCGCAGTGTAAATGCCCCGTAATGAGATGCACAGTGTAAATTCCCCTGTAATGACATGCGCAGTGTAAATGCCCCTGTAATGACATGCGCAGTGTAAATGCCCCTGTAATGACATGCGCAGTGTAAATGCCCCTGTAATGACATGCGCAGTGTAAATTCCCCGTAATGAGATGCGCAGTGTAAAGGACCTTGTAATGAGATGCGCAGTGTTAATGCCCCGTAATGAGATGCACAGTGTAAATTCCCCTGTAAAGACATGCGCAGTGTAAATGCCCCTGTAATGACATGCGCAGTGTAAATGCCCCTGTAATGACATGCGCAGTGTAAATTCCCCGTAATGAGATGCGCAGTGTAAAGGACCCTGTAATGAGATGCGCAGTGTAAAAGCCCCGTAATGAGATGCGCAGTGTAAAGGCCCCTGTAATGAGATGCGCAGTGTAAATGCCCCTGTAATGAGATGCGCAGTGTAAATGCCCCTGTAATGAGATGCGCAGTGTAAATGCCCCTGTAATGAGATGCGCAGTGTAAAGGCCCCTGTAATGAGATGCGCAGTGTAAATGCCCCTGTAATGAGATGCTCAGTGTAAATTCCCCTGTAATGAGATGCGCAGTGTAAATGCCCCTGTATTGAGATGCGCCGTGTAAAGGACCCTGTAATGAGATGCGCCGTGTAAAGGCCCCTGTAATGAGATGCGCAATGTAAATGCCCCTGTAATGAGATGCGCAGTATAAATGCCCCTGTAATGAGATGCGCAGTTTAAATGCCCCTGTAATGAGATGCGCAGTTTAAATGCCCCTGTAATGAGATGCGCAGTGTAAATGCCCCTGTAATGAGATGCGCAGTGTAAAGACCCTTGTAATGAGATGTGCAATGTAAAGGCCCCTGTAATGAGATGCGCAGTGTAAAGGCCCCTGTAATGAGATGCGCTGTGTAAAGGCCCCTGTAATGAGATGCGCCGTGTAAAGGACCCTGTAATGAGATGCGCCGTGTAAAGGCCCCTGTAATGAGATGCGCCGTGTAAAGGCCCCTGTAATGAGATGCGCAATGTAAATGCCCCTGTAATGAGATGCGCAGTGTAAATGCCCCGTAATGGGATGCCCAGTGTAAATGCCCCTTAATGAGATGCGCAATGTAAATGCCCCTGTAATGAGATGCGCAGTGTAAATGCCCCTGTAATGACATGCGCAGTGTAAATGCCCCTGTAATGAGATGCGCAGTGTAAATGCCCCTGTAATGAGATGCGCAGTGTAAATGCCCCTGTAATGAGATGCGCAGTGTAAATGCCCCTGTAATGAGATGCGCAGTGTAAATGCCCCGTAATGAGATGCGCAGTGTAAATGACCCTGTAAAGAGATGCGCAGTGTAAATGCCCCTGTAATGAGATGCGCCGTGTAAATGCCCCTGTAATGAGATGCGCCGTGTAAATGCCCCTGTAATGAGATGCGCAGTGTAAATGCCCCTGTAATGAGATGCGCAGTGTAAATGCCCCTGTAATGAGATGCGCAGTGTAAATGCCCCTGTAATGAGATGCGCAGTGTAAATGCCCCTGTAATGAGATGCGCAGTGTAAATGCCCCTGTAATGAGATGCTCAGTGTAAATTCCCCTGTAATGAGATGCGCAGTGTAAATGCCCCTGTAATGAGATGCGCAGTGTAAATGCCCCTGTAATGAGATGCGCAGTGTAAAGACCCTTGTAATGAGATGCGCAATGTAAAGGCCCCTGTAATGAGATGCGCAGTGTAAAGGCCCCTGTAATGAGATGCGCTGTGTAAAGGCCCCTGTAATGAGATGCGCCGTGTAAAGGACCCTGTAATGAGATGCGCCGTGTAAAGGCCCCTGTAATGAGATGCGCAGTGTAAATGCCTCTGTAATGAGATGCGCAGTGTAAATGCCCCGTAATGAGATGCGCAGTGTAAATGCCCCTGTAATGAGATGCGCAGTGTAAATGCCCCTGTAATGAGATGCGCCGTGTAAATGCCCCTGTAATGAGATGCGCCGTGTAAATGCCCCTGTAATGAGATGCGCCGTGTAAATGCCCCTGTAATGAGATGCGCAGTGTAAATGCCCCTGTAATGAGATGCGCAGTGTAAATGCCCCTGTAATGAGATGCGCAGTGTAAATGCCCCTGTAATGAGATGCGCAGTGTAAATGCCCCTGTAATGAGATGCGCAGTGTAAATGCCCCTGTAATGAGATGCGCAGTGTAAATGCCCCTGTAATGAGATGCGCAGTGTAAAGACCCTTGTAATGAGATGCGCAATGTAAAGGCCCCTGTAATGAGATGCGCAGTGTAAAGGCCCCTGTAATGAGATGCGCAATGTAAATGCCCCTGTAATGAGATGCGCAATGTAAATGCCCCTGTAATGACATGCGCAGTGTAAATGCCCCTGTAATGAGATGCGCAGTGTAAATGCCCCTGTAATGAGATGCGCAGTGTAAATGCCCCTGTAATGAGATGCGCAGTGTAAATGCCCCTGTAATGAGATGCGCAGTGTAAATGCCCCGTAATGAGATGCGCAGTGTAAATGACCCTGTAATGAGATGCGCAGTGTAAATGCCCCTGTAATGAGATGCGCCGTGTAAATGCCCCTGTAATGAGATGCGCCGTGTAAATGCCCCTGTAATGAGATGCGCAGTGTAAATGCCCCTGTAATGAGATGCGCAGTGTAAATGCCCCTGTAATGAGATGCGCAGTGTAAATGCCCCTGTAATGAGATGCGCAGTGTAAATGCCCCTGTAATGAGATGCTCAGTGTAAATTCCCCTGTAATGAGATGCGCAGTGTAAATGCCCCTGTAATGAGATGCGCAGTGTAAATGCCCCTGTAATGAGATGCGCAGTGTAAAGACCCTTGTAATGAGATGCGCAATGTAAAGGCCCCTGTAATGAGATGCGCAGTGTAAAGGCCCCTGTAATGAGATGCGCTGTGTAAAGGCCCCTGTAATGAGATGCGCCGTGTAAAGGACCCTGTAATGAGATGCGCCGTGTAAAGGCCCCTGTAATGAGATGCGCAGTGTAAATGCCTCTGTAATGAGATGCGCAGTGTAAATGCCCCGTAATGAGATGCGCAGTGTAAATGCCCCTGTAATGAGATGCGCAGTGTAAATGCCCCTGTAATGAGATGCGCCGTGTAAATGCCCCTGTAATGAGATGCGCCGTGTAAATGCCCCTGTAATGAGATGCGCAGTGTAAATGCCCCTGTAATGAGATGCGCAGTGTAAATGCCCCTGTAATGAGATGCGCAGTGTAAATGCCCCTGTAATGAGATGCGCAGTGTAAATGCCCCTGTAATGAGATGCGCAGTGTAAATGCCCCTGTAATGAGATGCGCAGTGTAAAGACCCTTGAAATGAGATGCGCAATGTAAAGGCCCCTGTAATGAGATGCGCAGTGTAAAGGCCCCTGTAATGAGATGCGCTGTGTAAAGGCCCCTGTAATGAGATGCGCCGTGTAAAGGCCCCTGTAATGAGATGCGCAATGTAAATGCCCCTGTAATGAGATGCGCAGTGTAAATGCCCCGTAATGGGATGCCCAGTGTAAATGCCCCTTAATGAGATGCACAGTGTAAATGCCCTGTAATGAGATGCGCAGTGTAAATGCCCCGTAATGAGATGCACAGTGTAAATGCCCCTGTAATGACATGCGCAGTGTAAATGCCCCTGTAATGAGATGCGCAGTGTAAATGCCCCTGTAATGAGATGCGCAGTGTAAATGCCCCTGTAATGAGAAGCGCAGTGTAAATGCCCCTGTAATGAAATGCGCAGTGTAAATGCCACTGTAATGAGATGCGCAGTGTAAAGGCCCTTGTAATGAGATGCGCAGTGTAAAGGCCCCTGTAATGAGATGCGCAGTGTAAAGGCCCCTGTAATGAGATGTGCTGTGTAAAGGCCCCTGTAATGAGATGCGCCATGTAAAGGCCCCTGTAATGAGATGCGCCGTGTAAAGGCCCCTCTAATGAGATGCGCCGTGTAAAGGCCCCTGTAATGAGATGCGCAATGTAAAGCCCCTGTAATGAGATGCGCAGTGTAAATGCCCCTGTAATGAGATGCGCAGTGTAAATGCCCCTGTAATGAGATGCGCAGTGTAAATGCCCCTGTAATGAGATGCGCAGTGTAAATGCCCCTGTAATAAGATGCACAGTGTAAATTCCCCTGTTATGACATGCGCAGTGTAAATGCCCCTGTAATGACATGCGCAGTGTAAATGCCCCTGTAATGACATGCGCAGTGTAAATGCCCTGTAATGAGATGCGCAGTGTAAATGCCCCTGTAATGAGATGCGCAGTGTAAATGCCCCTGTAATGAGATGCGCCGTGTAAAGGCCCCTGTAATGAGATGCGCCGTGTAAAGGCCCCTCAAATGAGATGCGCCGTGTAAAGGCCCCTGTAATGAGATGCGCAATGTAAATGCCCCTGTAATGAGATGCGCAGTGTAAATGCCCCGTAATGGGATGCCCAGTGTAAATGCCCCTTAATGAGATGCACAGTGTAAATGCCCTTTAATGAGATGCGCAGTGTAAATGCCCCGTAATGAGATGCACAGTGTAAATTCCCCTGTAATGACATGCGCAGTGTAAATGCCCCTGTAATGAGATGTGCAGTGTAAATGCCCCTGTAATGAGATGCGCAGTGTAAATGCCCCTGTAATGAGATGCGCAGTGTAAATGCCCCTGTAATGAGATGCGCAGTGTAAATGCCCCGTAATGAGATGCGCAGTGTAAATGCCCCTGTAATGAGATGCGCAGTGTAAATGCCCCTGTAATGAGATGCGCAGTGTAAATGCCCCTGTAATGAGATGCCCAGTGTAAATGCCCCTGTAATGAGATGCACAGTGTAAATGCACCGTAATGAGATGCGCAGTGTAAAGGACCCTGTAATGAGATGCGCAGTGTAAATGCCCCTGTAATGAGATGCGCAGTGTAAATGCCCCTGTAATGAGATGCGCAGTGTAAATGCCCCTGTTATGAGATGCGCAGTTTAAATGCCCCTGTAATGAGATGCGCCGTGTAAAGGCCCCTGTAATGAGATGCGCAATGTAAATGCCCCTGTAATGAGATGCGCAGTGTAAATGCCCCGTAATGGGATGCCCAGTGTAAATGCCCCTTAATGAGATGCACATTGTAAATGCCCTGTAATGAGATGCGCAGTGTAAATGCCCCGTAATGAGATGCACAGTGTAAATTCCCCTGTAATGACATGCGCAGTGTAAATGCCCCTGTAATGAGATGTGCAGTGTAAATGCCCCTGTAATGAGATGCGCAGTGTAAATGCCCCTCTAATGAGATGCGCAGTGTAAATGCCCCTGTAATGAGATGCGCAGTGTAAATGCCCCGTAATGAGATGCGCAGTGTAAATGCCCCTGTAATGAGATGCGCAGTGTAAATGCCCCTGTAATGAGATGCCCAGTGTAAATGCCCCTGTAATGAGATGCACAGTGTAAATGCCCCTGTAATGAGATGCACAGTGTAAATGCCCCGTAATGAGATGCGCAGTGTAAAGGACCCTGTAATGAGATGCGCAGTGTAAATGCCCCTGTAATGAGATGTGCAGTGTAAATGCCCCTGTAATGAGATGCGCAGTGTAAATGCCCCTGTAATGAGATGCGCAGTGTAAATGCCCCTGTTATGAGATGCGCAGTTTAAATGCCCCTGTAATGAGATGCGCAGTGTAAATGCCACTTTAATGAGATGCGCAGTGTAAAGACCCTTGTAATGAGATGCGCAATGTAAAGGCCCCTGTAATGAGATGCGCAGTGTAAAGGCCCCTGTAATGAGATGCGCTGTGTAAAGGCCCCTGTAATGAGATGCGCCGTGTAAAGGCCCCTGTAATGAGATGCGCCGTGTAAAGGCCCCTGTAATGAGATGCGCCGTGTAAAGGCCCCTGTAATGAGATGCGCAATGTAAATGCCCCTGTAATGAGATGCGCAGTGTAAATGCCCCGTAATGGGATACCCAGTGTAAATGCCCCTTAATGAGATGCGCCATGTAAAGGCCCCTGTAATGAGATGCGCCGTGTAAAGGCACCTGTAATGAGATGCGCAGTGTAAATGCCCCGTAATGGGATGCTCAGTGTAAATGTCCCTTAATGAGATGCACAGTGTAAATGCCCTGTAATGAGATGCGCAGTGTAAATGCCCTGTAATGAGATGCGCAGTGTAAATGCCCCGTAATAAGATGCACAGTGTAAATTCCCCTGTTATGACATGCGCAGTGTAAATGCCCCTGTAATGACATGCGCAGTGTAAATGCCCCTGTAATGACATGCGCAGTGTAAATGCCCCTGTAATGAGATGCGCAGTGTAAATGCCCTTGTAATGAGATGCGCAGTGTAAATGCCCCTGTAATGAGATGCGCAGTGTAAATGCCCCTGTAATGAGATGCGCAGTGTAAATGCCCCGTAATGAGATGCGCAGTGTAAATGCCCCTGTAAGGAGATGCGCAGTGTAAATGCCCCTGTAATGAGATGCGCAGTGTAAATGCCCCTGTAATGAGATGCGCAGTGTAAATGCCCCTGTAAGGAGATGCGCAGTGTAAATGCCCCTGTAATGAGATGCGCAGTGTAAATGCCCCTGTAATGAGATGCGCAGTGTAAAGGCCCCTGTAATGAGATGCCCAGTGTAAATGCCCCTGTAATGAGATGCGCAGTGTAAATGCCCCGTAATGATATGCGCAGTGTAAAGGACCCTGTATTGAGATGCGCAGTGTAAAAGCCCCGTAATGAGATGCGCAGTGTAAATGCCCCTGTAATGAGATGCGCAGTGTAAATGCCCCTGTAATGAGATGCGCAGTGTAAATGCCCCTGTAATGAGATGCGCAGTGTAAATGCCCCTGTAATGAGATGCGCAGTGTAAATGCCCCTGTAATGAGATGCGCAGTTTAAATGCCCCTGTAATGAGATGCGCAGTGTAAAGGCCCCTGTAATGAGATGCGCAGTGTAAAGGCCCCTGTAATGAGTTGCGCAGTGTAAAGGCCCCTGTAATGAGATGCGCAGTGTAAAGGCCCCTGTAATGAGATGCGCAGTGTAAAGGCCCCTGTAATGAGATGCGCAGTGTAAAGGCCCCTGTAATGAGATGCGCAGTGTAAAGGCCCCTGTAATGAGATGCGCATTACTAAAGGTCTAAGGAGCTCTGAAAATGAACGTGCGCGTCTTTCACTCTTCCCGAGGGACTTAGAAGAATTTTGTGATATTTTTTATTAAAATGGTGTACTGTATAAGGGTATATATATAAATATATTTTATGCACTGTATATGAGCTGGCGATTTCTAAGTCTGTGGTTCCGAGAGGGGGTAACCAGGCTCACTAATAAAGGTCAAGCCACTTGGCTGCCAGAATGCCCTGCTTCAGCACAGACCAGAAATGCATTGTGATAAGCGTATCCCCGGTATAGTCAGGGGTTAATGGGAGTCGTCCCCGTCCCCCCAGTATACGGCCAGAACCATGGACCCGGTACTTGTGGTTCGGACTGTCTCCAACCAGCCATAATGTTGTGAGAGTGAAATTATGTCTAAGTCCAGCTTTGGTACATTAGAAGCAACTCTGAAACTTAACCTAAGCGTTTTTCGAAGCTACCTTTTGGCTAACTTCTTATAGGAAGATCTAGGAGCTCTGAAAATGAACGTGCGCGTCTTTCACTCTTCCCGAGGGACTTAGAAGAATTTTGTGATATTTTTTATTAAAATGGTGTATAAGGGTATATATATAAATATATTTTATGCACTGTATATGAGCTGGCGATTTCTAAGTCTGTGGTTCCGAGAGGGGGTAACCAGGCTCACTAATAAAGGTCAAGCCACTTGGCTGCCAGCACAGACCAGAAAGGCATTGTGATAAGCGTATCCCCGGTATAGTCAGGGGTTAATGGGAGTCCCCCCCCCAGTATACGCCCAGAACCATGGACCCGATACTTGTGGTTCGGACTGTCTCCAACCAGCCATAATGTTGTGAGAGTGAAATTATGTCTAAGTCCAGCTTTGGAACATTAGAAGCAACTCTCAAACTTAACCTAAGCGTTTTTCGAAGCTACTTTTTGGCTAACTTCTTATAGGAACGTCTAGAAGCTCTGAAAATGAACGTGTGCATCTTTCACTCTTCCCGAGGGACTTAGAAGAATTTTGTGATATTTTTTATTAAAATGGTGTATAAGGGTATATATTTAAATATATTTTATGCACTGTATATGAGCTGGCGATTTCTAAGTCTGTGGTTCCGAGAGGGGGTAACCAGGCTCACTAATAACCCCTGCCGCACCCCATAAAGGTCAAGCCACTTGGCTGACAGAATGCCCTGCTTCAGCACAGACCAGAAAGGCATTGTGATAAGCGTATCCCCGGTAAAGTCAAGGGTTAATGGGAGTCGTCCCCGTCCCCCCAGTATACGCCCAGAACCATGGACCCGGTACTTGTGGTTTGGACTGTCTCCAACCAGCCATAATGTTGTGAGAGTGAAATTATGTCTAAGTCCAGCTTTGGTACATTAGAAGCAACTCTGAAACTTAACCTAAGCGTTTTTCGAAGCTACTTTTTGGCTAACTTCTTATAGGAAGGTCTAGGAGCTCTGAAAATGAACGTGCGCGTCTTTCACTCTTCCCGAGGGACTTAGAAGAATTTTGTGATATTTTTTATTAAATGGTGTATAAGGGTATATATATAAATATATTTTATGCACTGTATATGAGCTGGCGATTTCTAAGTCTGTGGTTCCGAGAGGGGGTAACCAGGCTCACTAATAAAGGTCAAGCCACTTGGCTGCCAGAATGCCCTGCTTCAGCACAGACCAGAAAGGCATTGTGATAAGCATATCCCCGGTATAGTCAGGGGTTAATGGGAGTCGTCCCCGTCCCCCCAGTATACGGCCAGAACCATGGACCCGGTACTTGTGGTTCGGACTCTCTCCAACCAGCCATAATGTTGTGAGAGTGAAATTATGTCTAAGTCCAGCTTTGGTACATTAGAAGCAACTCTGAAACTTAACCTAAGCGTTTTTCGAAACTACTTTTTGGCTAACTTCTTATAGGAAGGTGTAGGAGATCTGAAAATGAACGTGCGCGTCTTTCACTCTTCCCGAGGGACTTAGAAGAATTTTGTGATATTTTTTATTAAAATGGTGTATAAGGGTATATATATAAATATTTTTTATGCACTGTATATGAGCTGGCGATTTCTAAGTCTGTGGTTCCGAGAGGGGGTAACCAGGCTCACTAATAAAGGTCAAGCCACTTGGCTGCCAGAATGCCCTGCTTCAGCACAGACCAGAAAGGCATTGTGATAAGCGTATCCCCGGTATAGTCAGGGGTTAATGGGAGTCGTCCCCGTCCCCCCAGTATACGGCCAGAACCATGGACCCGGTACTTGTGGTTCGGACTCTCTCCAACCAGCCATAATGTTGTGAGAGTGAAATTATGTCTAAGTCCAGCTTTGGTACATTAGAAGCAACTCTGAAACTTAACCTAAGCGTTTTTCGAAGCTACTTTTTGGCTAACTTCTTATAGGAAGGTCTAGGAGCTCTGAAAATGAACGTGCGCGTCTTTCACTCTTCCCGAGGGACTTAGAAGAAATTTGTGATATTTTTTATTAAAATGGTGTATAAGGGTATATATATAAATATATTTTATGCACTGTATATGAGCTGGCGATTTCTAATTCTGTGGTTCAGAGAGGGGGTAACCAGGCTCACTAATAAAGGTCAAGCCACTTGGCTGCCAGAATGCCCTGCTTCAGCACAGACCAGAAAGGCATTGTGATAAGCGTATCCCCGGTATAGTCAGGGGTTAATGGGAGTCGTCCCCGTCCCCCCAGTATACGGCCAGAACCATGGACCCGGTACTTGTGGTTCGGACTCTCTCCAACCAGCCATAATGTTGTGAGAGTGAAATTATGTCTAAGTCCAGCTTTGGTACATTAGAAGCAACTCTGAAACTTAACCTAAGCGTTTTTCGAAGCTACTTTTTGGCTTTCTTATAGGAAGGTCTAGGAGCTCTGAAAATGAACGTGCGCGTCTTTCACTCTTCCCGAGGGACTTAGAAGAATTTTGTGATATTTTTTATTAAATGGTGTATAAGGGTATATATATAAATATATTTTATGCACTGTATATGAGCTGGCGATTTCTAAGTCTGTGGTTCCGAGAGGGGGTAACCAGGCTCACTAATAAAGGTCAAGCCACTTGGCTGCCAGAATGCCCTGCTTCAGCACAGACCAGAAAGGCATTGTGATAAGCGTATCCCCGGTATAGTCAGGGGTTAATGGGAGTCGTCCCCGTCCCCCAGTATACGGAACCATGGACCCGGTACTTGTGGTTCGGACTGTCTCCAACCAGCCATAATGTTGTGAGAGTGAAATTATGTCTAAGTCCAGCTTTGGTACATTAGAAGCAACTCTGAAACTTAACCTAAGCGTTTTTCGAAGCTACTTTTTGGCTAACTTCTTATAGGAAGGTCTAGGAGCTCTGAAAATGAACGTGCGCGTCTTCCACTCTTCCGGAGGGACTTAGAAGAAATTTGTGATATTTTTTATTAAAATGGTGTATAAGGGTATATATATACAGTAAATATATTTTATGCACTGTATATGAGCTGGCGATTTCTAAGTCTGTGGTTCCGAGAGGGGGTAACCAGGCTCACTAATAAAGGTCAAGCCACTTGGCTGCCAGAATGCCCTGCTTCAGCACAGACCAGAAAGGCATTGTGATAAGCGTATCCCCGGTATAGTCAGGGGTTAATGGGAGTCGTCCCCGTCCCCCCAGTATACGGCCAGAACCATGGACCCGGTACTTGTGGTTCGGACTGTCTCCAACCAGCCATAATGTTGTGAGAGTGAAATTATGTCTAAGTCCAGCTTTGGTACATTAGAAGCAACTCTGAAACTTAACCTAAGCGTTTTTCGAAGCTACTTTTTGGCTAACTTCTTATAGGAAGGTCTAGGAGCTCTGAAAATGAACGTGCGCGTCTTTCACTCTTCCCTAGGGACTTAGAAGAATTTTGTGATATTTTTTATTAAAATGGTGTATAAGGGTATATATATAAATATATTTTATGCACTGTATATGAGCTGGCGATTTCTAAGTCTGTGGTTCCGAGAGGGGGTAACCAGGCTCACTAATAAAGGTCAAGCCACTTGGCTGCCAGAATGCCCTGCTTCAGCACAGACCAGAAAGGCATTGTGATAAGCATATCCCCGGTATAGTCAGGGGTTAATGGGAGTCGTCCCCGTCCCCCCAGTATACGGCCAGAACCATGGACCCGGTACTTGTGGTTCGGACTCTCTCCAACCAGCCATAATGTTGTGAGAGTGAAATTATGTCTAAGTCCAGCTTTGGTACATTAGAAGCAACTCTGAAACTTAACCTAAGCGTTTTTCGAAACTACTTTTTGGCTAACTTCTTATAGGAAGGTGTAGGAGATCTGAAAATGAACGTGCGCGTCTTTCACTCTTCCCGAGGGACTTAGAAGAATTTTGTGATATTTTTTATTAAATGGTGTATAAGGGTATATATATAAATATATTTTATGCACTGTATATGAGCTGGCGATTTCTAAGTCTGTGGTTCCGAGAGGGGGTAACCAGGCTCACTAATAAAGGTCAAGCCACTTGGCTGCCAGAATGCCCTGCTTCAGCACAGACCAGAAAGGCATTGTGATAAGCGTATCCCCGGTATAGTCAGGGGTTAATGGGAGTCGTCCCCGTCCCCCCAGTATACGGCCAGAACCATGGACCCGGTACTTGTGGTTCGGACTCTCTCCAACCAGCCATAATGTTGTGAGAGTGAAATTATGTCTAAGTCCAGCTTTGGTACATTAGAAGCAACTCTGAAACTTAACCTAAGCGTTTTTCGAAGCTACTTTTTGGCTAACTTCTTATAGGAAGGTCTAGGAGCTCTGAAAATGAACGTGCGCGTCTTTCACTCTTCCCGAGGGACTTAGAAGAAATTTGTGATATTTTTTATTAAAATGGTGTATAAGGGTATATATATAAATATATTTTATGCACTGTATATGAGCTGGCGATTTCTAATTCTGTGGTTCAGAGAGGGGGTAACCAGGCTCACTAATAAAGGTCAAGCCACTTGGCTGCCAGAATGCCCTGCTTCAGCACAGACCAGAAAGGCATTGTGATAAGCGTATCCCCGGTATAGTCAGGGGTTAATGGGAGTCGTCCCCGTCCCCCCAGTATACGGCCAGAACCATGGACCCGGTACTTGTGGTTCGGACTCTCTCCAACCAGCCATAATGTTGTGAGAGTGAAATTATGTCTAAGTCCAGCTTTGGTACATTAGAAGCAACTCTGAAACTTAACCTAAGCGTTTTTCGAAGCTACTTTTTGGCTTTCTTATAGGAAGGTCTAGGAGCTCTGAAAATGAACGTGCGCGTCTTTCACTCTTCCCGAGGGACTTAGAAGAATTTTGTGATATTTTTTATTAAATGGTGTATAAGGGTATATATATAAATATATTTTATGCACTGTATATGAGCTGGCGATTTCTAAGTCTGTGGTTCCGAGAGGGGGTAACCAGGCTCACTAATAAAGGTCAAGCCACTTGGCTGCCAGAATGCCCTGCTTCAGCACAGACCAGAAAGGCATTGTGATAAGCGTATCCCCGGTATAGTCAGGGGTTAATGGGAGTCGTCCCCGTCCCCCAGTATACGGAACCATGGACCCGGTACTTGTGGTTCGGACTGTCTCCAACCAGCCATAATGTTGTGAGAGTGAAATTATGTCTAAGTCCAGCTTTGGTACATTAGAAGCAACTCTGAAACTTAACCTAAGCGTTTTTCGAAGCTACTTTTTGGCTAACTTCTTATAGGAAGGTCTAGGAGCTCTGAAAATGAACGTGCGCGTCTTCCACTCTTCCGGAGGGACTTAGAAGAAATTTGTGATATTTTTTATTAAAATGGTGTATAAGGGTATATATATACAGTAAATATATTTTATGCACTGTATATGAGCTGGCGATTTCTAAGTCTGTGGTTCCGAGAGGGGGTAACCAGGCTCACTAATAAAGGTCAAGCCACTTGGCTGCCAGAATGCCCTGCTTCAGCACAGACCAGAAAGGCATTGTGATAAGCGTATCCCCGGTATAGTCAGGGGTTAATGGGAGTCGTCCCCGTCCCCCCAGTATACGGCCAGAACCATGGACCCGGTACTTGTGGTTCGGACTGTCTCCAACCAGCCATAATGTTGTGAGAGTGAAATTATGTCTAAGTCCAGCTTTGGTACATTAGAAGCAACTCTGAAACTTAACCTAAGCGTTTTTCGAAGCTACTTTTTGGCTAACTTCTTATAGGAAGGTCTAGGAGCTCTGAAAATGAACGTGCGCGTCTTTCACTCTTCCCTAGGGACTTAGAAGAATTTTGTGATATTTTTTATTAAAATGGTGTATAAGGGTATATATATAAATATATTTTATGCACTGTATATGAGCTGGCGATTTCTAAGTCTGTGGTTCCGAGAGGGGGTAACCAGGCTCACTAATAAAGGTCAAGCCACTTGGCTGCCAGAATGCCCTGCTTCAGCACAGACCAGAAAGGCATTGTGATAAGCATATCCCCGGTATAGTCAGGGGTTAATGGGAGTCGTCCCCGTCCCCCCAGTATACGGCCAGAACCATGGACCCGGTACTTGTGGTTCGGACTCTCTCCAACCAGCCATAATGTTGTGAGAGTGAAATTATGTCTAAGTCCAGCTTTGGTACATTAGAAGCAACTCTGAAACTTAACCTAAGCGTTTTTCGAAACTACTTTTTGGCTAACTTCTTATAGGAAGGTGTAGGAGATCTGAAAATGAACGTGCGCGTCTTTCACTCTTCCCGAGGGACTTAGAAGAATTTTGTGATATTTTTTATTAAATGGTGTATAAGGGTATATATATAAATATATTTTATGCACTGTATATGAGCTGGCGATTTCTAAGTCTGTGGTTCCGAGAGGGGGTAACCAGGCTCACTAATAAAGGTCAAGCCACTTGGCTGCCAGAATGCCCTGCTTCAGCACAGACCAGAAAGGCATTGTGATAAGCGTATCCCCGGTATAGTCAGGGGTTAATGGGAGTCGTCCCCGTCCCCCAGTATACGGAACCATGGACCCGGTACTTGTGGTTCGGACTGTCTCCAACCAGCCATAATGTTGTGAGAGTGAAATTATGTCTAAGTCCAGCTTTGGTACATTAGAAGCAACTCTGAAACTTAACCTAAGCGTTTTTCGAAGCTACTTTTTGGCTAACTTCTTATAGGAAGGTCTAGGAGCTCTGAAAATGAACGTGCGCGTCTTCCACTCTTCCGGAGGGACTTAGAAGAAATTTGTGATATTTTTTATTAAAATGGTGTATAAGGGTATATATATACAGTAAATATATTTTATGCACTGTATATGAGCTGGCGATTTCTAAGTCTGTGGTTCCGAGAGGGGGTAACCAGGCTCACTAATAAAGGTCAAGCCACTTGGCTGCCAGAATGCCCTGCTTCAGCACAGACCAGAAAGGCATTGTGATAAGCGTATCCCCGGTATAGTCAGGGGTTAATGGGAGTCGTCCCCGTCCCCCCAGTATACGGCCAGAACCATGGACCCGGTACTTGTGGTTCGGACTGTCTCCAACCAGCCATAATGTTGTGAGAGTGAAATTATGTCTAAGTCCAGCTTTGGTACATTAGAAGCAACTCTGAAACTTAACCTAAGCGTTTTTCGAAGCTACTTTTTGGCTAACTTCTTATAGGAAGGTCTAGGAGCTCTGAAAATGAACGTGCGCGTCTTTCACTCTTCCCTAGGGACTTAGAAGAATTTTGTGATATTTTTTATTAAAATGGTGTATAAGGGTATATATATAAATATATTTTATGCACTGTATATGAGCTGGCGATTTCTAAGTCTGTGGTTCCGAGAGGGGGTAACCAGGCTCACTAATAAAGGTCAAGCCACTTGGCTGCCAGAATGCCCTGCTTCAGCACAGACCAGAAAGGCATTGTGATAAGCATATCCCCGGTATAGTCAGGGGTTAATGGGAGTCGTCCCCGTCCCCCCAGTATACGGCCAGAACCATGGACCCGGTACTTGTGGTTCGGACTCTCTCCAACCAGCCATAATGTTGTGAGAGTGAAATTATGTCTAAGTCCAGCTTTGGTACATTAGAAGCAACTCTGAAACTTAACCTAAGCGTTTTTCGAAACTACTTTTTGGCTAACTTCTTATAGGAAGGTGTAGGAGATCTGAAAATGAACGTGCGCGTCTTTCACTCTTCCCGAGGGACTTAGAAGAATTTTGTGATATTTTTTATTAAAATGGTGTATAAGGGTATATATATAAATATTTTTTATGCACTGTATATGAGCTGGCGATTTCTAAGTCTGTGGTTCCGAGAGGGGGTAACCAGGCTCACTAATAAAGGTCAAGCCACTTGGCTGCCAGAATGCCCTGCTTCAGCACAGACCAGAAAGGCATTGTGATAAGCGTATCCCCGGTATAGTCAGGGGTTAATGGGAGTCGTCCCCGTCCCCCCAGTATACGGCCAGAACCATGGACCCGGTACTTGTTGTTCGGACTGTCTCCAACCAGCCATAATGTTGTGAGAGTGAAATTATGTCTAAGTCCAGCTTTGGTACATTAGAAGCAACTCTGAAACTTAACCTAAGCGTTTTTCGAAGCTACTTTTTGGCTAACTTCTTATAGGAAGGTCTAGGAGCTCTGAAAATGAACGTGCGCGTCTTTCACTCTTCCCGAGGGACTTAGAAGAATTTTGTGATATTTTTTATTAAATGGTGTATAAGGGTATATATATAAATATATTTTATGCACTGTATATGAGCTGGCGATTTCTAAGTCTGTGGTTCCGAGAGGGGGTAACCAGGCTCACTAATAAAGGTCAAGCCACTTGGCTGCCAGAATGCCCTGCTTCAGCACAGACCAGAAAGGCATTGTGATAAGCGTATCCCCGGTATAGTCAGGGGTTAATGGGAGTCGTCCCCGTCCCCCCAGTATACGGAACCATGGACCCGGTACTTGTGGTTCGGACTGTCTCCAACCAGCCATAATGTTGTGAGAGTGAAATTATGTCTAAGTCCAGCTTTGGTACATTAGAAGCAACTCTGAAACTTAACCTAAGCGTTTTTCGAAGCTACTTTTTGGCTAACTTCTTATAGGAAGGTCTAGGAGCTCTGAAAATGAACGTGCGCGTCTTCCACTCTTCCGGAGGGACTTAGAAGAAATTTGTGATATTTTTTATTAAAATGGTGTATAAGGGTATATATATACAGTAAATATATTTTATGCACTGTATATGAGCTGGCGATTTCTAAGTCTGTGGTTCCGAGAGGGGGTAACCAGGCTCACTAATAAAGGTCAAGCCACTTGGCTGCCAGAATGCCCTGCTTCAGCACAGACCAGAAAGGCATTGTGATAAGCGTATCCCCGGTATAGTCAGGGGTTAATGGGAGTCGTCCCCGTCCCCCCAGTATACGGCCAGAACCATGGACCCGGTACTTGTGGTTCGGACTGTCTCCAACCAGCCATAATGTTGTGAGAGTGAAATTATGTCTAAGTCCAGCTTTGGTACATTAGAAGCAACTCTGAAACTTAACCTAAGCGTTTTTCGAAGCTACTTTTTGGCTAACTTCTTATAGGAAGGTCTAGGAGCTCTGAAAATGAACGTGCGCGTCTTTCACTCTTCCCTAGGGACTTAGAAGAATTTTGTGATATTTTTTATTAAAATGGTGTATAAGGGTATATATATAAATATATTTTATGCACTGTATATGAGCTGGCGATTTCTAAGTCTGTGGTTCCGAGAGGGGGTAACCAGGCTCACTAATAAAGGTCAAGCCACTTGGCTGCCAGAATGCCCTGCTTCAGCACAGACCAGAAAGGCATTGTGATAAGCATATCCCCGGTATAGTCAGGGGTTAATGGGAGTCGTCCCCGTCCCCCCAGTATACGGCCAGAACCATGGACCCGGTACTTGTGGTTCGGACTCTCTCCAACCAGCCATAATGTTGTGAGAGTGAAATTATGTCTAAGTCCAGCTTTGGTACATTAGAAGCAACTCTGAAACTTAACCTAAGCGTTTTTCGAAACTACTTTTTGGCTAACTTCTTATAGGAAGGTGTAGGAGATCTGAAAATGAACGTGCGCGTCTTTCACTCTTCCCGAGGGACTTAGAAGAATTTTGTGATATTTTTTATTAAAATGGTGTATAAGGGTATATATATAAATATTTTTTATGCACTGTATATGAGCTGGCGATTTCTAAGTCTGTGGTTCCGAGAGGGGGTAACCAGGCTCACTAATAAAGGTCAAGCCACTTGGCTGCCAGAATGCCCTGCTTCAGCACAGACCAGAAAGGCATTGTGATAAGCGTATCCCCGGTATAGTCAGGGGTTAATGGGAGTCGTCCCCGTCCCCCCAGTATACGGCCAGAACCATGGACCCGGTACTTGTTGTTCGGACTGTCTCCAACCAGCCATAATGTTGTGAGAGTGAAATTATGTCTAAGTCCAGCTTTGGTACATTAGAAGCAACTCTGAAACTTAACCTAAGCGTTTTTCGAAGCTACTTTTTGGCTAACTTCTTATAGGAAGGTCTAGGAGCTCTGAAAATGAACGTGCGCGTCTTTCACTCTTCCCGAGGGACTTAGAAGAATTTTGTGATATTTTTTATTAAATGGTGTATAAGGGTATATATATAAATATATTTTATGCACTGTATATGAGCTGGCGATTTCTAAGTCTGTGGTTCCGAGAGGGGGTAACCAGGCTCACTAATAAAGGTCAAGCCACTTGGCTGCCAGAATGCCCTGCTTCAGCACAGACCAGAAAGGCATTGTGATAAGCATATCCCCGGTATAGTCAGGGGTTAATGGGAGTCGTCCCCGTCCCCCCAGTATACGGCCAGAACCATGGACCCGGTACTTGTGGTTCGGACTCTCTCCAACCAGCCATAATGTTGTGAGAGTGAAATTATGTCTAAGTCCAGCTTTGGTACATTAGAAGCAACTCTGAAACTTAACCTAAGCGTTTTTCGAAACTACTTTTTGGCTAACTTCTTATAGGAAGGTGTAGGAGATCTGAAAATGAACGTGCGCGTCTTTCACTCTTCCCGAGGGACTTAGAAGAATTTTGTGATATTTTTTATTAAAATGGTGTATAAGGGTATATATATAAATATTTTTTATGCACTGTATATGAGCTGGCGATTTCTAAGTCTGTGGTTCCGAGAGGGGGTAACCAGGCTCACTAATAAAGGTCAAGCCACTTGGCTGCCAGAATGCCCTGCTTCAGCACAGACCAGAAAGGCATTGTGATAAGCGTATCCCCGGTATAGTCAGGGGTTAATGGGAGTCGTCCCCGTCCCCCCAGTATACGGCCAGAACCATGGACCCGGTACTTGTGGTTCGGACTGTCTCCAACCAGCCATAATGTTGTGAGAGTGAAATTATGTCTAAGTCCAGCTTTGGTACATTAGAAGCAACTCTGAAACTTAACCTAAGCGTTTTTCGAAGCTACTTTTTGGCTAACTTCTTATAGGAAGGTCTAGGAGCTCTGAAAATGAACGTGCGCGTCTTTCACTCTTCCCGAGGGACTTAGAAGAATTTTGTGATATTTTTTATTAAAATGGTGTATAAGGGTATATATATAAATATATTTTATGCACTGTATATGAGCTGGCGATTTCTAAGTCTGTGGTTCCGAGAGGGGGTAACCAGGCTCACTAATAAAGGTCAAGCCACTTGGCTGCCAGAATGCCGTGCTTCAGCACAGACCAGAAAGGCATTGTGATAAGCGTATCCCCGGTATAGTCAGGGGTTAATGGGAGTCGTCCCCGTCCCCCCAGTATACGGAACCATGGACCCGGTACTTGTGGTTCGGACTGTCTCCAACCAGCCATAATGTTGTGAGAGTGAAATTATGTCTAAGTCCAGCTTTGGTACATTAGAAGCAACTCTGAAACTTAACCTAAGCGTTTTTCGAAGCTACTTTTTGGCTAACTTCTTATAGGAAGGTCTAGGAGCTCTGAAAATGAACGTGCGCGTCTTCCACTCTTCCGGAGGGACTTAGAAGAAATTTGTGATATTTTTTATTAAAATGGTGTATAAGGGTATATATATAAATATATTTTATGCACTGTATATGAGCTGGCGATTTCTAAGTCTGTGGTTCCGAGAGGGGGTAACCAGGCTCACTAATAAAGGTCAAGCCACTTGGCTGCCAGAATGCCCTGCTTCAGCACAGACCAGAAAGGCATTGTGATAAGCGTATCCCCGGTATAGTCAGGGGTTAATGGGAGTCGTCCCCGTCCCCCCAGTATACGGCCAGAACCATGGACCCGGTACTTGTGGTTCGGACTGTCTCCAACCAGCCATAATGTTGTGAGAGTGAAATTATGTCTAAGTCCAGCTTTGGTACATTAGAAGCAACTCTGAAACTTAACCTAAGCGTTTTTCGAAGCTACTTTTTGGCTAACTTCTTATAGGAAGGTCTAGGAGCTCTGAAAATGAACGTGCGCGTCTTTCACTCTTCCCGAGGGACTTAGAAGAATTTTGTGATATTTTTTATTAAATGGTGTATAAGGGTATATATATAAATATATTTTATGCACTGTATATGAGCTGGCGATTTCTAAGTCTGTGGTTCCGAGAGGGGGTAACCAGGCTCACTAATAAAGGTCAAGCCACTTGGCTGCCAGAATGCCCTGCTTCAGCACAGACCAGAAAGGCATTGTGATAAGCATATCCCCGGTATAGTCAGGGGTTAATGGGAGTCGTCCCCGTCCCCCCAGTATACGGCCAGAACCATGGACCCGGTACTTGTGGTTCGGACTCTCTCCAACCAGCCATAATGTTGTGAGAGTGAAATTATGTCTAAGTCCAGCTTTGGTACATTAGAAGCAACTCTGAAACTTAACCTAAGCGTTTTTCGAAACTACTTTTTGGCTAACTTCTTATAGGAAGGTGTAGGAGATCTGAAAATGAACGTGCGCGTCTTTCACTCTTCCCGAGGGACTTAGAAGAATTTTGTGATATTTTTTATTAAAATGGTGTATAAGGGTATATATATATAAATATTTTTTATGCACTGTATATGAGCTGGCGATTTCTAAGTCTGTGGTTCCGAGAGGGGGTAACCAGGCTCACTAATAAAGGTCAAGCCACTTGGCTGCCAGAATGCCCTGCTTCAGCACAGACCAGAAAGGCATTGTGATAAGCGTATCCCCGGTATAGTCAGGGGTTAATGGGAGTCGTCCCCGTCCCCCAGTATACGGAACCATGGACCCGGTACTTGTGGTTCGGACTGTCTCCAACCAGCCATAATGTTGTGAGAGTGAAATTATGTCTAAGTCCAGCTTTGGTACATTAGAAGCAACTCTGAAACTTAACCTAAGCGTTTTTCGAAGCTACTTTTTGGCTAACTTCTTATAGGAAGGTCTAAGAGCTCTGAAAATGAACGTGCGCGTCTTCCACTCTTCCGGAGGGACTTAGAAGAAATTTGTGATATTTTTTATTAAAATGGTGTATAAGGGTATATATATAAATATATTTTATGCACTGTATATGAGCTGGCGATTTCTAAGTCTGTGGTTCCGAGAGGGGGTAACCAGGCTCACTAATAAAGGTCAAGCCACTTGGCTGCCAGAATGCCCTGCTTCAGCACAGACCAGAAAGGCATTGTGATAAGCGTATCCCCGGTATAGTCAGGGGTTAATGGGAGTCGTCCCCGTCCCCCCAGTATACGGCCAGAACCATGGACCCGGTACTTGTGGTTCGGACTGTCTCCAACCAGCCATAATGTTGTGAGAGTGAAATTATGTCTAAGTCCAGCTTTGGTACATTAGAAGCAACTCTGAAACTTAACCTAAGCGTTTTTCGAAGCTACTTTTTGGCTAACTTCTTATAGGAAGGTCTAGGAGCTCTGAAAATGAACGTGCGCGTCTTTCACTCTTCCCGAGGGACTTAGAAGAATTTTGTGATATTTTTTATTAAATGGTGTATAAGGGTATATATATAAATATATTTTATGCACTGTATATGAGCTGGCGATTTCTAAGTCTGTGGTTCCGAGAGGGGGTAACCAGGCTCACTAATAAAGGTCAAGCCACTTGGCTGCCAGAATGCCCTGCTTCAGCACAGACCAGAAAGGCATTGTGATAAGCATATCCCCGGTATAGTCAGGGGTTAATGGGAGTCGTCCCCGTCCCCCCAGTATACGGCCAGAACCATGGACCCGGTACTTGTGGTTCGGACTGTCTCCAACCAGCCATAATGTTGTGAGAGTGAAATTATGTCTAAGTCCAGCTTTGGTACATTAGAAGCAACTCTGAAACTTAACCTAAGCGTTTTTCGAAGCTACTTTTTGGCTAACTTCTTATAGGAAGGTCTAAGAGCTCTGAAAATGAACGTGCGCGTCTTCCACTCTTCCGGAGGGACTTAGAAGAAATTTGTGATATTTTTTATTAAAATGGTGTATAAGGGTATATATATAAATATATTTTATGCACTGTATATGAGCTGGCGATTTCTAAGTCTGTGGTTCCGAGAGGGGGTAACCAGGCTCACTAATAAAGGTCAAGCCACTTGGCTGCCAGAATGCCCTGCTTCAGCACAGACCAGAAAGGCATTGTGATAAGCGTATCCCCGGTATAGTCAGGGGTTAATGGGAGTCGTCCCCGTCCCCCCAGTATACGGCCAGAACCATGGACCCGGTACTTGTGGTTCGGACTGTCTCCAACCAGCCATAATGTTGTGAGAGTGAAATTATGTCTAAGTCCAGCTTTGGTACATTAGAAGCAACTCTGAAACTTAACCTAAGCGTTTTTCGAAGCTACTTTTTGGCTAACTTCTTATAGGAAGGTCTAGGAGCTCTGAAAATGAACGTGCGCGTCTTTCACTCTTCCCGAGGGACTTAGAAGAATTTTGTGATATTTTTTATTAAATGGTGTATAAGGGTATATATATAAATATATTTTATGCACTGTATATGAGCTGGCGATTTCTAAGTCTGTGGTTCCGAGAGGGGGTAACCAGGCTCACTAATAAAGGTCAAGCCACTTGGCTGCCAGAATGCCCTGCTTCAGCACAGACCAGAAAGGCATTGTGATAAGCATATCCCCGGTATAGTCAGGGGTTAATGGGAGTCGTCCCCGTCCCCCCAGTATACGGCCAGAACCATGGACCCGGTACTTGTGGTTCGGACTGTCTCCAACCAGCCATAATGTTGTGAGAGTGAAATTATGTCTAAGTCCAGCTTTGGTACATTAGAAGCAACTCTGAAACTTAACCTAAGCGTTTTTCGAAACTACTTTTTGGCTAACTTCTTATAGGAAGGTGTAGGAGATCTGAAAATGAACGTGCGCGTCTTTCACTCTTCCCGAGGGACTTAGAAGAATTTTGTGATATTTTAAATTAAAATGGTGTATAAGGGTATATATATATAAATATTTTTTATGCACTGTATATGAGCTGGCGATTTCTAAGTCTGTGGTTCCGAGAGGGGGTAACCAGGCTCACTAATAAAGGTCAAGCCACTTGGCTGCCAGAATGCCCTGCTTCAGCACAGACCAGAAAGGCATTGTGATAAGCGTATCCCCGGTATAGTCAGGGGTTAATGGGAGTCGTCCCCGTCCCCCCAGTATACGGCCAGAACCATGGACCCGGTACTTGTGGTTCGGACTGTCTCCAACCAGCCATAATGTTGTGAGAGTGAAATTATGTCTAAGTCCAGCTTTGGTACATTAGAAGCAACTCTGAAACTTAACCTAAGCGTTTTTCGAAGCTACTTTTTGGCTAACTTCTTATAGGAAGGTCTAGGAGCTCTGAAAATGAACGTGCGCGTCTTTCACTCTTCCCGAGGGACTTAGAAGAATTTTGTGATATTTTTTATTAAAATGGTGTATAAGGGTATATATATAAATATATTTTATGCACTGTATATGAGCTGGCGATTTCTAAGTCTGTGGTTCCGAGAGGGGGTAACCAGGCTCACTAATAAAGGTCAAGCCACTTGGCTGCCAGAATGCCGTGCTTCAGCACAGACCAGAAAGGCATTGTGATAAGCGTATCCCCGGTATAGTCAGGGGTTAATGGGAGTCGTCCCCGTCCCCCCAGTATACGGAACCATGGACCCGGTACTTGTGGTTCGGACTGTCTCCAACCAGCCATAATGTTGTGAGAGTGAAATTATGTCTAAGTCCAGCTTTGGTACATTAGAAGCAACTCTGAAACTTAACCTAAGCGTTTTTCGAAGCTACTTTTTGGCTAACTTCTTATAGGAAGGTCTAGGAGCTCTGAAAATGAACGTGCGCGTCTTCCACTCTTCCGGAGGGACTTAGAAGAAATTTGTGATATTTTTTATTAAAATGGTGTATAAGGGTATATATATAAATATATTTTATGCACTGTATATGAGCTGGCGATTTCTAAGTCTGTGGTTCCGAGAGGGGGTAACCAGGCTCACTAATAAAGGTCAAGCCACTTGGCTGCCAGAATGCCCTGCTTCAGCACAGACCAGAAAGGCATTGTGATAAGCGTATCCCCGGTATAGTCAGGGGTTAATGGGAGTCGTCCCCGTCCCCCCAGTATACGGCCAGAACCATGGACCCGGTACTTGTGGTTCGGACTGTCTCCAACCAGCCATAATGTTGTGAGAGTGAAATTATGTCTAAGTCCAGCTTTGGTACATTAGAAGCAACTCTGAAACTTAACCTAAGCGTTTTTCGAAGCTACTTTTTGGCTAACTTCTTATAGGAAGGTCTAGGAGCTCTGAAAATGAACGTGCGCGTCTTTCACTCTTCCCGAGGGACTTAGAAGAATTTTGTGATATTTTTTATTAAATGGTGTATAAGGGTATATATATAAATATATTTTATGCACTGTATATGAGCTGGCGATTTCTAAGTCTGTGGTTCCGAGAGGGGGTAACCAGGCTCACTAATAAAGGTCAAGCCACTTGGCTGCCAGAATGCCCTGCTTCAGCACAGACCAGAAAGGCATTGTGATAAGCATATCCCCGGTATAGTCAGGGGTTAATGGGAGTCGTCCCCGTCCCCCCAGTATACGGCCAGAACCATGGACCCGGTACTTGTGGTTCGGACTCTCTCCAACCAGCCATAATGTTGTGAGAGTGAAATTATGTCTAAGTCCAGCTTTGGTACATTAGAAGCAACTCTGAAACTTAACCTAAGCGTTTTTCGAAACTACTTTTTGGCTAACTTCTTATAGGAAGGTGTAGGAGATCTGAAAATGAACGTGCGCGTCTTTCACTCTTCCCGAGGGACTTAGAAGAATTTTGTGATATTTTTTATTAAATGGTGTATAAGGGTATATATAAATATATTTTATGCACTGTATATGAGCTGGCGATTTCTAAGTCTGTGGTTCCGAGAGGGGGTAACCAGGCTCACTAATAAAGGTCAAGCCACTTGGCTGCCAGAATGCCCTGCTTCAGCACAGACCAGAAAGGCATTGTGATAAGCGTATCCCCGGTATAGTCAGGGGTTAATGGGAGTCGTCCCCGTCCCCCCAGTATACGGCCAGAACCATGGACCCGGTACTTGTGGTTCGGACTCTCTCCAACCAGCCATAATGTTGTGAGAGTGAAATTATGTCTAAGTCCAGATTTGGTACATTAGAAGCAACTCTGAAACTTAACCTAAGCGTTTTTCGAAGCTACTTTTTGGCTAACTTCTTATAGGAAGGTCTAGGAGCTCTGAAAATGAACGTGCGCGTCTTTCACTCTTCCCGAGGGACTTAGAAGAATTTTGTGATATTTTTTATTAAATGGTGTATAAGGGTATATATATAAATATATTTTATGCACTGTATATGAGCTGGCGATTTCTAAGTCTGTGGTTCCGAGAGGGGGTAACCAGGCTCACTAATAAAGGTCAAGCCACTTGGCTGCCAGAATGCCCTGCTTCAGCACAGACCAGAAAGGCATTGTGATAAGCATATCCCCGGTATAGTCAGGGGTTAATGGGAGTCGTCCCCGTCCCCCCAGTATACGGCCAGAACCATGGACCCGGTACTTGTGGTTCGGACTCTCTCCAACCAGCCATAATGTTGTGAGAGTGAAATTATGTCTAAGTCCAGCTTTGGTACATTAGAAGCAACTCTGAAACTTAACCTAAGCGTTTTTCGAAACTACTTTTTGGCTAACTTCTTATAGGAAGGTGTAGGAGATCTGAAAATGAACGTGCGCGTCTTTCACTCTTCCCGAGGGACTTAGAAGAATTTTGTGATATTTTTTATTAAAATGGTGTATAAGGGTATATATATAAATATTTTTTATGCACTGTATATGAGCTGGCGATTTCTAAGTCTGTGGTTCCGAGAGGGGGTAACCAGGCTCACTAATAAAGGTCAAGCCACTTGGCTGCCAGAATGCCCTGCTTCAGCACAGACCAGAAAGGCATTGTGATAAGCGTATCCCCGGTATAGTCAGGGGTTAATGGGAGTCGTCCCCGTCCCCCCAGTATACGGCCAGAACCATGGACCCGGTACTTGTGGTTCGGACTCTCTCCAACCAGCCATAATGTTGTGAGAGTGAAATTATGTCTAAGTCCAGCTTTGGTACATTAGAAGCAACTCTGAAACTTCACCTAAGCGTTTTTCGAAGCTACTTTTTGGCTAACTTCTTATAGGAAGGTCTAGGAGCTCTGAAAATGAACGTGCGCGTCTTCCACTCTTCCCGAGGGACTTAGAAGAAATTTGTGATATTTTTTATTAAAATGGTGTATAAGGGTATATATATAAATATATTTTATGCACTGTATATGAGCTGGCGATTTCTAAGTCTGTGGTTCCGAGAGGGGGTAACCAGGCTCACTAATAAAGGTCAAGCCACTTGGCTGCCAGAATGCCCTGCTCAGCACAGACCAGAAAGGCATTGTGATAAACGTATCCCCGGTATAGTCAGGGGTTAATGGGAGTCGTCCCCGTCCCCCCAGTATACGGCCAGAACCATGGACCCGGTACTTGTGGTTCGGACTCTCTCCAACCAGCCATAATGTTGTGAGAGTGAAATTATGTCTAAGTCCAGCTTTGGTACATTAGAAGCAACTCTGAAACTTAACCTAAGCGTTTTTCGAAGCTACTTTTTGGCTAACTTCTTATAGGAAGGTCTAGGAGCTCTGAAAATGAACGTGCGCGTCTTCCACTCTTCCCGAGGGACTTAGAAGAAATTTGTGATATTTTTTATTAAAATGGTGTATAAGGGTATATATATAAATATATTTTATGCACTGTATATGAGCTGGCGATTTCTAAGTCTGTGGTTCCGAGAGGGGGTAACCAGGCTCACTAATAAAGGTCAAGCCACTTGGCTGCCAGAATGCCCTGCTTCAGCACAGACCAGAAAGGCATTGTGATAAGCGTATCCCCGGTATAGTCAGGGGTTAATGGGAGTCGTCCCCGTCCCCCCAGTATACGGCCAGAACCATGGACCCGGTACTTGTGGTTAGGACTGTCTCCAACCAGCCATAATGTTGTGAGAGTGAAATTATGTCTAAGTCCAGCTTTGGTACATTAGAAGAAACTCTGAAACTTAACCTAAGCGTTTTTCGAAGCTACTTTTTGGCTAACTTCTTATAGGAAGGTCTAGGAGCTCTGAAAATGAACGTGCGCGTCTTTCACTCTTCCCGAGGGACTTAGAAGAATTTTGTGATATTTTTTATTAAAATGGTGTATAAGGGTATATATATAAATATATTTTATGCACTGTATATGAGCTGGCGATTTCTAAGTCTGTGGTTCCGAGAGGGGGTAACCAGGCTCACTAATAAAGGTCAAGCCACTTGGCTGCCAGAATGCCCTGCTTCAGCACAGACCAGAAAGGCATTGTGATAAGCGTATCCCCCGTATAGTCAGGGGTTAATGGGAGTCGTCCCCGTCCCCCCAGTATACGGCCAGAACCATGGACCCGGTACTTGTGGTTCGGACTGTCTCCAACCAGCCATAATGTTGTGAGAGTGAAATTATGTCTAAGTCCAGCTTTGGTATATTAGAAGCAACTCTGAAACTTAACCTAAGCGTTTTTCGAAGCTACTTTATGGCTAACTTCTTATAGGAAGGTCTAGGAGCTCTGAAAATGAACGTGCGCGTCTTTCACTCTTCCCGAGGGACTTAGAAGAAATTTGTGATATTTTTTATTAAAATGGTGTATAAGGGTATATATATAAATATATTTTATGCACTGTATATGAGCTGGCGATTTCTAATTCTGTGGTTCAGAGAGGGGGTAACCAGGCTCACTAATAAAGGTCAAGCCACTTGGCTGCCAGAATGCCCTGCTTCAGCACAGACCAGAAAGGCATTGTGATAAGCGTATCCCCGGTATAGTCAGGGGTTAATGGGAGTCGTCCCCGTCCCCCCAGTATACGGCCAGAACCATGGACCCGGTACTTGTGGTTCGGACTCTCTCCAACCAGCCATAATGTTGTGAGAGTGAAATTATGTCTAAGTCCAGCTTTGGTACATTAGAAGCAACTCTGAAACTTAACCTAAGCGTTTTTCGAAGCTACTTTTTGGCTTTCTTATAGGAAGGTCTAGGAGCTCTGAAAATGAACGTGCGCGTCTTTCACTCTTCCCGAGGGACTTAGAAGAATTTTGTGATATTTTTTATTAAATGGTGTATAAGGGTATATATATAAATATATTTTATGCACTGTATATGAGCTGGCGATTTCTAAGTCTGTGGTTCCGAGAGGGGGTAACCAGGCTCACTAATAAAGGTCAAGCCACTTGGCTGCCAGAATGCCCTGCTTCAGCACAGACCAGAAAGGCATTGTGATAAGCGTATCCCCGGTATAGTCAGGGGTTAATGGGAGTCGTCCCCGTCCCCCAGTATACGGAACCATGGACCCGGTACTTGTGGTTCGGACTGTCTCCAACCAGCCATAATGTTGTGAGAGTGAAATTATGTCTAAGTCCAGCTTTGGTACATTAGAAGCAACTCTGAAACTTAACCTAAGCGTTTTTCGAAGCTACTTTTTGGCTAACTTCTTATAGGAAGGTCTAGGAGCTCTGAAAATGAACGTGCGCGTCTTCCACTCTTCCGGAGGGACTTAGAAGAAATTTGTGATATTTTTTATTAAAATGGTGTATAAGGGTATATATATAAATATATTTTATGCACTGTATATGAGCTGGCGATTTCTAAGTCTGTGGTTCCGAGAGGGGGTAACCAGGCTCACTAATAAAGGTCAAGCCACTTGGCTGCCAGAATGCCCTGCTTCAGCACAGACCAGAAAGGCATTGTGATAAGCGTATCCCCGGTATAGTCAGGGGTTAATGGGAGTCGTCCCCGTCCCCCCAGTATACGGCCAGAACCATGGACCCGGTACTTGTGGTTCGGACTGTCTCCAACCAGCCATAATGTTGTGAGAGTGAAATTATGTCTAAGTCCAGCTTTGGTACATTAGAAGCAACTCTGAAACTTAACCTAAGCGTTTTTCGAAGCTACTTTTTGGCTAACTTCTTATAGGAAGGTCTAGGAGCTCTGAAAATGAACGTGCGCGTCTTTCACTCTTCCCGAGGGACTTAGAAGAATTTTGTGATATTTTTTATTAAAATGGTGTATAAGGGTATATATATAAATATATTTTATGCACTGTATATGAGCTGGCGATTTCTAAGTCTGTGGTTCCGAGAGGGGGTAACCAGGCTCACTAATAAAGGTCAAGCCACTTGGCTGCCAGAATGCCGTGCTTCAGCACAGACCAGAAAGGCATTGTGATAAGCGTATCCCCGGTATAGTCAGGGGTTAATGGGAGTCGTCCCCGTCCCCCCAGTATACGGAACCATGGACCCGGTACTTGTGGTTCGGACTGTCTCCAACCAGCCATAATGTTGTGAGAGTGAAATTATGTCTAAGTCCAGCTTTGGTACATTAGAAGCAACTCTGAAACTTAACCTAAGCGTTTTTCGAAGCTACTTTTTGGCTAACTTCTTATAGGAAGGTCTAGGAGCTCTGAAAATGAACGTGCGCGTCTTCCACTCTTCCGGAGGGACTTAGAAGAAATTTGTGATATTTTTTATTAAAATGGTGTATAAGGGTATATATATAAATATATTTTATGCACTGTATATGAGCTGGCGATTTCTAAGTCTGTGGTTCCGAGAGGGGGTAACCAGGCTCACTAATAAAGGTCAAGCCACTTGGCTGCCAGAATGCCCTGCTTCAGCACAGACCAGAAAGGCATTGTGATAAGCGTATCCCCGGTATAGTCAGGGGTTAATGGGAGTCGTCCCCGTCCCCCCAGTATACGGCCAGAACCATGGACCCGGTACTTGTGGTTCGGACTGTCTCCAACCAGCCATAATGTTGTGAGAGTGAAATTATGTCTAAGTCCAGCTTTGGTACATTAGAAGCAACTCTGAAACTTAACCTAAGCGTTTTTCGAAGCTACTTTTTGGCTAACTTCTTATAGGAAGGTCTAGGAGCTCTGAAAATGAACGTGCGCGTCTTTCACTCTTCCCGAGGGACTTAGAAGAATTTTGTGATATTTTTTATTAAATGGTGTATAAGGGTATATATATAAATATATTTTATGCACTGTATATGAGCTGGCGATTTCTAAGTCTGTGGTTCCGAGAGGGGGTAACCAGGCTCACTAATAAAGGTCAAGCCACTTGGCTGCCAGAATGCCCTGCTTCAGCACAGACCAGAAAGGCATTGTGATAAGCATATCCCCGGTATAGTCAGGGGTTAATGGGAGTCGTCCCCGTCCCCCCAGTATACGGCCAGAACCATGGACCCGGTACTTGTGGTTCGGACTCTCTCCAACCAGCCATAATGTTGTGAGAGTGAAATTATGTCTAAGTCCAGCTTTGGTACATTAGAAGCAACTCTGAAACTTAACCTAAGCGTTTTTCGAAACTACTTTTTGGCTAACTTCTTATAGGAAGGTGTAGGAGATCTGAAAATGAACGTGCGCGTCTTTCACTCTTCCCGAGGGACTTAGAAGAATTTTGTGATATTTTTTATTAAATGGTGTATAAGGGTATATATAAATATATTTTATGCACTGTATATGAGCTGGCGATTTCTAAGTCTGTGGTTCCGAGAGGGGGTAACCAGGCTCACTAATAAAGGTCAAGCCACTTGGCTGCCAGAATGCCCTGCTTCAGCACAGACCAGAAAGGCATTGTGATAAGCGTATCCCCGGTATAGTCAGGGGTTAATGGGAGTCGTCCCCGTCCCCCCAGTATACGGCCAGAACCATGGACCCGGTACTTGTGGTTCGGACTCTCTCCAACCAGCCATAATGTTGTGAGAGTGAAATTATGTCTAAGTCCAGATTTGGTACATTAGAAGCAACTCTGAAACTTAACCTAAGCGTTTTTCGAAGCTACTTTTTGGCTAACTTCTTATAGGAAGGTCTAGGAGCTCTGAAAATGAACGTGCGCGTCTTTCACTCTTCCCGAGGGACTTAGAAGAATTTTGTGATATTTTTTATTAAATGGTGTATAAGGGTATATATATAAATATATTTTATGCACTGTATATGAGCTGGCGATTTCTAAGTCTGTGGTTCCGAGAGGGGGTAACCAGGCTCACTAATAAAGGTCAAGCCACTTGGCTGCCAGAATGCCCTGCTTCAGCACAGACCAGAAAGGCATTGTGATAAGCATATCCCCGGTATAGTCAGGGGTTAATGGGAGTCGTCCCCGTCCCCCCAGTATACGGCCAGAACCATGGACCCGGTACTTGTGGTTCGGACTCTCTCCAACCAGCCATAATGTTGTGAGAGTGAAATTATGTCTAAGTCCAGCTTTGGTACATTAGAAGCAACTCTGAAACTTAACCTAAGCGTTTTTCGAAACTACTTTTTGGCTAACTTCTTATAGGAAGGTGTAGGAGATCTGAAAATGAACGTGCGCGTCTTTCACTCTTCCCGAGGGACTTAGAAGAATTTTGTGATATTTTTTATTAAAATGGTGTATAAGGGTATATATATAAATATTTTTTATGCACTGTATATGAGCTGGCGATTTCTAAGTCTGTGGTTCCGAGAGGGGGTAACCAGGCTCACTAATAAAGGTCAAGCCACTTGGCTGCCAGAATGCCCTGCTTCAGCACAGACCAGAAAGGCATTGTGATAAGCGTATCCCCGGTATAGTCAGGGGTTAATGGGAGTCGTCCCCGTCCCCCCAGTATACGGCCAGAACCATGGACCCGGTACTTGTGGTTCGGACTCTCTCCAACCAGCCATAATGTTGTGAGAGTGAAATTATGTCTAAGTCCAGCTTTGGTACATTAGAAGCAACTCTGAAACTTCACCTAAGCGTTTTTCGAAGCTACTTTTTGGCTAACTTCTTATAGGAAGGTCTAGGAGCTCTGAAAATGAACGTGCGCGTCTTCCACTCTTCCCGAGGGACTTAGAAGAAATTTGTGATATTTTTTATTAAAATGGTGTATAAGGGTATATATATAAATATATTTTATGCACTGTATATGAGCTGGCGATTTCTAAGTCTGTGGTTCCGAGAGGGGGTAACCAGGCTCACTAATAAAGGTCAAGCCACTTGGCTGCCAGAATGCCCTGCTCAGCACAGACCAGAAAGGCATTGTGATAAACGTATCCCCGGTATAGTCAGGGGTTAATGGGAGTCGTCCCCGTCCCCCCAGTATACGGCCAGAACCATGGACCCGGTACTTGTGGTTCGGACTCTCTCCAACCAGCCATAATGTTGTGAGAGTGAAATTATGTCTAAGTCCAGCTTTGGTACATTAGAAGCAACTCTGAAACTTAACCTAAGCGTTTTTCGAAGCTACTTTTTGGCTAACTTCTTATAGGAAGGTCTAGGAGCTCTGAAAATGAACGTGCGCGTCTTCCACTCTTCCCGAGGGACTTAGAAGAAATTTGTGATATTTTTTATTAAAATGGTGTATAAGGGTATATATATAAATATATTTTATGCACTGTATATGAGCTGGCGATTTCTAAGTCTGTGGTTCCGAGAGGGGGTAACCAGGCTCACTAATAAAGGTCAAGCCACTTGGCTGCCAGAATGCCCTGCTTCAGCACAGACCAGAAAGGCATTGTGATAAGCGTATCCCCGGTATAGTCAGGGGTTAATGGGAGTCGTCCCCGTCCCCCCAGTATACGGCCAGAACCATGGACCCGGTACTTGTGGTTAGGACTGTCTCCAACCAGCCATAATGTTGTGAGAGTGAAATTATGTCTAAGTCCAGCTTTGGTACATTAGAAGAAACTCTGAAACTTAACCTAAGCGTTTTTCGAAGCTACTTTTTGGCTAACTTCTTATAGGAAGGTCTAGGAGCTCTGAAAATGAACGTGCGCGTCTTTCACTCTTCCCGAGGGACTTAGAAGAATTTTGTGATATTTTTTATTAAAATGGTGTATAAGGGTATATATATAAATATATTTTATGCACTGTATATGAGCTGGCGATTTCTAAGTCTGTGGTTCCGAGAGGGGGTAACCAGGCTCACTAATAAAGGTCAAGCCACTTGGCTGCCAGAATGCCCTGCTTCAGCACAGACCAGAAAGGCATTGTGATAAGCGTATCCCCCGTATAGTCAGGGGTTAATGGGAGTCGTCCCCGTCCCCCCAGTATACGGCCAGAACCATGGACCCGGTACTTGTGGTTCGGACTGTCTCCAACCAGCCATAATGTTGTGAGAGTGAAATTATGTCTAAGTCCAGCTTTGGTATATTAGAAGCAACTCTGAAACTTAACCTAAGCGTTTTTCGAAGCTACTTTATGGCTAACTTCTTATAGGAAGGTCTAGGAGCTCTGAAAATGAACGTGCGCGTCTTTCACTCTTCCCGAGGGACTTAGAAGAAATTTGTGATATTTTTTATTAAAATGGTGTATAAGGGTATATATATAAATATATTTTATGCACTGTATATGAGCTGGCGATTTCTAATTCTGTGGTTCAGAGAGGGGGTAACCAGGCTCACTAATAAAGGTCAAGCCACTTGGCTGCCAGAATGCCCTGCTTCAGCACAGACCAGAAAGGCATTGTGATAAGCGTATCCCCGGTATAGTCAGGGGTTAATGGGAGTCGTCCCCGTCCCCCCAGTATACGGCCAGAACCATGGACCCGGTACTTGTGGTTCGGACTCTCTCCAACCAGCCATAATGTTGTGAGAGTGAAATTATGTCTAAGTCCAGCTTTGGTACATTAGAAGCAACTCTGAAACTTAACCTAAGCGTTTTTCGAAGCTACTTTTTGGCTTTCTTATAGGAAGGTCTAGGAGCTCTGAAAATGAACGTGCGCGTCTTTCACTCTTCCCGAGGGACTTAGAAGAATTTTGTGATATTTTTTATTAAATGGTGTATAAGGGTATATATATAAATATATTTTATGCACTGTATATGAGCTGGCGATTTCTAAGTCTGTGGTTCCGAGAGGGGGTAACCAGGCTCACTAATAAAGGTCAAGCCACTTGGCTGCCAGAATGCCCTGCTTCAGCACAGACCAGAAAGGCATTGTGATAAGCGTATCCCCGGTATAGTCAGGGGTTAATGGGAGTCGTCCCCGTCCCCCAGTATACGGAACCATGGACCCGGTACTTGTGGTTCGGACTGTCTCCAACCAGCCATAATGTTGTGAGAGTGAAATTATGTCTAAGTCCAGCTTTGGTACATTAGAAGCAACTCTGAAACTTAACCTAAGCGTTTTTCGAAGCTACTTTTTGGCTAACTTCTTATAGGAAGGTCTAGGAGCTCTGAAAATGAACGTGCGCGTCTTCCACTCTTCCGGAGGGACTTAGAAGAAATTTGTGATATTTTTTATTAAAATGGTGTATAAGGGTATATATATAAATATATTTTATGCACTGTATATGAGCTGGCGATTTCTAAGTCTGTGGTTCCGAGAGGGGGTAACCAGGCTCACTAATAAAGGTCAAGCCACTTGGCTGCCAGAATGCCCTGCTTCAGCACAGACCAGAAAGGCATTGTGATAAGCGTATCCCCAGTATAGTCAGGGGTTAATGGGAGTCGTCCCCGTCCCCCCAGTATACGGCCAGAACCATGGACCCGGTACTTGTGGTTCGGACTGTCTCCAACCAGCCATAATGTTGTGAGAGTGAAATTATGTCTAAGTCCAGCTTTGGTACATTAGAAGCAACTCTGAAACTTAACCTAAGCGTTTTTCGAAGCTACTTTTTGGCTAACTTCTTATAGGAAGGTCTAGGAGCTCTGAAAATGAACGTGCGCGTCTTTCACTCTTCCCGAGGGACTTAGAAGAATTTTGTGATATTTTTTATTAAATGGTGTATAAGGGTATATATATAAATATTTTTTATGCACTGTATATGAGCTGGCGATTTCTAAGTCTGTGGTTCCGAGAGGGGGTAACCAGGCTCACTAATAAAGGTCAAGCCACTTGGCTGCCAGAATGCCCTGCTTCAGCACAGACCAGAAAGGCATTGTGATAAGCGTATCCCCGGTATAGTCAGGGGTTAATGGGAGTCGTCCCCGTCCCCCCAGTATACGGCCAGAACCATGGACCCGGTACTTGTGGTTCGGACTCTCTCCAACCAGCCATAATGTTGTGAGAGTGAAATTATGTCTAAGTCCAGCTTTGGTACATTAGAAGCAACTCTGAAACTTCACCTAAGCGTTTTTCGAAGCTACTTTTTGGCTAACTTCTTATAGGAAGGTCTAGGAGCTCTGAAAATGAACGTGCGCGTCTTCCACTCTTCCCGAGGGACTTAGAAGAAATTTGTGATATTTTTTATTAAAATGGTGTATAAGGGTATATATATAAATATATTTTATGCACTGTATATGAGCTGGCGATTTCTAAGTCTGTGGTTCCGAGAGGGGGTAACCAGGCTCACTAATAAAGGTCAAGCCACTTGGCTGCCAGAATGCCCTGCTCAGCACAGACCAGAAAGGCATTGTGATAAACGTATCCCCGGTATAGTCAGGGGTTAATGGGAGTCGTCCCCGTCCCCCCAGTATACGGCCAGAACCATGGACCCGGTACTTGTGGTTCGGACTCTCTCCAACCAGCCATAATGTTGTGAGAGTGAAATTATGTCTAAGTCCAGCTTTGGTACATTAGAAGCAACTCTGAAACTTAACCTAAGCGTTTTTCGAAGCTACTTTTTGGCTAACTTCTTATAGGAAGGTCTAGGAGCTCTGAAAATGAACGTGCGCGTCTTCCACTCTTCCCGAGGGACTTAGAAGAAATTTGTGATATTTTTTATTAAAATGGTGTATAAGGGTATATATATAAATATATTTTATGCACTGTATATGAGCTGGCGATTTCTAAGTCTGTGGTTCCGAGAGGGGGTAACCAGGCTCACTAATAAAGGTCAAGCCACTTGGCTGCCAGAATGCCCTGCTTCAGCACAGACCAGAAAGGCATTGTGATAAGCGTATCCCCGGTATAGTCAGGGGTTAATGGGAGTCGTCCCCGTCCCCCCAGTATACGGCCAGAACCATGGACCCGGTACTTGTGGTTAGGACTGTCTCCAACCAGCCATAATGTTGTGAGAGTGAAATTATGTCTAAGTCCAGCTTTGGTACATTAGAAGAAACTCTGAAACTTAACCTAAGCGTTTTTCGAAGCTACTTTTTGGCTAACTTCTTATAGGAAGGTCTAGGAGCTCTGAAAATGAACGTGCGCGTCTTTCACTCTTCCCGAGGGACTTAGAAGAATTTTGTGATATTTTTTATTAAAATGGTGTATAAGGGTATATATATAAATATATTTTATGCACTGTATATGAGCTGGCGATTTCTAAGTCTGTGGTTCCGAGAGGGGGTAACCAGGCTCACTAATAAAGGTCAAGCCACTTGGCTGCCAGAATGCCCTGCTTCAGCACAGACCAGAAAGGCATTGTGATAAGCGTATCCCCCGTATAGTCAGGGGTTAATGGGAGTCGTCCCCGTCCCCCCAGTATACGGCCAGAACCATGGACCCGGTACTTGTGGTTCGGACTCTCTCCAACCAGCCATAATGTTGTGAGAGTGAAATTATGTCTAAGTCCAGCTTTGGTACATTAGAAGCAACTCTGAAACTTAACCTAAGCGTTTTTCGAAGCTACTTTTTGGCTTTCTTATAGGAAGGTCTAGGAGCTCTGAAAATGAACGTGCGCGTCTTTCACTCTTCCCGAGGGACTTAGAAGAATTTTGTGATATTTTTTATTAAATGGTGTATAAGGGTATATATATAAATATATTTTATGCACTGTATATGAGCTGGCGATTTCTAAGTCTGTGGTTCCGAGAGGGGGTAACCAGGCTCACTAATAAAGGTCAAGCCACTTGGCTGCCAGAATGCCCTGCTTCAGCACAGACCAGAAAGGCATTGTGATAAGCGTATCCCCGGTATAGTCAGGGGTTAATGGGAGTCGTCCCCGTCCCCCAGTATACGGAACCATGGACCCGGTACTTGTGGTTCGGACTGTCTCCAACCAGCCATAATGTTGTGAGAGTGAAATTATGTCTAAGTCCAGCTTTGGTACATTAGAAGCAACTCTGAAACTTAATCTAAGCGTTTTTCGAAGCTACTTTTTGGCTAACTTCTTATAGGAAGGTCTAGGAGCTCTGAAAATGAACGTGCGCGTCTTCCACTCTTCCGGAGGGACTTAGAAGAAATTTGTGATATTTTTTATTAAAATGGTGTATAAGGGTATATATATAAATATATTTTATGCACTGTATATGAGCTGGCGATTTCTAAGTCTGTGGTTCCGAGAGGGGGTAACCAGGCTCACTAATAAAGGTCAAGCCACTTGGCTGCCAGAATGCCCTGCTTCAGCACAGACCAGAAAGGCATTGTGATAAGCGTATCCCCAGTATAGTCAGGGGTTAATGGGAGTCGTCCCCGTCCCCCCAGTATACGGCCAGAACCATGGACCCGGTACTTGTGGTTCGGACTGTCTCCAACTAGCCATAATGTTGTGAGAGTGAAATTATGTCTAAGTCCAGCTTTGGTACATTAGAAGCAACTCTGAAACTTAACCTAAGCGTTTTTCGAAGCTACTTTTTGGCTAACTTCTTATAGGAAGGTCTAGGAGCTCTGAAAATGAACGTGCGCGTCTTTCACTCTTCCCGAGGGACTTAGAAGAATTTTGTGATATTTTTTATTAAATGGTGTATAAGGGTATATATATAAATATATTTTATGCACTGTATATGAGCTGGCGATTTCTAAGTCTGTGGTTCCGAGAGGGGGTAACCAGGCTCACTAATAAAGGTCAAGCCACTTGGCTGCCAGAATGCCCTGCTTCAGCACAGACCAGAAAGGCATTGTGATAAGCATATCCCCGGTATAGTCAGGGGTTAATGGGAGTCGTCCCCGTCCCCCCAGTATACGGCCAGAACCATGGACCCGGTACTTGTGGTTCGGACTCTCTCCAACCAGCCATAATGTTGTGAGAGTGAAATTATGTCTAAGTCCAGCTTTGGTACATTAGAAGCAACTCTGAAACTTAACCTAAGCGTTTTTCGAAACTACTTTTTGGCTAACTTCTTATAGGAAGGTGTAGGAGATCTGAAAATGAACGTGCGCGTCTTTCTCTCTTCCCGAGGGACTTAGAAGAATTTTGTGATATTTTTTATTAAAATGGTGTATAAGGGTATATATATATAAATATTTTTTATGCACTGTATATGAGCTGGCGATTTCTAAGTCTGTGGTTCCGAGAGGGGGTAACCAGGCTCACTAATAAAGGTCAAGCCACTTGGCTGCCAGAATGCCCTGCTTCAGCACAGACCAGAAAGGCATTGTGATAAGCGTATCCCCGGTATAGTCAGGGGTTAATGGGAGTCGTCCCCGTCCCCCCAGTATACGGCCAGAACCATGGACCCGGTACTTGTTGTTCGGACTGTCTCCAACAAGCCATAATGTTGTGAGAGTGAAATTATGTCTAAGTCCAGCTTTGGTACATTAGAAGCAACTCTGAAACTTAACCTAAGCGTTTTTCGAAGCTACTTTTTGGCTAACTTCTTATAGGAAGGTCTAGGAGCTCTGAAAATGAACGTGCGCGTCTTTCACTCTTCCCGAGGGACTTAGAAGAATTTTGTGATATTTTTTATTAAATGGTGTATAAGGGTATATATATAAATATATTTTATGCACTGTATATGAGCTGGCGATTTCTAAGTCTGTGGTTCCGAGAGGGGGTAACCAGGCTCACTAATAAAGGTCAAGCCACTTGGCTGCCAGAATGCCCTGCTTCAGCACAGACCAGAAAGGCATTGTGATAAGCATATCCCCGGTATAGTCAGGGGTTAATGGGAGTCGTCCCCGTCCCCCCAGTATACGGCCAGAACCATGGACCCGGTACTTGTGGTTCGGACTCTCTCCAACCAGCCATAATGTTGTGAGAGTGAAATTATGTCTAAGTCCAGCTTTGGTACATTAGAAGCAACTCTGAAACTTAACCTAAGCGTTTTTCGAAACTACTTTTTGGCTAACTTCTTATAGGAAGGTGTAGGAGATCTGAAAATGAACGTGCGCGTCTTTCACTCTTCCCGAGGGACTTAGAAGAATTTTGTGATATTTTTTATTAAAATGGTGTATAAGGGTATATATATAAATATTTTTTATGCACTGTATATGAGCTGGCGATTTCTAAGTCTGTGGTTCCGAGAGGGGGTAACCAGGCTCACTAATAAAGGTCAAGCCACTTGGCTGCCAGAATGCCCTGCTTCAGCACAGACCAGAAAGGCATTGTGATAAGCGTATCCCCGGTATAGTCAGGGGTTAATGGGAGTCGTCCCCGTCCCCCCAGTATACGGCCAGAACCATGGACCCGGTACTTGTGGTTCGGACTGTCTCCAACCAGCCATAATGTTGTGAGAGTGAAATTATGTCTAAGTCCAGCTTTGGTACATTAGAAGCAACTCTGAAACTTAACCTAAGCGTTTTTCGAAGCTACTTTTTGGCTAACTTCTTATAGGAAGGTCTAGGAGCTCTGAAAATGAACGTGCGCGTCTTTCACTCTTCCCGAGGGACTTAGAAGAATTTTGTGATATTTTTTATTAAAATGGTGTATAAGGGTATATATATAAATATATTTTATGCACTGTATATGAGCTGGCGATTTCTAAGTCTGTGGTTCCGAGAGGGGGTAACCAGGCTCACTAATAAAGGTCAAGCCACTTGGCTGCCAGAATGCCGTGCTTCAGCACAGACCAGAAAGGCATTGTGATAAGCGTATCCCCGGTATAGTCAGGGGTTAATGGGAGTCGTCCCCGTCCCCCCAGTATACGGAACCATGGACCCGGTACTTGTGGTTCGGACTGTCTCCAACCAGCCATAATGTTGTGAGAGTGAAATTATGTCTAAGTCCAGCTTTGGTACATTAGAAGCAACTCTGAAACTTAACCTAAGCGTTTTTCGAAGCTACTTTTTGGCTAACTTCTTATAGGAAGGTCTAGGAGCTCTGAAAATGAACGTGCGCGTCTTTCACTCTTCCCGAGGGACTTAGAAGAATTTTGTGATATTTTTTATTAAATGGTGTATAAGGGTATATATATAAATATATTTTATGCACTGTATATGAGCTGGCGATTTCTAAGTCTGTGGTTCCGAGAGGGGGTAACCAGGCTCACTAATAAAGGTCAAGCCACTTGGCTGCCAGAATGCCCTGCTTCAGCACAGACCAGAAAGGCATTGTGATAAGCATATCCCCGGTATAGTCAGGGGTTAATGGGAGTCGTCCCCGTCCCCCCAGTATACGGCCAGAACCATGGACCCGGTACTTGTGGTTCGGACTCTCTCCAACCAGCCATAATGTTGTGAGAGTGAAATTATGTCTAAGTCCAGCTTTGGTACATTAGAAGCAACTCTGAAACTTAACCTAAGCGTTTTTCGAAACTACTTTTTGGCTAACTTCTTATAGGAAGGTGTAGGAGATCTGAAAATGAACGTGCGCGTCTTTCACTCTTCCCGAGGGACTTAGAAGAATTTTGTGATATTTTTTATTAAAATGGTGTATAAGGGTATATATATAAATATTTTTTATGCACTGTATATGAGCTGGCGATTTCTAAGTCTGTGGTTCCGAGAGGGGGTAACCAGGCTCACTAATAAAGGTCAAGCCACTTGGCTGCCAGAATGCCCTGCTTCAGCACAGACCAGAAAGGCATTGTGATAAGCGTATCCCCGGTATAGTCAGGGGTTAATGGGAGTCGTCCCCGTCCCCCCAGTATACGGCCAGAACCATGGACCCGGTACTTGTGGTTCGGACTGTCTCCAACCAGCCATAATGTTGTGAGAGTGAAATTATGTCTAAGTCCAGCTTTGGTACATTAGAAGCAACTCTGAAACTTAACCTAAGCGTTTTTCGAAGCTACTTTTTGGCTAACTTCTTATAGGAAGGTCTAGGAGCTCTGAAAATGAACGTGCGCGTCTTTCACTCTTCCCGAGGGACTTAGAAGAATTTTGTGATATTTTTTATTAAAATGGTGTATAAGGGTATATATATAAATATATTTTATGCACTGTATATGAGCTGGCGATTTCTAAGTCTGTGGTTCCGAGAGGGGGTAACCAGGCTCACTAATAAAGGTCAAGCCACTTGGCTGCCAGAATGCCGTGCTTCAGCACAGACCAGAAAGGCATTGTGATAAGCGTATCCCCGGTATAGTCAGGGGTTAATGGGAGTCGTCCCCGTCCCCCCAGTATACGGAACCATGGACCCGGTACTTGTGGTTCGGACTGTCTCCAACCAGCCATAATGTTGTGAGAGTGAAATTATGTCTAAGTCCAGCTTTGGTACATTAGAAGCAACTCTGAAACTTAACCTAAGCGTTTTTCGAAGCTACTTTTTGGCTAACTTCTTATAGGAAGGTCTAGGAGCTCTGAAAATGAACGTGCGCGTCTTTCACTCTTCCCGAGGGACTTAGAAGAATTTTGTGATATTTTTTATTAAATGGTGTATAAGGGTATATATATAAATATATTTTATGCACTGTATATGAGCTGGCGATTTCTAAGTCTGTGGTTCCGAGAGGGGGTAACCAGGCTCACTAATAAAGGTCAAGCCACTTGGCTGCCAGAATGCCCTGCTTCAGCACAGACCAGAAAGGCATTGTGATAAGCATATCCCCGGTATAGTCAGGGGTTAATGGGAGTCGTCCCCGTCCCCCCAGTATACGGCCAGAACCATGGACCCGGTACTTGTGGTTCGGACTCTCTCCAACCAGCCATAATGTTGTGAGAGTGAAATTATGTCTAAGTCCAGCTTTGGTTCATTAGAAGCAACTCTGAAACTTAACCTAAGCGTTTTTCGAAACTACTTTTTGGCTAACTTCTTATAGGAAGGTGTAGGAGATCTGAAAATGAACGTGCGCGTCTTTCACTCTTCCCGAGGGACTTAGAAGAATTTTGTGATATTTTTTATTAAATGGTGTATAAGGGTATATATAAATATATTTTATGCACTGTATATGAGCTGGCGATTTCTAAGTCTGTGGTTCCGAGAGGGGGTAACCAGGCTCACTAATAAAGGTCAAGCCACTTGGCTGCCAGAATGCCCTGCTTCAGCACAGACCAGAAAGGCATTGTGATAAGCGTATCCCCGGTATAGTCAGGGGTTAATGGGAGTCGTCCCCGTCCCCCCAGTATACGGCCAGAACCATGGACCCGGTACTTGTGGTTCGGACTGTCTCCAACCAGCCATAATGTTGTGAGAGTGAAATTATGTCTAAGTCCAGCTTTGGTACATTAGAAGCAACTCTGAAACTTAACCTAAGCGTTTTTCGAAGCTACTTTTTGGCTAACTTCTTATAGGAAGGTCTAGGAGCTCTGAAAATGAACGTGCGCGTCTTTCACTCTTCCCGAGGGACTTAGAAGAATTTTGTGATATTTTTTATTAAAATGGTGTATAAGGGTATATATATAAATATATTTTATGCACTGTATATGAGCTGGCGATTTCTAAGTCTGTGGTTCCGAGAGGGGGTAACCAGGCTCACTAATAAAGGTCAAGCCACTTGGCTGCCAGAATGCCGTGCTTCAGCACAGACCAGAAAGGCATTGTGATAAGCGTATCCCCGGTATAGTCAGGGGTTAATGGGAGTCGTCCCCGTCCCCCCAGTATACGGAACCATGGACCCGGTACTTGTGGTTCGGACTGTCTCCAACCAGCCATAATGTTGTGAGAGTGAAATTATGTCTAAGTCCAGCTTTGGTACATTAGAAGCAACTCTGAAACTTAACCTAAGCGTTTTTCGAAGCTACTTTTTGGCTAACTTCTTATAGGAAGGTCTAGGAGCTCTGAAAATGAACGTGCGCGTCTTTCACTCTTCCCGAGGGACTTAGAAGAATTTTGTGATATTTTTTATTAAATGGTGTATAAGGGTATATATATAAATATATTTTATGCACTGTATATGAGCTGGCGATTTCTAAGTCTGTGGTTCCGAGAGGGGGTAACCAGGCTCACTAATAAAGGTCAAGCCACTTGGCTGCCAGAATGCCCTGCTTCAGCACAGACCAGAAAGGCATTGTGATAAGCATATCCCCGGTATAGTCAGGGGTTAATGGGAGTCGTCCCCGTCCCCCCAGTATACGGCCAGAACCATGGACCCGGTACTTGTGGTTCGGACTCTCTCCAACCAGCCATAATGTTGTGAGAGTGAAATTATGTCTAAGTCCAGCTTTGGTACATTAGAAGCAACTCTGAAACTTAACCTAAGCGTTTTTCGAAACTACTTTTTGGCTAACTTCTTATAGGAAGGTGTAGGAGATCTGAAAATGAACGTGCGCGTCTTTCACTCTTCCCGAGGGACTTAGAAGAATTTTGTGATATTTTTTATTAAATGGTGTATAAGGGTATATATAAATATATTTTATGCACTGTATATGAGCTGGCGATTTCTAAGTCTGTGGTTCCGAGAGGGGGTAACCAGGCTCACTAATAAAGGTCAAGCCACTTGGCTGCCAGAATGCCCTGCTTCAGCACAGACCAGAAAGGCATTGTGATAAGCGTATCCCCGGTATAGTCAGGGGTTAATGGGAGTCGTCCCCGTCCCCCCAGTATACGGCCAGAACCATGGACCCGGTACTTGTGGTTCGGACTCTCTCCAACCAGCCATAATGTTGTGAGAGTGAAATTATGTCTAAGTCCAGCTTTGGTACATTAGAAGCAACTCTGAAACTTAACCTAAGCGTTTTTCGAAGCTACTTTTTGGCTAACTTCTTATAGGAAGGTCTAGGAGCTCTGAAAATGAACGTGCGCGTCTTTCACTCTTCCCGAGGGACTTAGAAGAATTTTGTGATATTTTTTATTAAATGGTGTACAGTATAAGGGTATATATATAAATATATTTTATGCACTGTATATGAGCTGGCGATTTCTAAGTCTGTGGTTCCGAGAGGGGGTAACCAGGCTCACTAATAAAGGTCAAGCCACTTGGCTGCCAGAATGCCCTGCTTCAGCACAGACCAGAAAGGCATTGTGATAAGCATATCCCCGGTATAGTCAGGGGTTAATGGGAGTCGTCCCCGTCCCCCCAGTATACGGCCAGAACCATGGACCCGGTACTTGTGGTTCGGACTCTCTCCAACCAGCCATAATGTTGTGAGAGTGAAATTATGTCTAAGTCCAGCTTTGGTACATTAGAAGCAACTCTGAAACTTAACCTAAGCGTTTTTCGAAACTACTTTTTGGCTAACTTCTTATAGGAAGGTGTAGGAGATCTGAAAATGAACGTGCGCGTCTTTCACTCTTCCCGAGGGACTTAGAAGAATTTTGTGATATTTTTTATTAAAATGGTGTATAAGGGTATATATATAAATATTTTTTATGCACTGTATATGAGCTGGCGATTTCTAAGTCTGTGGTTCCGAGAGGGGGTAACCAGGCTCACTAATAAAGGTCAAGCCACTTGGCTGCCAGAATGCCCTGCTTCAGCACAGACCAGAAAGGCATTGTGATAAGCGTATCCCCGGTATAGTCAGGGGTTAATGGGAGTCGTCCCCGTCCCCCCAGTATACGGCCAGAACCATGGACCCGGTACTTGTGGTTCGGACTCTCTCCAACCAGCCATAATGTTGTGAGAGTGAAATTATGTCTAAGTCCAGATTTGGTACATTAGAAGCAACTCTGAAACTTAACCTAAGCGTTTTTCGAAGCTACTTTTTGGCTAACTTCTTATAGGAAGGTCTAGGAGCTCTGAAAATGAACGTGCGCGTCTTTCACTCTTCCCGAGGGACTTAGAAGAATTTTGTGATATTTTTTATTAAATGGTGTATAAGGGTATATATATAAATATATTTTATGCACTGTATATGAGCTGGCGATTTCTAAGTCTGTGGTTCCGAGAGGGGGTAACCAGGCTCACTAATAAAGGTCAAGCCACTTGGCTGCCAGAATGCCCTGCTTCAGCACAGACCAGAAAGGCATTGTGATAAGCATATCCCCGGTATAGTCAGGGGTTAATGGGAGTCGTCCCCGTCCCCCCAGTATACGGCCAGAACCATGGACCCGGTACTTGTGGTTCGGACTCTCTCCAACCAGCCATAATGTTGTGAGAGTGAAATTATGTCTAAGTCCAGCTTTGGTACATTAGAAGCAACTCTGAAACTTAACCTAAGCGTTTTTCGAAACTACTTTTTGGCTAACTTCTTATAGGAAGGTGTAGGAGATCTGAAAATGAACGTGCGCGTCTTTCACTCTTCCCGAGGGACTTAGAAGAATTTTGTGATATTTTTTATTAAAATGGTGTATAAGGGTATATATATAAATATTTTTTATGCACTGTATATGAGCTGGCGATTTCTAAGTCTGTGGTTCCGAGAGGGGGTAACCAGGCTCACTAATAAAGGTCAAGCCACTTGGCTGCCAGAATGCCCTGCTTCAGCACAGACCAGAAAGGCATTGTGATAAGCGTATCCCCGGTATAGTCAGGGGTTAATGGGAGTCGTCCCCGTCCCCCCAGTATACGGCCAGAACCATGGACCCGGTACTTGTGGTTCGGACTCTCTCCAACCAGCCATAATGTTGTGAGAGTGAAATTATGTCTAAGTCCAGCTTTGGTACATTAGAAGCAACTCTGAAACTTAACCTAAGCGTTTTTCGAAGCTACTTTTTGGCTAACTTCTTATAGGAAGGTCTAGGAGCTCTGAAAATGAACGTGCGCGTCTTCCACTCTTCCCGAGGGACTTAGAAGAAATTTGTGATATTTTTTATTAAAATGGTGTATAAGGGTATATATATAAATATATTTTATGCACTGTATATGAGCTGGCGATTTCTAAGTCTGTGGTTCCGAGAGGGGGTAACCAGGCTCACTAATAAAGGTCAAGCCACTTGGCTGCCAGAATGCCCTGCTCAGCACAGACCAGAAAGGCATTGTGATAAGCGTATCCCCGGTATAGTCAGGGGTTAATGGGAGTCGTCCCCGTCCCCCCAGTATACGGCCAGAACCATGGACCCGGTACTTGTGGTTCGGACTCTCTCCAACCAGCCATAATGTTGTGAGAGTGAAATTATGTCTAAGTCCAGCTTTGGTACATTAGAAGCAACTCTGAAACTTAACCTAAGCGTTTTTCGAAGCTACTTTTTGGCTAACTTCTTATAGGAAGGTCTAGGAGCTCTGAAAATGAACGTGCGCGTCTTCCACTCTTCCCGAGGGACTTAGAAGAAATTTGTGATATTTTTTATTAAAATGGTGTATAAGGGTATATATATAAATATATTTTATGCACTGTATATGAGCTGGCGATTTCTAAGTCTGTGGTTCCGAGAGGGGGTAACCAGGCTCACTAATAAAGGTCAAGCCACTTGGCTGCCAGAATGCCCTGCTTCAGCACAGACCAGAAAGGCATTGTGATAAGCGTATCCCCGGTATAGTCAGGGGTTAATGGGAGTCGTCCCCGTCCCCCCAGTATACGGCCAGAACCATGGACACGGTACTTGTGGTTAGGACTGTCTCCAACCAGCCATAATGTTGTGAGAGTGAAATTATGTCTAAGTCCAGCTTTGGTACATTAGAAGAAACTCTGAAACTTAACCTAAGCGTTTTTTCGAAGCTACTTTTTGGCTAACTTCTTATAGGAAGGTCTAGGAGCTCTGAAAATGAACGTGCGCGTCTTTCACTCTTCCCGAGGGACTTAGAAGAATTTTGTGATATTTTTTATTAAAATGGTGTATAAGGGTATATATATATAAATATTTTTTATGCACTGTATATGAGCTGGCGATTTCTAAGTCTGTGGTTCCGAGAGGGGGTAACCAGGCTCACTAATAAAGGTCAAGCCACTTGGCTGCCAGAATGCCCTGCTTCAGCACAGACCAGAAAGGCATTGTGATAAGCGTATCCCCCGTATAGTCAGGGGTTAATGGGAGTCGTCCCCGTCCCCCCAGTATACGGCCAGAACCATGGACCCGGTACTTGTGGTTCGGACTGTCTCCAACCAGCCATAATGTTGTGAGAGTGAAATTATGTCTAAGTCCAGCTTTGGTATATTAGAAGCAACTCTGAAACTTAACCTAAGCGTTTTTCGAAGCTACTTTTTGGCTAACTTCTTATAGGAAGGTCTAGGAGCTCTGAAAATGAACGTGCGCGTCTTTCACTCTTCCCGAGGGACTTAGAAGAAATTTGTGATATTTTTTATTAAAATGGTGTATAAGGGTATATATATAAATATATTTTATGCACTGTATATGAGCTGGCGATTTCTAATTCTGTGGTTCAGAGAGGGGGTAACCAGGCTCACTAATAAAGGTCAAGCCACTTGGCTGCCAGAATGCCCTGCTTCAGCACAGACCAGAAAGGCATTGTGATAAGCGTATCCCCGGTATAGTCAGGGGTTAATGGGAGTCGTCCCCGTCCCCCCAGTATACGGCCAGAACCATGGACCCGGTACTTGTGGTTCGGACTCTCTCCAACCAGCCATAATGTTGTGAGAGTGAAATTATGTCTAAGTCCAGCTTTGGTACATTAGAAGCAACTCTGAAACTTAACCTAAGCGTTTTTCGAAGCTACTTTTTGGCTTTCTTATAGGAAGGTCTAGGAGCTCTGAAAATGAACGTGCGCGTCTTTCACTCTTCCCGAGGGACTTAGAAGAATTTTTTGATATTTTTTATTAAATGGTGTATAAGGGTATATATATAAATATATTTTATGCACTGTATATGAGCTGGCGATTTCTAAGTCTGTGGTTCCGAGAGGGGGTAACCAGGCTCACTAATAAAGGTCAAGCCACTTGGCTGCCAGAATGCCCTGCTTCAGCACAGACCAGAAAGGCATTGTGATAAGCGTATCCCCGGTATAGTCAGGGGTTAATGGGAGTCGTCCCCGTCCCCCAGTATACGGAACCATGGACCCGGTACTTGTGGTTCGGACTGTCTCCAACCAGCCATAATGTTGTGAGAGTGAAATTATGTCTAAGTCCAGCTTTGGTACATTAGAAGCAACTCTGAAACTTAACCTAAGCGTTTTTCGAAGCTACTTTTTGGCTAACTTCTTATAGGAAGGTCTAGGAGCTCTGAAAATGAACGTGCGCGTCTTCCACTCTTCCGGAGGGACTTAGAAGAAATTTGTGATATTTTTTATTAAAATGGTGTATAAGGGTATATATATAAATATATTTTATGCACTGTATATGAGCTGGCGATTTCTAAGTCTGTGGTTCCGAGAGGGGGTAACCAGGCTCACTAATAAAGGTCAAGCCACTTGGCTGCCAGAATGCCCTGCTCAGCACAGACCAGAAAGGCATTGTGATAAGCGTATCCCCGGTATAGTCAGGGGTTAATGGGAGTCGTCCCCGTCCCCCCAGTATACGGCCAGAACCATGGACCCGGTACTTGTGGTTCGGACTCTCTCCAACCAGCCATAATGTTGTGAGAGTGAAATTATGTCTAAGTCCAGCTTTGGTACATTAGAAGCAACTCTGAAACTTAACCTAAGCGTTTTTCGAAGCTACTTTTTGGCTAACTTCTTATAGGAAGGTCTAGGAGCTCTGAAAATGAACGTGCGCGTCTTTCACTCTTCCCGAGGGACTTAGAAGAAATTTGTGATATTTTTTATTAAAATGGTGTATAAGGGTATATATATAAATATATTTTATGCACTGTATATGAGCTGGCGATTTCTAAGTCTGTGGTTCCGAGAGGGGGTAACCAGGCTCACTAATAAAGGTCAAGCCACTTGGCTGCCAGAATGCCCTGCTTCAGCACAGACCAGAAAGGCATTGTGATAAGCGTATCCCCAGTATAGTCAGGGGTTAATGGGAGTCGTCCCCGTCCCCCCAGTATACGGCCAGAACCATGGACCCGGTACTTGTGGTTCGGACTGTCTCCAACCAGCCATAATGTTGTGAGAGTGAAATTATGTCTAAGTCCAGCTTTGGTACATTAGAAGCAACTCTGAAACTTAACCTAAGCGTTTTTCGAAGCTACTTTTTGGCTAACTTCTTATAGGAAGGTCTAGGAGCTCTGAAAATGAACGTGCGCGTCTTTCACTCTTCCCGAGGGACTTAGAAGAATTTTGTGATATTTTTTATTAAATGGTGTATAAGGGTATATATATAAATATATTTTATGCACTGTATATGAGCTGGCGATTTCTAAGTCTGTGGTTCCGAGAGGGGGTAACCAGGCTCACTAATAAAGGTCAAGCCACTTGGCTGCCAGAATGCCCTGCTTCAGCACAGACCAGAAAGGCATTGTGATAAGCATATCCCCGGTATAGTCAGGGGTTAATGGGAGTCGTCCCCGTCCCCCCAGTATACGGCCAGAACCATGGACCCGGTACTTGTGGTTCGGACTCTCTCCAACCAGCCATAATGTTGTGAGAGTGAAATTATGTCTAAGTCCAGCTTTGGTACATTAGAAGCAACTCTGAAACTTAACCTAAGCGTTTTTCGAAACTACTTTTTGGCTAACTTCTTATAGGAAGGTGTAGGAGATCTGAAAATGAACGTGCGCGTCTTTCACTCTTCCCGAGGGACTTAGAAGAATTTTGTGATATTTTTTATTAAAATGGTGTATAAGGGTATATATATAAATATTTTTTATGCACTGTATATGAGCTGGCGATTTCTAAGTCTGTGGTTCCGAGAGGGGGTAACCAGGCTCACTAATAAAGGTCAAGCCACTTGGCTGCCAGAATGCCCTGCTTCAGCACAGACCAGAAAGGCATTGTGATAAGCGTATCCCCGGTATAGTCAGGGGTTAATGGGAGTCGTCCCCGTCCCCCCAGTATACGGAACCATGGACCCGGTACTTGTGGTTCGGACTGTCTCCAACCAGCCATAATGTTGTGAGAGTGAAATTATGTCTAAGTCCAGCTTTGGTACATTAGAAGCAACTCTGAAACTTAACCTAAGCGTTTTTCGAAGCTACTTTTTGGCTAACTTCTTATAGGAAGGTCTAGGAGCTCTGAAAATGAACGTGCGCGTCTTCCACTCTTCCGGAGGGACTTAGAAGAAATTTGTGATATTTTTTATTAAAATGGTGTATAAGGGTATATATATAAATATATTTTATGCACTGTATATGAGCTGGCGATTTCTAAGTCTGTGGTTCCGAGAGGGGGTAACCAGGCTCACTAATAAAGGTCAAGCCACTTGGCTGCCAGAATGCCCTGCTTCAGCACAGACCAGAAAGGCATTGTGATAAGCGTATCCCCGGTATAGTCAGGGGTTAATGGGAGTCGTCCCCGTCCCCCCAGTATACGGCCAGAACCATGGACCCGGTACTTGTGGTTCGGACTGTCTCCAACCAGCCATAATGTTGTGAGAGTGAAATTATGTCTAAGTCCAGCTTTGGTACATTAGAAGCAACTCTGAAACTTAACCTAAGCGTTTTTCGAAGCTACTTTTTGGCTAACTTCTTATAGGAAGGTCTAGGAGCTCTGAAAATGAACGTGCGCGTCTTCCACTCTTCCGGAGGGACTTAGAAGAAATTTGTGATATTTTTTATTAAAATGGTGTATAAGGGTATATATATAAATATATTTTATGCACTGTATATGAGCTGGCGATTTCTAAGTCTGTGGTTCCGAGAGGGGGTAACCAGGCTCACTAATAAAGGTCAAGCCACTTGGCTGCCAGAATGCCCTGCTTCAGCACAGACCAGAAAGGCATTGTGATAAGCATATCCCCGGTATAGTCAGGGGTTAATGGGAGTCGTCCCCGTCCCCCCAGTATACGGCCAGAACCATGGACCCGGTACTTGTGGTTCGGACTCTCTCCAACCAGCCATAATGTTGTGAGAGTGAAATTATGTCTAAGTCCAGCTTTGGTACATTAGAAGCAACTCTGAAACTTAACCTAAGCGTTTTTCGAAACTACTTTTTGGCTAACTTCTTATAGGAAGGTGTAGGAGATCTGAAAATGAACGTGCGCGTCTTTCACTCTTCCCGAGGGACTTAGAAGAATTTTGTGATATTTTTTATTAAAATGGTGTATAAGGGTATATATATATAAATATTTTTTATGCACTGTATATGAGCTGGCGATTTCTAAGTCTGTGGTTCCGAGAGGGGGTAACCAGGCTCACTAATAAAGGTCAAGCCACTTGGCTGCCAGAATGCCCTGCTTCAGCACAGACCAGAAAGGCATTGTGATAAGCGTATCCCCGGTATAGTCAGGGGTTAATGGGAGTCGTCCCCGTCCCCCAGTATACGGAACCATGGACCCGGTACTTGTGGTTCGGACTGTCTCCAACCAGCCATAATGTTGTGAGAGTGAAATTATGTCTAAGTCCAGCTTTGGTACATTAGAAGCAACTCTGAAACTTAACCTAAGCGTTTTTCGAAGCTACTTTTTGGCTAACTTCTTATAGGAAGGTCTAGGAGCTCTGAAAATGAACGTGCGCGTCTTCCACTCTTCCGGAGGGACTTAGAAGAAATTTGTGATATTTTTTATTAAAATGGTGTATAAGGGTATATATATAAATATATTTTATGCACTGTATATGAGCTGGCGATTTCTAAGTCTGTGGTTCCGAGAGGGGGTAACCAGGCTCACTAATAAAGGTCAAGCCACTTGGCTGCCAGAATGCCCTGCTTCAGCACAGACCAGAAAGGCATTGTGATAAGCGTATCCCCGGTATAGTCAGGGGTTAATGGGAGTCGTCCCCGTCCCCCCAGTATACGGCCAGAACCATGGACCCGGTACTTGTGGTTCGGACTGTCTCCAACCAGCCATAATGTTGTGAGAGTGAAATTATGTCTAAGTCCAGCTTTGGTACATTAGAAGCAACTCTGAAACTTAACCTAAGCGTTTTTCGAAGCTACTTTTTGGCTAACTTCTTATAGGAAGGTCTAGGAGCTCTGAAAATGAACGTGCGCGTCTTTCACTCTTCCCGAGGGACTTAGAAGAATTTTGTGATATTTTTTATTAAATGGTGTATAAGGGTATATATATAAATATATTTTATGCACTGTATATGAGCTGGCGATTTCTAAGTCTGTGGTTCCGAGAGGGGGTAACCAGGCTCACTAATAAAGGTCAAGCCACTTGGCTGCCAGAATGCCCTGCTTCAGCACAGACCAGAAAGGCATTGTGATAAGCATATCCCCGGTATAGTCAGGGGTTAATGGGAGTCGTCCCCGTCCCCCCAGTATACGGCCAGAACCATGGACCCGGTACTTGTGGTTCGGACTCTCTCCAACCAGCCATAATGTTGTGAGAGTGAAATTATGTCTAAGTCCAGCTTTGGTACATTAGAAGCAACTCTGAAACTTAACCTAAGCGTTTTTCGAAACTACTTTTTGGCTAACTTCTTATAGGAAGGTGTAGGAGATCTGAAAATGAACGTGCGCGTCTTTCACTCTTCCCGAGGGACTTAGAAGAATTTTGTGATATTTTTTATTAAAATGGTGTATAAGGGTATATATATAAATATTTTTTATGCACTGTATATGAGCTGGCGATTTCTAAGTCTGTGGTTCCGAGAGGGGGTAACCAGGCTCACTAATAAAGGTCAAGCCACTTGGCTGCCAGAATGCCCTGCTTCAGCACAGACCAGAAAGGCATTGTGATAAGCGTATCCCCGGTATAGTCAGGGGTTAATGGGAGTCGTCCCCGTCCCCCCAGTATACGGCCAGAACCATGGACCCGGTACTTGTGGTTCGGACTGTCTCCAACCAGCCATAATGTTGTGAGAGTGAAATTATGTCTAAGTCCAGCTTTGGTACATTAGAAGCAACTCTGAAACTTAACCTAAGCGTTTTTCGAAGCTACTTTTTGGCTAACTTCTTATAGGAAGGTCTAGGAGCTCTGAAAATGAACGTGCGCGTCTTTCACTCTTCCCGAGGGACTTAGAAGAATTTTGTGATATTTTTTATTAAAATGGTGTATAAGGGTATATATATAAATATATTTTATGCACTGTATATGAGCTGGCGATTTCTAAGTCTGTGGTTCCGAGAGGGGGTAACCAGGCTCACTAATAAAGGTCAAGCCACTTGGCTGCCAGAATGCCGTGCTTCAGCACAGACCAGAAAGGCATTGTGATAAGCGTATCCCCGGTATAGTCAGGGGTTAATGGGAGTCGTCCCCGTCCCCCCAGTATACGGCCAGAACCATGGACCCGGTACTTGTGGTTCGGACTGTCTCCAACCAGCCATAATGTTGTGAGAGTGAAATTATGTCTAAGTCCAGCTTTGGTACATTAGAAGCAACTCTGAAACTTAACCTAAGCGTTTTTCGAAGCTACTTTTTGGCTAACTTCTTATAGGAAGGTCTAGGAGCTCTGAAAATGAACGTGCGCGTCTTTCACTCTTCCCGAGGGACTTAGAAGAATTTTGTGATATTTTTTATTAAATGGTGTATAAGGGTATATATATAAATATATTTTATGCACTGTATATGAGCTGGCGATTTCTAAGTCTGTGGTTCCGAGAGGGGGTAACCAGGCTCACTAATAAAGGTCAAGCCACTTGGCTGCCAGAATGCCCTGCTTCAGCACAGACCAGAAAGGCATTGTGATAAGCATATCCCCGGTATAGTCAGGGGTTAATGGGAGTCGTCCCCGTCCCCCCAGTATACGGCCAGAACCATGGACCCGGTACTTGTGGTTCGGACTGTCTCCAACCAGCCATAATGTTGTGAGAGTGAAATTATGTCTAAGTCCAGCTTTGGTACATTAGAAGCAACTCTGAAACTTAACCTAAGCGTTTTTCGAAACTACTTTTTGGCTAACTTCTTATAGGAAGGTGTAGGAGATCTGAAAATGAACGTGCGCGTCTTTCACTCTTCCCGAGGGACTTAGAAGAATTTTGTGATATTTTTTATTAAAATGGTGTATAAGGGTATATATATAAATATTTTTTATGCACTGTATATGAGCTGGCGATTTCTAAGTCTGTGGTTCCGAGAGGGGGTAACCAGGCTCACTAATAAAGGTCAAGCCACTTGGCTGCCAGAATGCCCTGCTTCAGCACAGACCAGAAAGGCATTGTGATAAGCGTATCCCCGGTATAGTCAGGGGTTAATGGGAGTCGTCCCCGTCCCCCCAGTATACGGCCAGAACCATGGACCCGGTACTTGTGGTTCGGACTGTCTCCAACCAGCCATAATGTTGTGAGAGTGAAATTATGTCTAAGTCCAGCTTTGGTACATTAGAAGCAACTCTGAAACTTAACCTAAGCGTTTTTCGAAGCTACTTTTTGGCTAACTTCTTATAGGAAGGTCTAGGAGCTCTGAAAATGAACGTGCGCGTCTTTCACTCTTCCCGAGGGACTTAGAAGAATTTTGTGATATTTTTTATTAAAATGGTGTATAAGGGTATATATATAAATATATTTTATGCACTGTATATGAGCTGGCGATTTCTAAGTCTGTGGTTCCGAGAGGGGGTAACCAGGCTCACTAATAAAGGTCAAGCCACTTGGCTGCCAGAATGCCGTGCTTCAGCACAGACCAGAAAGGCATTGTGATAAGCGTATCCCCGGTATAGTCAGGGGTTAATGGGAGTCGTCCCCGTCCCCCCAGTATACGGAACCATGGACCCGGTACTTGTGGTTCGGACTGTCTCCAACCAGCCATAATGTTGTGAGAGTGAAATTATGTCTAAGTCCAGCTTTGGTACATTAGACGCAACTCTGAAACTTAACCTAAGCGTTTTTCGAAGCTACTTTTTGGCTAACTTCTTATAGGAAGGTCTAGGAGCTCTGAAAATGAACGTGCGCGTCTTCCACTCTTCCGGAGGGACTTAGAAGAAATTTGTGATATTTTTTATTAAAATGGTGTATAAGGGTATATATATAAATATATTTTATGCACTGTATATGAGCTGGCGATTTCTAAGTCTGTGGTTCCGAGAGGGGGTAACCAGGCTCACTAATAAAGGTCAAGCCACTTGGCTGCCAGAATGCCCTGCTTCAGCACAGACCAGAAAGGCATTGTGATAAGCGTATCCCCGGTATAGTCAGGGGTTAATGGGAGTCGTCCCCGTCCCCCCAGTATACGGCCAGAACCATGGACCCGGTACTTGTGGTTCGGACTGTCTCCAACCAGCCATAATGTTGTGAGAGTGAAATTATGTCTAAGTCCAGCTTTGGTACATTAGAAGCAACTCTGAAACTTAACCTAAGCGTTTTTCGAAGCTACTTTTTGGCTAACTTCTTATAGGAAGGTCTAGGAGCTCTGAAAATGAACGTGCGCGTCTTTCACTCTTCCCGAGGGACTTAGAAGAATTTTGTGATATTTTTTATTAAATGGTGTATAAGGGTATATATATAAATATATTTTATGCACTGTATATGAGCTGGCGATTTCTAAGTCTGTGGTTCCGAGAGGGGGTAACCAGGCTCACTAATAAAGGTCAAGCCACTTGGCTGCCAGAATGCCCTGCTTCAGCACAGACCAGAAAGGCATTGTGATAAGCATATCCCCGGTATAGTCAGGGGTTAATGGGAGTCGTCCCCGTCCCCCCAGTATACGGCCAGAACCATGGACCCGGTACTTGTGGTTCGGACTCTCTCCAACCAGCCATAATGTTGTGAGAGTGAAATTATGTCTAAGTCCAGCTTTGGTACATTAGAAGCAACTCTGAAACTTAACCTAAGCGTTTTTCGAAGCTACTTTTTGGCTAACTTCTTATAGGAAGGTCTAGGAGCTCTGAAAATGAACGTGCGCGTCTTTCACTCTTCCCGAGGGACTTAGAAGAATTTTGTGATATTTTTTATTAAAATGGTGTATAAGGGTATATATATAAATATATTTTATGCACTGTATATGAGCTGGCGATTTCTAAGTCTGTGGTTCCGAGAGGGGGTAACCAGGCTCACTAATAAAGGTCAAGCCACTTGGCTGCCAGAATGCCGTGCTTCAGCACAGACCAGAAAGGCATTGTGATAAGCGTATCCCCGGTATAGTCAGGGGTTAATGGGAGTCGTCCCCGTCCCCCCAGTATACGGAACCATGGACCCGGTACTTGTGGTTCGGACTGTCTCCAACCAGCCATAATGTTGTGAGAGTGAAATTATGTCTAAGTCCAGCTTTGGTACATTAGACGCAACTCTGAAACTTAACCTAAGCGTTTTTCGAAGCTACTTTTTGGCTAACTTCTTATAGGAAGGTCTAGGAGCTCTGAAAATGAACGTGCGCGTCTTCCACTCTTCCGGAGGGACTTAGAAGAAATTTGTGATATTTTTTATTAAAATGGTGTATAAGGGTATATATATAAATATATTTTATGCACTGTATATGAGCTGGCGATTTCTAAGTCTGTGGTTCCGAGAGGGGGTAACCAGGCTCACTAATAAAGGTCAAGCCACTTGGCTGCCAGAATGCCCTGCTTCAGCACAGACCAGAAAGGCATTGTGATAAGCGTATCCCCGGTATAGTCAGGGGTTAATGGGAGTCGTCCCCGTCCCCCCAGTATACGGCCAGAACCATGGACCCGGTACTTGTGGTTCGGACTGTCTCCAACCAGCCATAATGTTGTGAGAGTGAAATTATGTCTAAGTCCAGCTTTGGTACATTAGAAGCAACTCTGAAACTTAACCTAAGCGTTTTTCGAAGCTACTTTTTGGCTAACTTCTTATAGGAAGGTCTAGGAGCTCTGAAAATGAACGTGCGCGTCTTTCACTCTTCCCGAGGGACTTAGAAGAATTTTGTGATATTTTTTATTAAATGGTGTATAAGGGTATATATATAAATATATTTTATGCACTGTATATGAGCTGGCGATTTCTAAGTCTGTGGTTCCGAGAGGGGGTAACCAGGCTCACTAATAAAGGTCAAGCCACTTGGCTGCCAGAATGCCCTGCTTCAGCACAGACCAGAAAGGCATTGTGATAAGCATATCCCCGGTATAGTCAGGGGTTAATGGGAGTCGTCCCCGTCCCCCCAGTATACGGCCAGAACCATGGACCCGGTACTTGTGGTTCGGACTCTCTCCAACCAGCCATAATGTTGTGAGAGTGAAATTATGTCTAAGTCCAGCTTTGGTACATTAGAAGCAACTCTGAAACTTAACCTAAGCGTTTTTCGAAACTACTTTTTGGCTAACTTCTTATAGGAAGGTGTAGGAGATCTGAAAATGAACGTGCGCGTCTTTCACTCTTCCCGAGGGACTTAGAAGAATTTTGTGATATTTTTTATTAAAATGGTGTATAAGGGTATATATATAAATATTTTTTATGCACTGTATATGAGCTGGCGATTTCTAAGTCTGTGGTTCCGAGAGGGGGTAACCAGGCTCACTAATAAAGGTCAAGCCACTTGGCTGCCAGAATGCCCTGCTTCAGCACAGACCAGAAAGGCATTGTGATAAGCGTATCCCCGGTATAGTCAGGGGTTAATGGGAGTCGTCCCCGTCCCCCCAGTATACGGCCAGAACCATGGACCCGGTACTTGTGGTTCGGACTGTCTCCAACCAGCCATAATGTTGTGAGAGTGAAATTATGTCTAAGTCCAGCTTTGGTACATTAGAAGCAACTCTGAAACTTAACCTAAGCGTTTTTCGAAGCTACTTTTTGGCTAACTTCTTATAGGAAGGTCTAGGAGCTCTGAAAATGAACGTGCGCGTCTTTCACTCTTCCCGAGGGACTTAGAAGAATTTTGTGATATTTTTTATTAAAATGGTGTATAAGGGTATATATATAAATATATTTTATGCACTGTATATGAGCTGGCGATTTCTAAGTCTGTGGTTCCGAGAGGGGGTAACCAGGCTCACTAATAAAGGTCAAGCCACTTGGCTGCCAGAATGCCGTGCTTCAGCACAGACCAGAAAGGCATTGTGATAAGCGTATCCCCGGTATAGTCAGGGGTTAATGGGAGTCGTCCCCGTCCCCCCAGTATACGGAACCATGGACCCGGTACTTGTGGTTCGGACTGTCTCCAACCAGCCATAATGTTGTGAGAGTGAAATTATGTCTAAGTCCAGCTTTGGTACATTAGAAGCAACTCTGAAACTTAACCTAAGCGTTTTTCGAAGCTACTTTTTGGCTAACTTCTTATAGGAAGGTCTAGGAGCTCTGAAAATGAACGTGCGCGTCTTCCACTCTTCCGGAGGGACTTAGAAGAAATTTGTGATATTTTTTATTAAAATGGTGTATAAGGGTATATATATAAATATATTTTATGCACTGTATATGAGCTGGCGATTTCTAAGTCTGTGGTTCCGAGAGGGGGTAACCAGGCTCACTAATAAAGGTCAAGCCACTTGGCTGCCAGAATGCCCTGCTTCAGCACAGACCAGAAAGGCATTGTGATAAGCGTATCCCCGGTATAGTCAGGGGTTAATGGGAGTCGTCCCCGTCCCCCCAGTATACGGCCAGAACCATGGACCCGGTACTTGTGGTTCGGACTGTCTCCAACCAGCCATAATGTTGTGAGAGTGAAATTATGTCTAAGTCCAGCTTTGGTACATTAGAAGCAACTCTGAAACTTAACCTAAGCGTTTTTCGAAGCTACTTTTTGGCTAACTTCTTATAGGAAGGTCTAGGAGCTCTGAAAATGAACGTGCGCGTCTTTCACTCTTCCCGAGGGACTTAGAAGAATTTTGTGATATTTTTTATTAAATGGTGTATAAGGGTATATATATAAATATATTTTATGCACTGTATATGAGCTGGCGATTTCTAAGTCTGTGGTTCCGAGAGGGGGTAACCAGGCTCACTAATAAAGGTCAAGCCACTTGGCTGCCAGAATGCCCTGCTTCAGCACAGACCAGAAAGGCATTGTGATAAGCGTATCCCCGGTATAGTCAGGGGTTAATGGGAGTCGTCCCCGTCCCCCCAGTATACGGCCAGAACCATGGACCCGGTACTTGTGGTTCGGACTCTCTCCAACCAGCCATAATGTTGTGAGAGTGAAATTATGTCTAAGTCCAGCTTTGGTACATTAGAAGCAACTCTGAAACTTAACCTAAGCGTTTTTCGAAACTACTTTTTGGCTAACTTCTTATAGGAAGGTGTAGGAGATCTGAAAATGAACGTGCGCGTCTTTCACTCTTCCCGAGGGACTTAGAAGAATTTTGTGATATTTTTTATTAAAATGGTGTATAAGGGTATATATATAAATATTTTTTATGCACTGTATATGAGCTGGCGATTTCTAAGTCTGTGGTTCCGAGAGGGGGTAACCAGGCTCACTAATAAAGGTCAAGCCACTTGGCTGCCAGAATGCCCTGCTTCAGCACAGACCAGAAAGGCATTGTGATAAGCGTATCCCCGGTATAGTCAGGGGTTAATGGGAGTCGTCCCCGTCCCCCCAGTATACGGCCAGAACCATGGACCCGGTACTTGTGGTTCGGACTGTCTCCAACCAGCCATAATGTTGTGAGAGTGAAATTATGTCTAAGTCCAGCTTTGGTACATTAGAAGCAACTCTGAAACTTAACCTAAGCGTTTTTCGAAGCTACTTTTTGGCTAACTTCTTATAGGAAGGTCTAGGAGCTCTGAAAATGAACGTGCGCGTCTTTCACTCTTCCCGAGGGACTTAGAAGAATTTTGTGATATTTTTTATTAAATGGTGTATAAGGGTATATATATAAATATATTTTATGCACTGTATATGAGCTGGCGATTTCTAAGTCTGTGGTTCCGAGAGGGGGTAACCAGGCTCACTAATAAAGGTCAAGCCACTTGGCTGCCAGAATGCCCTGCTTCAGCACAGACCAGAAAGGCATTGTGATAAGCATATCCCCGGTATAGTCAGGGGTTAATGGGAGTCGTCCCCGTCCCCCCAGTATACGGCCAGAACCATGGACCCGGTACTTGTGGTTCGGACTCTCTCCAACCAGCCATAATGTTGTGAGAGTGAAATTATGTCTAAGTCCAGCTTTGGTACATTAGAAGCAACTCTGAAACTTAACCTAAGCGTTTTTCGAAACTACTTTTTGGCTAACTTCTTATAGGAAGGTGTAGGAGATCTGAAAATGAACGTGCGCGTCTTTCACTCTTCCCGAGGGACTTAGAAGAATTTTGTGATATTTTTTATTAAAATGGTGTATAAGGGTATATATATAAATATTTTTTATGCACTGTATATGAGCTGGCGATTTCTAAGTCTGTGGTTCCGAGAGGGGGTAACCAGGCTCACTAATAAAGGTCAAGCCACTTGGCTGCCAGAATGCCCTGCTTCAGCACAGACCAGAAAGGCATTGTGATAAGCGTATCCCCGGTATAGTCAGGGGTTAATGGGAGTCGTCCCCGTCCCCCCAGTATACGGCCAGAACCATGGACCCGGTACTTGTGGTTCGGACTGTCTCCAACCAGCCATAATGTTGTGAGAGTGAAATTATGTCTAAGTCCAGCTTTGGTACATTAGAAGCAACTCTGAAACTTAACCTAAGCGTTTTTCGAAGCTACTTTTTGGCTAACTTCTTATAGGAAGGTCTAGGAGCTCTGAAAATGAACGTGCGCGTCTTTCACTCTTCCCGAGGGACTTAGAAGAATTTTGTGATATTTTTTATTAAAATGGTGTATAAGGGTATATATATAAATATATTTTATGCACTGTATATGAGCTGGCGATTTCTAAGTCTGTGGTTCCGAGAGGGGGTAACCAGGCTCACTAATAAAGGTCAAGCCACTTGGCTGCCAGAATGCCGTGCTTCAGCACAGACCAGAAAGGCATTGTGATAAGCGTATCCCCGGTATAGTCAGGGGTTAATGGGAGTCGTCCCCGTCCCCCCAGTATACGGAACCATGGACCCGGTACTTGTGGTTCGGACTGTCTCCAACCAGCCATAATGTTGTGAGAGTGAAATTATGTCTAAGTCCAGCTTTGGTACATTAGAAGCAACTCTGAAACTTAACCTAAGCGTTTTTCGAAGCTACTTTTTGGCTAACTTCTTATAGGAAGGTCTAGGAGCTCTGAAAATGAACGTGCGCGTCTTCCACTCTTCCGGAGGGACTTAGAAGAAATTTGTGATATTTTTTATTAAAATGGTGTATAAGGGTATATATATAAATATATTTTATGCACTGTATATGAGCTGGCGATTTCTAAGTCTGTGGTTCCGAGAGGGGGTAACCAGGCTCACTAATAAAGGTCAAGCCACTTGGCTGCCAGAATGCCCTGCTTCAGCACAGACCAGAAAGGCATTGTGATAAGCATATCCCCGGTATAGTCAGGGGTTAATGGGAGTCGTCCCCGTCCCCCCAGTATACGGCCAGAACCATGGACCCGGTACTTGTGGTTCGGACTCTCTCCAACCAGCCATAATGTTGTGAGAGTGAAATTATGTCTAAGTCCAGCTTTGGTACATTAGAAGCAACTCTGAAACTTAACCTAAGCGTTTTTCGAAACTACTTTTTGGCTAACTTCTTATAGGAAGGTGTAGGAGATCTGAAAATGAACGTGCGCGTCTTTCACTCTTCCCGAGGGACTTAGAAGAATTTTGTGATATTTTTTATTAAAATGGTGTATAAGGGTATATATATAAATATTTTTTATGCACTGTATATGAGCTGGCGATTTCTAAGTCTGTGGTTCCGAGAGGGGGTAACCAGGCTCACTAATAAAGGTCAAGCCACTTGGCTGCCAGAATGCCCTGCTTCAGCACAGACCAGAAAGGCATTGTGATAAGCGTATCCCCGGTATAGTCAGGGGTTAATGGGAGTCGTCCCCGTCCCCCCAGTATACGGCCAGAACCATGGACCCGGTACTTGTGGTTCGGACTGTCTCCAACCAGCCATAATGTTGTGAGAGTGAAATTATGTCTAAGTCCAGCTTTGGTACATTAGAAGCAACTCTGAAACTTAACCTAAGCGTTTTTCGAAGCTACTTTTTGGCTAACTTCTTATAGGAAGGTCTAGGAGCTCTGAAAATGAACGTGCGCGTCTTTCACTCTTCCCGAGGGACTTAGAAGAATTTTGTGATATTTTTTATTAAAATGGTGTATAAGGGTATATATATAAATATATTTTATGCACTGTATATGAGCTGGCGATTTCTAAGTCTGTGGTTCCGAGAGGGGGTAACCAGGCTCACTAATAAAGGTCAAGCCACTTGGCTGCCAGAATGCCGTGCTTCAGCACAGACCAGAAAGGCATTGTGATAAGCGTATCCCCGGTATAGTCAGGGGTTAATGGGAGTCGTCCCCGTCCCCCCAGTATACGGGGGGACGGGGACGACTCCCATTAACCCCTGACTATACCGGGGATACGCTTATCACAATGCCTTTCTGGTCTGTGCTGAAGCAGGGCATTCTGGCAGCCAAGTGGCTTGACCTTTATTAGTGAGCCTGGTTACCCCCTCTCGGAACCACAGACTTAGAAATCGCCAGCTCATATACAGTGCATAAAAAATATTTATATATATATACCCTTATACACCATTTTAATAAAAAATATCACAAAATTCTTCTAAGTCCCTCGGGAAGAGTGAAAGACGCGCACGTTCATTTTCAGATCTCCTACACCTTCCTATAAGAAGTTAGCCAAAAAGTAGTTTCGAAAAACGCTTAGGTTAAGTTTCAGAGTTGCTTCTAATGTACCAAAGCTGGACTTAGACATAATTTCACTCTCACAACATTATGGCTGGTTGGAGAGAGTCCGAACCACAAGTACCGGGTCCATGGTTCTGGCCGTATACTGGGGGGACGGGGACGACTCCCATTAACCCCTGACTATACCGGGGATACGCTTATCACAATGCCTTTCTGGTCTGTGCTGAAGCAGGGCATTCTGGCAGCCAAGTGGCTTGACCTTTATTAGTGAGCCTGGTTACCCCCTCTCGGAACCACAGACTTAGAAATCGCCAGCTCATATACAGTGCATAAAATATATTTATATATATACCCTTATACACCATTTAATAAAAAATATCACAAAATTCTTCTAAGTCCCTCGGGAAGAGTGAAAGACGCGCACGTTCATTTTCAGAGGTCCTAGACCTTCCTATAAGAAGTTAGCCAAAAAGTAGCTTCGAAAAACGCTTAGGTTAAGTTTCAGAGTTGCTTCTAATGTACCAAAGCTGGACTTAGACATAATTTCACTCTCACAACATTATGGCTGGTTGGAGACAGTCCGAACCACAAGTACCGGGTCCATGGTTCTGGCCGTATACTGGGGGGACGGGGACGACTCCCATTAACCCCTGACTATACCGGGGATACGCTTATCACAATGCCTTTCTGGTCTGTGCTGAAGCAGGGCATTCTGGCAGCCAAGTGGCTTGACCTTTATTAGTGAGCCTGGTTACCCCCTCTCGGAACCACAGACTTAGAAATCGCCAGCTCATATACAGTGCATAAAATATATTTATATATATACCCTTATACACCATTTTAATAAAAAATATCACAAAATTCTTCTAAGTCCCTCGGGAAGAGTGAAAGACGCGCACGTTCATTTTCAGAGCTCCTAGACCTTCCTATAAGAAGTTAGCCAAAAAGTAGCTTCGAAAAACGCTTAGGTTAAGTTTCAGAGTTGCTTCTAATGTACCAAAGCTGGACTTAGACATAATTTCACTCTCACAACATTATGGCTGGTTGGAGACAGTCCGAACCACAAGTACCGGGTCCATGGTTCTGGCCGTATACTGGGGGGACGGGGACGACTCCCATTAACCCCTGACTATACCGGGGATACGCTTATCACAATGCCTTTCTGGTCTGTGCTGAAGCAGGGCATTCTGGCAGCCAAGTGGCTTGACCTTTATTAGTGAGCCTGGTTACCCCCTCTCGGAACCACAGACTTAGAAATCGCCAGTTCATATACAGTGCATAAAATATATTTATATATATACCCTTATACACCATTTAATAAAAAATATCACAAAATTCTTCTAAGTCCCTCGGGAAGAGTGAAAGACGCGCACGTTCATTTTCAGAGCTCCTAGACCTTCATATAAGAAGTTAGCCAAAAAGTAGCTTCGAAAAACGCTTAGGTTAAGTTTCAGAGTTGCTTCTAATGTACCAAAGCTGGACTTAGACATAATTTCACTCTCACAACATTATGGCTGGTTGGAGACAGTCCGAACCACAAGTACCGGGTCCATGGTTCTGGCCGTATACTGGGGGGACGGGGACGACTCCCATTAACCCCTGACTATACCGGGGATACGCTTATCACAATGCCTTTCTGGTCTGTGCTGAAGCAGGGCATTCTGGCAGCCAAGTGGCTTGACCTTTATTAGTGAGCCTGGTTACCCCCTCTCGGAACCACAGACTTAGAAATCGCCAGCTCATATACAGTGCATAAAATATATTTATATATATACCCTTATACACCATTTAATAAAAAATATCACAAAATTCTTCTAAGTCCCTCGGGAAGAGTGAAAGACGCGCACGTTCATTTTCAGAGCTCCTAGACCTTCCTATAAGAAGTTAGCCAAAAAGTAGCTTCGAAAAACGCTTAGGTTAAGTTTCAGAGTTGCTTCTAATGTACCAAAGCTGGACTTAGACATAATTTCACTCTCACAACATTATGGCTGGTTGGAGAGAGTCCGAACCACAAGTACCGGGTCCATGGTTCTGGCCGTATACTGGGGGGACGGGGACGACTCCCATTAACCCCTGACTATACCGGGGATACGCTTATCACAATGCCTTTCTGGTCTGTGCTGAAGCAGGGCATTCTGGCAGCCAAGTGGCTTGACCTTTATTAGTGAGCCTGGTTACCCCCTCTCGGAACCACAGACTTAGAAATCGCCAGCTCATATACAGTGCATAAAATATATTTATATATATACCCTTATACACCATTTAATAAAAAATATCACAAAATTCTTCTAAGTCCCTCGGGAAGAGTGAAAGACGCGCACGTTCATTTTCAGAGCTCCTAGACCTTCCTATAAGAAGTTAGCCAAAAAGTAGCTTCGAAAAACGCTTAGGTTAAGTTTCAGAGTTGCTTCTAATGTACCAAAGCTGGACGTAGACATAATTTCACTCTCACAACATTATGGCTGGTTGGAGACAGTCCGAACCACAAGTACCGGGTCCATGGTTCTGGCCGTATACTGGGGGGACGGGGACGACTCCCATTAACCCCTGACTATACCGGGGATACGCTTATCACAATGCCTTTCTGGTCTGTGCTGAAGCACGGCATTCTGGCAGCCAAGTGGCTTGACCTTTATTAGTGAGCCTGGTTACCCCCTCTCGGAACCACAGACTTAGAAATCGCCAGCTCATATACAGTGCATAAAATATATTTATATATATACCCTTATACACCATTTTAATAAAAAATATCACAAAATTCTTCTAAGTCCCTCGGGAAGAGTGAAAGACGCGCACGTTCATTTTCAGAGCTCCTAGACCTTCCTATAAGAAGTTAGCCAAAAAGTAGCTTCGAAAAACGCTTAGGTTACGTTTCAGAGTTGCTTCTAATGTACCAAAGCTGGACTTAGACATAATTTCACTCTCACAACATTATGGCTGGTTGGAGACAGTCCGAACCACAAGTACCGGGTCCATGGTTCTGGCCGTATACTGGGGGGACGGGGACGACTCCCATTAACCCCTGACTATACCGGGGATACGCTTATCACAATGCCTTTCTGGTCTGTGCTGAAGCAGGGCATTCTGGCAGCCAAGTGGCTTGACCTTTATTAGTGAGCCTGGTTACCCCCTCTCGGAACCACAGACTTAGAAATCGCCAGCTCATATACAGTGCATAAAATATATTTATATATATACCCTTATACACCATTTAATAAAAAATATCACAAAATTCTTCTAAGTCCCTCGGGAAGAGTGAAAGACGCGCACGTTCATTTTCAGAGCTCCTAGACCTTCCTATAAGAAGTTAGCCAAAAAGTAGCTTCGAAAAACGCTTAGGTTAAGTTTCAGAGTTGCTTCTAATGTACCAAAGCTGGACTTAGACATAATTTCACTCTCACAACATTATGGCTGGTTGGAGACAGTCCGAACCACAAGTACCGGGTCCATGGTTCTGGCCGTATACTGGGGGGACGGGGACGACTCCCATTAACCCCTGACTATACCGGGGATACGCTTATCACAATGCCTTTCTGGTCTGTGCTGAAGCAGGGCATTCTGGCAGCCAAGTGGCTTGACCTTTATTAGTGAGCCTGGTTACCCCCTCTCGGAACCACAGACTTAGAAATCGCCAGCTCATATACAGTGCATAAAATATATTTATATATATACCCTTATACACCATTTAATAAAAAATATCACAAAATTCTTCTAAGTCCCTCGGGAAGAGTGAAAGACGCGCACGTTCATTTTCAGAGCTCCTAGACCTTCCTATAAGAAGTTAGCCAAAAAGTAGCTTCGAAAAACGCTTAGGTTAAGTTTCAGAGTTGCTTCTAATGTACCAAAGCTGGACGTAGACATAATTTCACTCTCACAACATTATGGCTGGTTGGAGACAGTCCGAACCACAAGTACCGGGTCCATGGTTCTGGCCGTATACTGGGGGGACGGGGACGACTCCCATTAACCCCTGACTATACCGGGGATACGCTTATCACAATGCCTTTCTGGTCTGTGCTGAAGCACGGCATTCTGGCAGCCAAGTGGCTTGACCTTTATTAGTGAGCCTGGTTACCCCCTCTCGGAACCACAGACTTAGAAATCGCCAGCTCATATACAGTGCATAAAATATATTTATATATATACCCTTATACACCATTTTAATAAAAAATATCACAAAATTCTTCTAAGTCCCTCGGGAAGAGTGAAAGACGCGCACGTTCATTTTCAGAGCTCCTAGACCTTCCTATAAGAAGTTAGCCAAAAAGTAGCTTCGAAAAACGCTTAGGTTACGTTTCAGAGTTGCTTCTAATGTACCAAAGCTGGACTTAGACATAATTTCACTCTCACAACATTATGGCTGGTTGGAGACAGTCCGAACCACAAGTACCGGGTCCATGGTTCTGGCCGTATACTGGGGGGACGGGGACGACTCCCATTAACCCCTGACTATACCGGGGATACGCTTATCACAATGCCTTTCTGGTCTGTGCTGAAGCACGGCATTCTGGCAGCCAAGTGGCTTGACCTTTATTAGTGAGCCTGGTTACCCCCTCTCGGAACCACAGACTTAGAAATCGCCAGCTCATATACAGTGCATAAAATATATTTATATATATATACCCTTATACACCATTTAATAAAAAATATCACAAAATTCTTCTAAGTCCCTCGGGAAGAGTGAAAGACGCGCACGTTCATTTTCAGAGCTCCTAGAACTTCCTATAAGAAGTTAGCCAAAAAGTAGCTTCGAAAAACGCTTAGGTTAAGTTTCAGAGTTGCTTCTAATGTACCAAAGCTGGACTTAGACATAATTTCACTCTCACAACATTATGGCTGGTTGGAGACAGTCCGAACCACAAGTACCGGGTCCATGGTTCTGGCCGTATACTGGGGGGACGGGGACGACTCCCATTAACCCCTGACTATACCGGGGATACGCTTATCACAATGCCTTTCTGGTCTGTGCTGAAGCAGGGCATTCTGGCAGCCAAGTGGCTTGACCTTTATTAGTGAGCCTGGTTACCCCCTCTCGGAACCACAGACTTAGAAATCGCCAGCTCATATACAGTGCATAAAATATATTTATATATATATACCCTTATACACCATTTTAATAAAAAATATCACAAATTTCTTCTAAGTCCCTCGGGAAGAGTGGAAGACGCGCACGTTCATTTTCAGAGCTCCTAGACCTTCCTATAAGAAGTTAGCCAAAAAGTAGCTTCGAAAAACGCTTAGGTTAAGTTTCAGAGTTGCTTCTAATGTACCAAAGCTGGACTTAGACATAATTTCACTCTCACAACATTATGGCTGGTTGGAGAGAGTCCGAACCACAAGTACCGGGTCCATGGTTCTGGCCGTATACTGGGGGGACGGGAACGACTCCCATTAACCCCTGACTATACCGGTGATACGCTTATCACAATGCCTTTCTGGTCTGTGCTGAAGCAGGGCATTCTGGCAGCCAAGTGGCTTGACCTTTATTATTGAGCCTGGTTACCCCCTCTCGGAACCACAGACTTAGAAATCGCCAGCTCATATACAGTGCATAAAAAATATTTATATATATACCCTTATACACCATTTTAATAAAAAATATCACAAAATTCTTCTAAGTCCCTCGGGAAGAGTGAAAGACGCGCACGTTCATTTTCAGATCTCCTAGACCTTCCTATAAGAAGTTAGCCAAAAAGTAGTTTCGAAAAACGCTTAGGTTAAGTTTCAGAGTTGCTTCTAATGTACCAAAGCTGGACTTAGACATAATTTCACTCTCACAACATTATGGCTGGTTGGAGAGAGTCCGAACCACAAGTACCGGGTCCATGGTTCTGGCCGTATACTGGGGGGACGGGGACGACTCCCATTAACCCCTGACTATACCGGGGATACGCTTATCACAATGCCTTTCTGGTCTGTGCTGAAGCAGGGCATTCTGGCAGCCAAGTGGCTTGACCTTTATTAGTGAGCCTGGTTACCCCCTCTCGGAACCACAGACTTAGAAATCGCCAGCTCATATACAGTGCATAAAATATATTTATATATATACCCTTATACACCATTTTAATAAAAAATATCACAAAATTCTTCTAAGTCCCTCGGGAAGAGTGAAAGACGCGCACGTTCATTTTCAGAGCTCCTAGACCTTCCTATAAGAAGTTAGCCAAAAAGTAGCTTCGAAAAACGCTTAGGTTAAGTTTCAGAGTTGCTTCTAATGTACCAAAGCTGGACTTAGACATAATTTCACTCTCACAACATTATGGCTGGTTGGAGACAGTCCGAACCACAAGTACCGGGTCCATGGTTCTGGCCGTATACTGGGGGGACGGGGACGACTCCCATTAACCCCTGACTATACCGGGGATACGCTTATCACAATGCCTTTCTGGTCTGTGCTGAAGCACGGCATTCTGGCAGCCAAGTGGCTTGACCTTTATTAGTGAGCCTGGTTACCCCCTCTCGGAACCACAGACTTAGAAATCGCCAGCTCATATACAGTGCATAAAATATATTTATATATATATACCCTTATACACCATTTAATAAAAAATATCACAAAATTCTTCTAAGTCCCTCGGGAAGAGTGAAAGACGCGCACGTTCATTTTCAGAGCTCCTAGAACTTCCTATAAGAAGTTAGCCAAAAAGTAGCTTCGAAAAACGCTTAGGTTAAGTTTCAGAGTTGCTTCTAATGTACCAAAGCTGGACTTAGACATAATTTCACTCTCACAACATTATGGCTGGTTGGAGACAGTCCGAACCACAAGTACCGGGTCCATGGTTCTGGCCGTATACTGGGGGGACGGGGACGACTCCCATTAACCCCTGACTATACCGGGGATACGCTTATCACAATGCCTTTCTGGTCTGTGCTGAAGCACGGCATTCTGGCAGCCAAGTGGCTTGACCTTTATTAGTGAGCCTGGTTACCCCCTCTCGGAACCACAGACTTAGAAATCGCCAGCTCATATACAGTGCATAAAATATATTTATATATATATACCCTTATACACCATTTAATAAAAAATATCACAAAATTCTTCTAAGTCCCTCGGGAAGAGTGAAAGACGCGCACGTTCATTTTCAGAGCTCCTAGAACTTCCTATAAGAAGTTAGCCAAAAAGTAGCTTCGAAAAACGCTTAGGTTAAGTTTCAGAGTTGCTTCTAATGTACCAAAGCTGGACTTAGACATAATTTCACTCTCACAACATTATGGCTGGTTGGAGACAGTCCGAACCACAAGTACCGGGTCCATGGTTCTGGCCGTATACTGGGGGGACGGGGACGACTCCCATTAACCCCTGACTATACCGGGGATACGCTTATCACAATGCCTTTCTGGTCTGTGCTGAAGCAGGGCATTCTGGCAGCCAAGTGGCTTGACCTTTATTAGTGAGCCTGGTTACCCCCTCTCGGAACCACAGACTTAGAAATCGCCAGCTCATATACAGTGCATAAAATATATTTATATATATATACCCTTATACACCATTTTAATAAAAAATATCACAAATTTCTTCTAAGTCCCTCGGGAAGAGTGGAAGACGCGCACGTTCATTTTCAGAGCTCCTAGACCTTCCTATAAGAAGTTAGCCAAAAAGTAGCTTCGAAAAACGCTTAGGTTAAGTTTCAGAGTTGCTTCTAATGTACCAAAGCTGGACTTAGACATAATTTCACTCTCACAACATTATGGCTGGTTGGAGAGAGTCCGAACCACAAGTACCGGGTCCATGGTTCTGGCCGTATACTGGGGGGACGGGAACGACTCCCATTAACCCCTGACTATACCGGTGATACGCTTATCACAATGCCTTTCTGGTCTGTGCTGAAGCAGGGCATTCTGGCAGCCAAGTGGCTTGACCTTTATTATTGAGCCTGGTTACCCCCTCTCGGAACCACAGACTTAGAAATCGCCAGCTCATATACAGTGCATAAAAAATATTTATATATATACCCTTATACACCATTTTAATAAAAAATATCACAAAATTCTTCTAAGTCCCTCGGGAAGAGTGAAAGACGCGCACGTTCATTTTCAGATCTCCTAGACCTTCCTATAAGAAGTTAGCCAAAAAGTAGTTTCGAAAAACGCTTAGGTTAAGTTTCAGAGTTGCTTCTAATGTACCAAAGCTGGACTTAGACATAATTTCACTCTCACAACATTATGGCTGGTTGGAGAGAGTCCGAACCACAAGTACCGGGTCCATGGTTCTGGCCGTATACTGGGGGGACGGGGACGACTCCCATTAACCCCTGACTATACCGGGGATACGCTTATCACAATGCCTTTCTGGTCTGTGCTGAAGCAGGGCATTCTGGCAGCCAAGTGGCTTGACCTTTATTAGTGAGCCTGGTTACCCCCTCTCGGAACCACAGACTTAGAAATCGCCAGCTCATATACAGTGCATAAAATATATTTATATATATACCCTTATACACCATTTTAATAAAAAATATCACAAAATTCTTCTAAGTCCCTCGGGAAGAGTGAAAGACGCGCACGTTCATTTTCAGAGCTCCTAGACCTTCCTATAAGAAGTTAGCCAAAAAGTAGCTTCGAAAAACGCTTAGGTTAAGTTTCAGAGTTGCTTCTAATGTACCAAAGCTGGACTTAGACATAATTTCACTCTCACAACATTATGGCTGGTTGGAGACAGTCCGAACCACAAGTACCGGGTCCATGGTTCTGGCCGTATACTGGGGGGACGGGGACGACTCCCATTAACCCCTGACTATACCGGGGATACGCTTATCACAATGCCTTTCTGGTCTGTGCTGAAGCACGGCATTCTGGCAGCCAAGTGGCTTGACCTTTATTAGTGAGCCTGGTTACCCCCTCTCGGAACCACAGACTTAGAAATCGCCAGCTCATATACAGTGCATAAAATATATTTATATATATATACCCTTATACACCATTTAATAAAAAATATCACAAAATTCTTCTAAGTCCCTCGGGAAGAGTGAAAGACGCGCACGTTCATTTTCAGAGCTCCTAGAACTTCCTATAAGAAGTTAGCCAAAAAGTAGCTTCGAAAAACGCTTAGGTTAAGTTTCAGAGTTGCTTCTAATGTACCAAAGCTGGACTTAGACATAATTTCACTCTCACAACATTATGGCTGGTTGGAGACAGTCCGAACCACAAGTACCGGGTCCATGGTTCTGGCCGTATACTGGGGGGACGGGGACGACTCCCATTAACCCCTGACTATACCGGGGATACGCTTATCACAATGCCTTTCTGGTCTGTGCTGAAGCAGGGCATTCTGGCAGCCAAGTGGCTTGACCTTTATTAGTGAGCCTGGTTACCCCCTCTCGGAACCACAGACTTAGAAATCGCCAGCTCATATACAGTGCATAAAATATATTTATATATATACCCTTATACACCATTTTAATAAAAAATATCACAAATTTCTTCTAAGTCCCTAGGGAAGAGTGAAAGACGCGCACGTTCATTTTCAGAGCTCCTAGACCTTCCTATAAGAAGTTAGCCAAAAAGTAGCTTCGAAAAACGCTTAGGTTAAGTTTCAGAGTTGCTTCTAATGTACCAAAGCTGGACTTAGACATAATTTCACTCTCACAACATTATGGCTGGTTGGAGAGAGTCCGAACCACAAGTACCGGGTCCATGGTTCTGGCCGTATACTGGGGGGACGGGGATGACTCCCATTAACCCCTGACTATACCGGGGATACGCTTATCACAATGCCTTTCTGGTCTGTGCTGAAGCAGGGCATTCTGGCAGCCAAGTGGCTTGACCTTTATTAGTGAGCCTGGTTACCCCCTCTCGGAACCACAGACTTAGAAATCGCCAGCTCATATACAGTGCATAAAATATATTTATATATATACCCTTATACACCATTTTAATAAAAAATATCACAAAATTCTTCTAAGTCTCTCGGGAAGAGTGAAAGACGCGCACGTTCATTTTCAGAGCTCCTAGACCTTCCTATAAGAAGTTAGCCAAAAAGTAGCTTCGAAAAACGCTTAGGTTAAGTTTCAGAGTTGCTTCTAATGTACCAAAGCTGGACTTAGACATAATTTCACTCTCACAACATTATGGCTGGTTGGAGACAGTCCGAACCACAAGTACCGGGTCCATGGTTCTGGCCGTATACTGGGGGGACGGGGACGACTCCCATTAACCCCTGACTATACCGGGGATACGCTTATCACAATGCCTTTCTGGTCTGTGCTGAAGCACGGCATTCTGGCAGCCAAGTGGCTTGACCTTTATTAGTGAGCCTGGTTACCCCCTCTCGGAACCACAGACTTAGAAATCGCCAGCTCATATACAGTGCATAAAATATATTTATATATATATACCCTTATACACCATTTAATAAAAAATATCACAAAATTCTTCTAAGTCCCTCGGGAAGAGTGAAAGACGCGCACGTTCATTTTCAGAGCTCCTAGAACTTCCTATAAGAAGTTAGCCAAAAAGTAGCTTCGAAAAACGCTTAGGTTAAGTTTCAGAGTTGCTTCTAATGTACCAAAGCTGGACTTAGACATAATTTCACTCTCACAACATTATGGCTGGTTGGAGACAGTCCGAACCACAAGTACCGGGTCCATGGTTCTGGCCGTATACTGGGGGGACGGGGACGACTCCCATTAACCCCTGACTATACCGGGGATACGCTTATCACAATGCCTTTCTGGTCTGTGCTGAAGCAGGGCATTCTGGCAGCCAAGTGGCTTGACCTTTATTAGTGAGCCTGGTTACCCCCTCTCGGAACCACAGACTTAGAAATCGCCAGCTCATATACAGTGCATAAAATATATTTATATATATACCCTTATACACCATTTTAATAAAAAATATCACAAATTTCTTCTAAGTCCCTAGGGAAGAGTGAAAGACGCGCACGTTCATTTTCAGAGCTCCTAGACCTTCCTATAAGAAGTTAGCCAAAAAGTAGCTTCGAAAAACGCTTAGGTTAAGTTTCAGAGTTGCTTCTAATGTACCAAAGCTGGACTTAGACATAATTTCACTCTCACAACATTATGGCTGGTTGGAGAGAGTCCGAACCACAAGTACCGGGTCCATGGTTCTGGCCGTATACTGGGGGGACGGGGACGACTCCCATTAACCCCTGACTATACCGGGGATACGCTTATCACAATGCCTTTCTGGTCTGTGCTGAAGCAGGGCATTCTGGCAGCCAAGTGGCTTGACCTTTATTAGTGAGCCTGGTTACACCCTCTCGGAACCACAGACTTAGAAATCGCCAGCTCATATACAGTGCATAAAATATATTTATATATATATACCCTTATACACCATTTAATAAAAAATATCACAAAATTCTTCTAAGTCCCTAGGGAAGAGTGAAAGACGCGCACGTTCATTTTCAGAGCTCCTAGACCTTCCTATAAGAAGTTAGCCAAAAAGTAGCTTCGAAAAACGCTTAGGTTAAGTTTCAGAGTTGCTTCTAATGTACCAAAGCTGGACTTAGACATAATTTCACTCTCACAACATTATGGCTGGTTGGAGAGAGTCCGAACCACAAGTACCGGGTCCATGGTTCTGGCCGTATACTGGGGGGACGGGGACGACTCCCATTAACCCCTGACTATACCGGGGATACGCTTATCACAATGCCTTTCTGGTCTGTGCTGAAGCAGGGCATTCTGGCAGCCAAGTGGCTTGACCTTTATTAGTGAGCCTGGTTACCCCCTCTCGGAACCACAGACTTAGAAATCGCCAGCTCATATACAGTGCATAAAATATATTTATATATATACCCTTATACACCATTTTAATAAAAAATATCACAAAATTCTTCTAAGTCCCTCGGGAAGAGTGAAAGACGCGCACGTTCATTTTCAGAGCTCCTAGACCTTCCTATAAGAAGTTAGCCAAAAAGTAGCTTCGAAAAACGCTTAGGTTAAGTTTCAGAGTTGCTTCTAATGTACCAAAGCTGGACTTAGACATAATTTCACTCTCACAACATTATGGCTGGTTGGAGACAGTCCGAACCACAAGTACCGGGTCCATGGTTCTGGCCGTATACTGGGGGGACGGGGACGACTCCCATTAACCCCTAACTATACCGGGGATACGCTTATCACAATGCCTTTCTGGTCTGTGCTGAAGCACGGCATTCTGGCAGCCAAGTGGCTTGACCTTTATTAGTGAGCCTGGTTACCCCCTCTCGGAACCACAGACTTAGAAATCGCCAGCTCATATACAGTGCATAAAATATATTTATATATATATACCCTTATACACCATTTTAATAAAAAATATCACAAATTTCTTCTAAGTCCCTAGGGAAGAGTGAAAGACGCGCACGTTCATTTTCAGAGCTCCTAGACCTTCCTATAAGAAGTTAGCCAAAAAGTAGCTTCGAAAAACGCTTAGGTTAAGTTTCAGAGTTGCTTCTAATGTACCAAAGCTGGACTTAGACATAATTTCACTCTCACAACATTATGGCTGGTTGGAGAGAGTCCGAACCACAAGTACCGGGTCCATGGTTCTGGCCGTATACTGGGGGGACGGGGACGACTCCCATTAACCCCTGACTATACCGGGGATACGCTTATCACAATGCCTTTCTGGTCTGTGCTGAAGCAGGGCATTCTGGCAGCCAAGTGGCTTGACCTTTATTAGTGAGCCTGGTTACACCCTCTCGGAACCACAGACTTAGAAATCGCCAGCTCATATACAGTGCATAAAATATATTTATATATATATACCCTTATACACCATTTAATAAAAAATATCACAAAATTCTTCTAAGTCCCTAGGGAAGAGTGAAAGACGCGCACGTTCATTTTCAGAGCTCCTAGACCTTCCTATAAGAAGTTAGCCAAAAAGTAGCTTCGAAAAACGCTTAGGTTAAGTTTCAGAGTTGCTTCTAATGTACCAAAGCTGGACTTCGACATAATTTCACTCTCACAACATTATGGCTGGTTGGAGACAGTCCGAACCACAAGTACCGGGTCCATGGTTCTGGCCGTATACTGGGGGGACGGGGACGACTCCCATTAACCCCTGACTATACCGGGGATACGCTTATCACAATGCCTTTCTGGTCTGTGCTGAAGCAGGGCATTCTGGCAGCCAAGTGGCTTGACCTTTATTAGTGAGCCTGGTTACCCCCTCTCGGAACCACAGACTTAGAAATCGCCAGCTCATATACAGTGCATAAAATATATTTATATATATATACCCTTATACACCATTTTAATAAAAAATATCACAAATTTCTTCTAAGTCCCTCGGGAAGAGTGGAAGACGCGCACGTTCATTTTCAGAGCTCCTAGACCTTCCAATAAGAAGTTAGCCAAAAAGTAGCTTCGAAAAACGCTTAGGTTAAGTTTCAGAGTTGCTTCTAATGTACCAAAGCTGGACTTAGACATAATTTCACTCTCACAACATAATGGCTGGTTGGAGACAGTCCGAACCACAAGTACCGGGTCCATGGTTCTGGCCGTATACTGGGGGGACGGGAACGACTCCCATTAACCCCTGACTATACCGGTGATACGCTTATCACAATGCCTTTCTGGTCTGTGCTGAAGCAGGGCATTCTGGCAGCCAAGTGGCTTGACCTTTATTAGTGAGCCTGGTTACCCCCTCTCGGAACCACAGACTTAGAAATCGCCAGCTCATATACAGTGCATAAAAAATATTTATATATATACCCTTATACACCATTTTAATAAAAAATATCACAAAATTCTTCTAAGTCCCTCGGGAAGAGTGAAAGACGCGCACGTTCATTTTCAGATCTCCTAGACCTTCCTATAAGAAGTTAGCCAAAAAGTAGTTTCGAAAAACGCTTAGGTTAAGTTTCAGAGTTGCTTCTAATGTACCAAAGCTGGACTTAGACATAATTTCACTCTCACAACATTATGGCTGGTTGGAGAGAGTCCGAACCACAAGTACCGGGTCCATGGTTCTGGCCGTATACTGGGGGGACGGGGACGACTCCCATTAACCCCTGACTATACCGGGGATACGCTTATCACAATGCCTTTCTGGTCTGTGCTGAAGCAGGGCATTCTGGCAGCCAAGTGGCTTGACCTTTATTAGTGAGCCTGGTTACCCCCTCTCGGAACCACAGACTTAGAAATCGCCAGCTCATATACAGTGCATAAAATATATTTATATATATACCCTTATACACCATTTTAATAAAAAATATCACAAAATTCTTCTAAGTCCCTCGGGAAGAGTGAAAGACGCGCACGTTCATTTTCAGAGCTCCTAGACCTTCCTATAAGAAGTTAGCCAAAAAGTAGCTTCGAAAAACGCTTAGGTTAAGTTTCAGAGTTGCTTCTAATGTACCAAAGCTGTACTTAGACATAATTTCACTCTCACAACATTATGGCTGGTTGGAGAGAGTCCGAACCACAAGTACCGGGTCCATGGTTCTGGCCGTATACTGGGGGGACGGGGACGACTCCCATTAACCCCTGACTATACCGGGGATACGCTTATCACAATGCCTTTCTGGTCTGTGCTGAAGCACGGCATTCTGGCAGCCAAGTGGCTTGACCTTTATTAGTGAGCCTGGTTACCCCCTCTCGGAACCACAGACTTAGAAATCGCCAGCTCATATACAGTGCATAAAATATATTTATATATATATACCCTTATACACCATTTTAATAAAAAATATCACAAATTTCTTCTAAGTCCCTAGGGAAGAGTGAAAGACGCGCACGTTCATTTTCAGAGCTCCTAGACCTTCCTATAAGAAGTTAGCCAAAAAGTAGCTTCGAAAAACGCTTAGGTTAAGTTTCAGAGTTGCTTCTAATGTACCAAAGCTGGACTTAGACATAATTTCACTCTCACAACATTATGGCTGGTTGGAGACAGTCCGAACCACAAGTACCGGGTCCATGGTTCTGGCCGTATACTGGGGGGACGGGGACGACTCCCATTAACCCCTGACTATACCGGGGATACGCTTATCACAATGCCTTTCTGGTCTGTGCTGAAGCAGGGCATTCTGGCAGCCAAGTGGCTTGACCTTTATTAGTGAGCCTGGTTACACCCTCTCGGAACCACAGACTTAGAAATCGCCAGCTCATATACAGTGCATAAAATATATTTATATATATATACCCTTATACACCATTTAATAAAAAATATCACAAAATTCTTCTAAGTCCCTAGGGAAGAGTGAAAGACGCGCACGTTCATTTTCAGAGCTCCTAGACCTTCCTATAAGAAGTTAGCCAAAAAGTAGCTTCGAAAAACGCTTAGGTTAAGTTTCAGAGTTGCTTCTAATGTACCAAAGCTGGACTTCGACATAATTTCACTCTCACAACATTATGGCTGGTTGGAGACAGTCCGAACCACAAGTACCGGGTCCATGGTTCTGGCCGTATACTGGGGGGACGGGGACGACTCCCATTAACCCCTGACTATACCGGGGATACGCTTATCACAATGCCTTTCTGGTCTGTGCTGAAGCAGGGCATTCTGGCAGCCAAGTGGCTTGACCTTTATTAGTGAGCCTGGTTACCCCCTCTCGGAACCACAGACTTAGAAATCGCCAGCTCATATACAGTGCATAAAATATATTTATATATATACCCTTATACACCATTTAATAAAAAATATCACAAAATTCTTCTAAGTCCCTCGGGAAGAGTGAAAGACGCGCACGTTCATTTTCAGAGCTCCTAGAACTTCCTATAAGAAGTTAGCCAAAAAGTAGCTTCGAAAAACGCTTAGGTTAAGTTTCAGAGTTGCTTCTAATGTACCAAAGCTGGACTTAGACATAATTTCACTCTCACAACATTATGGCTGGTTGGAGACAGTCCGAACCACAAGTACCGGGTCCATGGTTCTGGCCGTATACTGGGGGGACGGGGACGACTCCCATTAACCCCTGACTATACCGGGGATACGCTTATCACAATGCCTTTCTGGTCTGTGCTGAAGCAGGGCATTCTGGCAGCCAAGTGGCTTGACCTTTATTAGTGAGCCTGGTTACCCCCTCTCGGAACCACAGACTTAGAAATCGCCAGCTCATATACAGTGCATAAAATATATTTATATATATATACCCTTATACACCATTTTAATAAAAAATATCACAAATTTCTTCTAAGTCCCTCGGGAAGAGTGGAAGACGCGCACGTTCATTTTCAGAGCTCCTAGACCTTCCTATAAGAAGTTAGCCAAAAAGTAGCTTCGAAAAACGCTTAGGTTAAGTTTCAGAGTTGCTTCTAATGTACCAAAGCTGGACTTAGACATAATTTCACTCTCACAACATAATGGCTGGTTGGAGACAGTCCGAACCACAAGTACCGGGTCCATGGTTCTGGCCGTATACTGGGGGGACGGGAACGACTCCCATTAACCCCTGACTATACCGGTGATACGCTTATCACAATGCCTTTCTGGTCTGTGCTGAAGCAGGGCATTCTGGCAGCCAAGTGGCTTGACCTTTATTAGTGAGCCTGGTTACCCCCTCTCGGAACCACAGACTTAGAAATCGCCAGCTCATATACAGTGCATAAAATATATTTATATATATACCCTTATACACCATTTAATAAAAAATATCACAAAATTCTTCTAAGTCCCTCGGGAAGATTGAAAGACGCGCACGTTCATTTTCAGAGCTCCTAGACCTTCCTATAAGAAGTTAGCCAAAAAGTAGCTTCGAAAAACGCTTAGGTTAAGTTTCAGAGTTGCTTCTAATGTACCAAAGCTGGACTTAGACATAATTTCACTCTCACAACATTATGGCTGGTTGGAGAGAGTCCGAACCACAAGTACCGGGTCCATGGTTCTGGCCGTATACTGGGGGGACGGGGACGACTCCCATTAACCCCTGACTATACCGGGGATACGCTTATCACAATGCCTTTCTGGTCTGTGCTGAAGCAGGGCATTCTGGCAGCCAAGTGGCTTGACCTTTATTAGTGAGCCTGGTTACCCCCTCTCGGAACCACAGACTTAGAAATCGCCAGCTCATATACAGTGCATAAAATATATTTATATATATACCCTTATACACCATTTAATAAAAAATATCACAAAATTCTTCTAAGTCCCTCGGGAAGAGTGAAAGACGCGCACGTTCATTTTCAGAGCTCCTAGACCTTCCTATAAGAAGTTAGCCAAAAAGTAGCTTCGAAAAACGCTTAGGTTAAGTTTCAGAGTTGCTTCTAATGTACCAAAGCTGTACTTAGACATAATTTCACTCTCACAACATTATGGCTGGTTGGAGAGAGTCCGAACCACAAGTACCGGGTCCATGGTTCTGGCCGTATACTGGGGGGACGGGGACGACTCCCATTAACCCCTGACTATACCGGGGATACGCTTATCACAATGCCTTTCTGGTCTGTGCTGAAGCAGGGCATTCTGGCAGCCAAGTGGCTTGACCTTTATTAGTGAGCCTGGTTACCCCCTCTCGGAACCACAGACTTAGAAATCGCCAGCTCATATACAGTGCATAAAATATATTTATATATATACCCTTATACACCATTTTAATAAAAAATATCACAAAATTCTTCTAAGTCCCTCGGGAAGAGTGAAAGACGCGCACGTTCATTTTCAGAGCTCCTAGACCTTCCTATAAGAAGTTAGCCAAAAAGTAGCTTCGAAAAACGCTTAGGTTAAGTTTCAGAGTTGCTTCTAATGTACCAAAGCTGGACTTAGACATAATTTCACTCTCACAACATTATGGCTGGTTGGAGACAGTCCGAACCACAAGTACCGGTTCCATGGTTCTGGCCGTATACTGGGGGGACGGGGACGACTCCCATTAACCCCTGACTATACCGGGGATACGCTTATCACAATGCCTTTCTGGTCTGTGCTGAAGCACGGCATTCTGGCAGCCAAGTGGCTTGACCTTTATTAGTGAGCCTGGTTACCCCCTCTCGGAACCACAGACTTAGAAATCGCCAGCTCATATACAGTGCATAAAATATATTTATATATATATACCCTTATACACCATTTTAATAAAAAATATCACAAATTTCTTCTAAGTCCCTAGGGAAGAGTGAAAGACGCGCACGTTCATTTTCAGAGCTCCTAGACCTTCCTATAAGAAGTTAGCCAAAAAGTAGCTTCGAAAAACGCTTAGGTTAAGTTTCAGAGTTGCTTCTAATGTACCAAAGCTGGACTTAGACATAATTTCACTCTCACAACATTATGGCTGGTTGGAGAGAGTCCGAACCACAAGTACCGGGTCCATGGTTCTGGCCGTATACTGGGGGGACGGGGACGACTCCCATTAACCCCTGACTATACCGGGGATACGCTTATCACAATGCCTTTCTGGTCTGTGCTGAAGCAGGGCATTCTGGCAGCCAAGTGGCTTGACCTTTATTAGTGAGCCTGGTTACCCCCTCTCGGAACCACAGACTTAGAAATCGCCAGCTCATATACAGTGCATAAAATATATTTATATATATACCCTTATACACCATTTTAATAAAAAATATCACAAAATTCTTCTAAGTCCCTCGGGAAGAGTGAAAGACGCGCACGTTCATTTTCAGAGCTCCTAGACCTTCCTATAAGAAGTTAGCCAAAAAGTAGCTTCGAAAAACGCTTAGGTTAAGTTTCAGAGTTGCTTCTAATGTACCAAAGCTGGACTTAGACATAATTTCACTCTCACAACATTATGGCTGGTTGGAGACAGTCCGAACCACAAGTACCGGGTCCATGGTTCTGGCCGTATACTGGGGGGACGGGGACGACTCCCATTAACCCCTGACTATACCGGGGATACGCTTATCACAATGCCTTTCTGGTCTGTGCTGAAGCACGGCATTCTGGCAGCCAAGTGGCTTGACCTTTATTAGTGAGCCTGGTTACCCCCTCTCGGAACCACAGACTTAGAAATCGCCAGCTCATATACAGTGCATAAAATATATTTATATATATATACCCTTATACACCATTTTAATAAAAAATATCACAAATTTCTTCTAAGTCCCTAGGGAAGAGTGAAAGACGCGCACGTTCATTTTCAGAGCTCCTAGACCTTCCTATAAGAAGTTAGCCAAAAAGTAGCTTCGAAAAACGCTTAGGTTAAGTTTCAGAGTTGCTTCTAATGTACCAAAGCTGGACTTAGACATAATTTCACTCTCACAACATTATGGCTGGTTGGAGACAGTCCGAACCACAAGTACCGGGTCCATGGTTCTGGCCGTATACTGGGGGGACGGGGACGACTCCCATTAACCCCTGACTATACCGGGGATACGCTTATCACAATGCCTTTCTGGTCTGTGCTGAAGCAGGGCATTCTGGCAGCCAAGTGGCTTGACCTTTATTAGTGAGCCTGGTTACACCCTCTCGGAACCACAGACTTAGAAATCGCCAGCTCATATACAGTGCATAAAATATATTTATATATATATACCCTTATACACCATTTAATAAAAAATATCACAAAATTCTTCTAAGTCCCTAGGGAAGAGTGAAAGACGCGCACGTTCATTTTCAGAGCTCCTAGACCTTCCTATAAGAAGTTAGCCAAAAAGTAGCTTCGAAAAACGCTTAGGTTAAGTTTCAGAGTTGCTTCTAATGTACCAAAGCTGGACTTCGACATAATTTCACTCTCACAACATTATGGCTGGTTGGAGACAGTCCGAACCACAAGTACCGGGTCCATGGTTCTGGCCGTATACTGGGGGGACGGGGACGACTCCCATTAACCCCTGACTATACCGGGGATACGCTTATCACAATGCCTTTCTGGTCTGTGCTGAAGCAGGGCATTCTGGCAGCCAAGTGGCTTGACCTTTATTAGTGAGCCTGGTTACCCCCTCTCGGAACCACAGACTTAGAAATCGCCAGCTCATATACAGTGCATAAAATATATTTATATATATACCCTTATACACCATTTAATAAAAAATATCACAAAATTCTTCTAAGTCCCTCGGGAAGAGTGAAAGACGCGCACGTTCATTTTCAGAGCTCCTAGAACTTCCTATAAGAAGTTAGCCAAAAAGTAGCTTCGAAAAACGCTTAGGTTAAGTTTCAGAGTTGCTTCTAATGTACCAAAGCTGGACTTAGACATAATTTCACTCTCACAACATTATGGCTGGTTGGAGACAGTCCGAACCACAAGTACCGGGTCCATGGTTCTGGCCGTATACTGGGGGGACGGGGACGACTCCCATTAACCCCTGACTATACCGGGGATACGCTTATCACAATGCCTTTCTGGTCTGTGCTGAAGCAGGGCATTCTGGCAGCCAAGTGGCTTGACCTTTATTAGTGAGCCTGGTTACCCCCTCTCGGAACCACAGACTTAGAAATCGCCAGCTCATATACAGTGCATAAAATATATTTATATATATATACCCTTATACACCATTTTAATAAAAAATATCACAAATTTCTTCTAAGTCCCTCGGGAAGAGTGGAAGACGCGCACGTTCATTTTCAGAGCTCCTAGACCTTCCTATAAGAAGTTAGCTAAAAAGTAGCTTCGAAAAACGCTTAGGTTAAGTTTCAGAGTTGCTTCTAATGTACCAAAGCTGGACTTAGACATAATTTCACTCTCACAACATAATGGCTGGTTGGAGACAGTCCGAACCACAAGTACCGGGTCCATGGTTCTGGCCGTATACTGGGGGGACGGGAACGACTCCCATTAACCCCTGACTATACCGGTGATACGCTTATCACAATGCCTTTCTGGTCTGTGCTGAAGCAGGGCATTCTGGCAGCCAAGTGGCTTGACCTTTATTAGTGAGCCTGGTTACCCCCTCTCGGAACCACAGACTTAGAAATCGCCAGCTCATATACAGTGCATAAAAAATATTTATATATATACCCTTATACACCATTTTAATAAAAAATATCACAAAATTCTTCTAAGTCCCTCGGGAAGAGTGAAAGACGCGCACGTTCATTTTCAGATCTCCTAGACCTTCCTATAAGAAGTTAGCCAAAAAGTAGTTTCGAAAAACGCTTAGGTTAAGTTTCAGAGTTGCTTCTAATGTACCAAAGCTGGACTTAGACATAATTTCACTCTCACAACATTATGGCTGGTTGGAGAGAGTCCGAACCACAAGTACCGGGTCCATGGTTCTGGCCGTATACTGGGGGGACGGGGACGACTCCCATTAACCCCTGACTATACCGGGGATACGCTTATCACAATGCCTTTCTGGTCTGTGCTGAAGCAGGGCATTCTGGCAGCCAAGTGGCTTGACCTTTATTAGTGAGCCTGGTTACCCCCTCTCGGAACCACAGACTTAGAAATCGCCAGCTCATATACAGTGCATAAAATATATTTATATATATACCCTTATACACCATTTAATAAAAAATATCACAAAATTCTTCTAAGTCCCTCGGGAAGAGTGAAAGACGCGCACGTTCATTTTCAGAGCTCCTAGACCTTCCTATAAGAAGTTAGCCAAAAAGTAGCTTCGAAAAACGCTTAGGTTAAGTTTCAGAGTTGCTTCTAATGTACCAAAGCTGTACTTAGACATAATTTCACTCTCACAACATTATGGCTGGTTGGAGAGAGTCCGAACCACAAGTACCGGGTCCATGGTTCTGGCCGTATACTGGGGGGACGGGGACGACTCCCATTAACCCCTGACTATACCGGGGATACGCTTATCACAATGCCTTTCTGGTCTGTGCTGAAGCAGGGCATTCTGGCAGCCAAGTGGCTTGACCTTTATTAGTGAGCCTGGTTACCCCCTCTCGGAACCACAGACTTAGAAATCGCCAGCTCATATACAGTGCATAAAATATATTTATATATATACCCTTATACACCATTTTAATAAAAAATATCACAAAATTCTTCTAAGTCCCTCGGGAAGAGTGAAAGACGCGCACGTTCATTTTCAGAGCTCCTAGACCTTCCTATAAGAAGTTAGCCAAAAAGTAGCTTCGAAAAACGCTTAGGTTAAGTTTCAGAGTTGCTTCTAATGTACCAAAGCTGGACTTAGACATAATTTCACTCTCACAACATTATGGCTGGTTGGAGACAGTCCGAACCACAAGTACCGGTTCCATGGTTCTGGCCGTATACTGGGGGGACGGGGACGACTCCCATTAACCCCTGACTATACCGGGGATACGCTTATCACAATGCCTTTCTGGTCTGTGCTGAAGCACGGCATTCTGGCAGCCAAGTGGCTTGACCTTTATTAGTGAGCCTGGTTACCCCCTCTCGGAACCACAGACTTAGAAATCGCCAGCTCATATACAGTGCATAAAATATATTTATATATATATACCCTTATACACCATTTTAATAAAAAATATCACAAATTTCTTCTAAGTCCCTAGGGAAGAGTGAAAGACGCGCACGTTCATTTTCAGAGCTCCTAGACCTTCCTATAAGAAGTTAGCCAAAAAGTAGCTTCGAAAAACGCTTAGGTTAAGTTTCAGAGTTGCTTCTAATGTACCAAAGCTGGACTTAGACATAATTTCACTCTCACAACATTATGGCTGGTTGGAGACAGTCCGAACCACAAGTACCGGGTCCATGGTTCTGGCCGTATACTGGGGGGACGGGGACGACTCCCATTAACCCCTGACTATACCGGGGATACGCTTATCACAATGCCTTTCTGGTCTGTGCTGAAGCAGGGCATTCTGGCAGCCAAGTGGCTTGACCTTTATTAGTGAGCCTGGTTACCCCCTCTCGGAACCACAGACTTAGAAATCGCCAGCTCATATACAGTGCATAAAATATATTTATATATATACCCTTATACACCATTTAATAAAAAATATCACAAAATTCTTCTAAGTCCCTCGGGAAGAGTGAAAGACGCGCACGTTCATTTTCAGAGCTCCTAGAACTTCCTATAAGAAGTTAGCCAAAAAGTAGCTTCGAAAAACGCTTAGGTTAAGTTTCAGAGTTGCTTCTAATGTACCAAAGCTGGACTTAGACATAATTTCACTCTCACAACATTATGGCTGGTTGGAGACAGTCCGAACCACAAGTACCGGGTCCATGGTTCTGGCCGTATACTGGGGGGACGGGGACGACTCCCATTAACCCCTGACTATACCGGGGATACGCTTATCACAATGCCTTTCTGGTCTGTGCTGAAGCAGGGCATTCTGGCAGCCAAGTGGCTTGACCTTTATTAGTGAGCCTGGTTACCCCCTCTCGGAACCACAGACTTAGAAATCGCCAGCTCATATACAGTGCATAAAATATATTTATATATATATACCCTTATACACCATTTTAATAAAAAATATCACAAATTTCTTCTAAGTCCCTCGGGAAGAGTGGAAGACGCGCACGTTCATTTTCAGAGCTCCTAGACCTTCCTATAAGAAGTTAGCCAAAAAGTAGCTTCGAAAAACGCTTAGGTTAAGTTTCAGAGTTGCTTCTAATGTACCAAAGCTGGACTTAGACATAATTTCACTCTCACAACATAATGGCTGGTTGGAGACAGTCCGAACCACAAGTACCGGGTCCATGGTTCTGGCCGTATACTGGGGGGACGGGAACGACTCCCATTAACCCCTGACTATACCGGTGATACGCTTATCACAATGCCTTTCTGGTCTGTGCTGAAGCAGGGCATTCTGGCAGCCAAGTGGCTTGACCTTTATTAGTGAGCCTGGTTACCCCCTCTCGGAACCACAGACTTAGAAATCGCCAGCTCATATACAGTGCATAAAATATATTTATATATATACCCTTATACACCATTTTAATAAAAAATATCACAAAATTCTTCTAAGTCCCTCGGGAAGAGTGAAAGACGCGCACGTTCATTTTCAGATCTCCTAGACCTTCCTATAAGAAGTTAGCCAAAAAGTAGTTTCGAAAAACGCTTAGGTTAAGTTTCAGAGTTGCTTCTAATGTACCAAAGCTGGACTTAGACATAATTTCACTCTCACAACATTATGGCTGGTTGGAGAGAGTCCGAACCACAAGTACCGGGTCCATGGTTCTGGCCGTATACTGGGGGGACGGGGACGACTCCCATTAACCCCTGACTATACCGGGGATACGCTTATCACAATGCCTTTCTGGTCTGTGCTGAAGCAGGGCATTCTGGCAGCCAAGTGGCTTGACCTTTATTAGTGAGCCTGGTTACCCCCTCTCGGAACCACAGACTTAGAAATCGCCAGCTCATATACAGTGCATAAAATATATTTATATATATACCCTTATACACCATTTAATAAAAAATATCACAAAATTCTTCTAAGTCCCTCGGGAAGAGTGAAAGACGCGCACGTTCATTTTCAGAGCTCCTAGACCTTCCTATAAGAAGTTAGCCAAAAAGTAGCTTCGAAAAACGCTTAGGTTAAGTTTCAGAGTTGCTTCTAATGTACCAAAGCTGTACTTAGACATAATTTCACTCTCACAACATTATGGCTGGTTGGAGAGAGTCCGAACCACAAGTACCGGGTCCATGGTTCTGGCCGTATACTGGGGGGACGGGGACGACTCCCATTAACCCCTGACTATACCGGGGATACGCTTATCACAATGCCTTTCTGGTCTGTGCTGAAGCAGGGCATTCTGGCAGCCAAGTGGCTTGACCTTTATTAGTGAGCCTGGTTACCCCCTCTCGGAACCACAGACTTAGAAATCGCCAGCTCATATACAGTGCATAAAATATATTTATATATATACCCTTATACACCATTTTAATAAAAAATATCACAAAATTCTTCTAAGTCCCTCGGGAAGAGTGAAAGACGCGCACGTTCATTTTCAGAGCTCCTAGACCTTCCTATAAGAAGTTAGCCAAAAAGTAGCTTCGAAAAACGCTTAGGTTAAGTTTCAGAGTTGCTTCTAATGTACCAAAGCTGGACTTAGACATAATTTCACTCTCACAACATTATGGCTGGTTGGAGACAGTCCGAACCACAAGTACCGGTTCCATGGTTCTGGCCGTATACTGGGGGGACAGGGACGACTCCCATTAACCCCTGACTATACCGGGGATACGCTTATCACAATGCCTTTCTGGTCTGTGCTGAAGCACGGCATTCTGGCAGCCAAGTGGCTTGACCTTTATTAGTGAGCCTGGTTACCCCCTCTCGGAACCACAGACTTAGAAATCGCCAGCTCATATACAGTGCATAAAATATATTTATATATATATACCCTTATACACCATTTTAATAAAAAATATCACAAATTTCTTCTAAGTCCCTAGGGAAGAGTGAAAGACGCGCACGTTCATTTTCAGAGCTCCTAGACCTTCCTATAAGAAGTTAGCCAAAAAGTAGCTTCGAAAAACGCTTAGGTTAAGTTTCAGAGTTGCTTCTAATGTACCAAAGCTGGACTTAGACATAATTTCACTCTCACAACATTATGGCTGGTTGGAGACAGTCCGAACCACAAGTACCGGGTCCATGGTTCTGGCCGTATACTGGGGGGACGGGGACGACTCCCATTAACCCCTGACTATACCGGGGATACGCTTATCACAATGCCTTTCTGGTCTGTGCTGAAGCAGGGCATTCTGGCAGCCAAGTGGCTTGACCTTTATTAGTGAGCCTGGTTACCCCCTCTCGGAACCACAGACTTAGAAATCGCCAGCTCATATACAGTGCATAAAATATATTTATATATATACCCTTATACACCATTTAATAAAAAATATCACAAAATTCTTCTAAGTCCCTCGGGAAGATTGAAAGACGCGCACGTTCATTTTCAGAGCTCCTAGACCTTCCTATAAGAAGTTAGCCAAAAAGTAGCTTCGAAAAACGCTTAGGTTAAGTTTCAGAGTTGCTTCTAATGTACCAAAGCTGGACTTAGACATAATTTCACTCTCACAACATTATGGCTGGTTGGAGACAGTCCGAACCACAAGTACCGGGTCCATGGTTCTGGCCGTATACTGGGGGGACGGGGACGACTCCCATTAACCCCTGACTATACCGGGGATACGCTTATCACAATGCCTTTCTGGTCTGTGCTGAAGCAGGGCATTCTGGCAGCCAAGTGGCTTGACCTTTATTAGTGAGCCTGGTTACCCCCTCTCGGAACCACAGACTTAGAAATCGCCAGCTCATATACAGTGCATAAAATATATTTATATATATATACCCTTATACACCATTTTAATAAAAAATATCACAAATTTCTTCTAAGTCCCTCGGGAAGAGTGGAAGACGCGCACGTTCATTTTCAGAGCTCCTAGACCTTCCTATAAGAAGTTAGCCAAAAAGTAGCTTCGAAAAACGCTTAGGTTAAGTTTCAGAGTTGCTTCTAATGTACCAAAGCTGGACTTAGACATAATTTCACTCTCACAACATAATGGCTGGTTGGAGACAGTCCGAACCACAAGTACCGGGTCCATGGTTCTGGCCGTATACTGGGGGGACGGGAACGACTCCCATTAACCCCTGACTATACCGGTGATACGCTTATCACAATGCCTTTCTGGTCTGTGCTGAAGCAGGGCATTCTGGCAGCCAAGTGGCTTGACCTTTATTAGTGAGCCTGGTTACCCCCTCTCGGAACCACAGACTTAGAAATCGCCAGCTCATATACAGTGCATAAAAAATATTTATATATATACCCTTATACACCATTTTAATAAAAAATATCACAAAATTCTTCTAAGTCCCTCGGGAAGAGTGAAAGACGCGCACGTTCATTTTCAGATCTCCTAGACCTTCCTATAAGAAGTTAGCCAAAAAGTAGTTTCGAAAAACGCTTAGGTTAAGTTTCAGAGTTGCTTCTAATGTACCAAAGCTGGACTTAGACATAATTTCACTCTCACAACATTATGGCTGGTTGGAGAGAGTCCGAACCACAAGTACCGGGTCCATGGTTCTGGCCGTATACTGGGGGGACGGGGACGACTCCCATTAACCCCTGACTATACCGGGGATACGCTTATCACAATGCCTTTCTGGTCTGTGCTGAAGCAGGGCATTCTGGCAGCCAAGTGGCTTGACCTTTATTAGTGAGCCTGGTTACCCCCTCTCGGAACCACAGACTTAGAAATCGCCAGCTCATATACAGTGCATAAAATATATTTATATATATACCCTTATACACCATTTAATAAAAAATATCACAAAATTCTTCTAAGTCCCTCGGGAATAGTGAAAGATGCGCACGTTCATTTTCAGAGCTCCTAGACCTTCCTATAAGAAGTTAGCCAAAAAGTAGCTTCGAAAAACGCTTAGGTTAAGTTTCAGAGTTGCTTCTAATGTACCAAAGCTGTACTTAGACATAATTTCACTCTCACAACATTATGGCTGGTTGGAGAGAGTCCGAACCACAAGTACCGGGTCCATGGTTCTGGCCGTATACTGGGGGGACGGGGACGACTCCCATTAACCCCTGACTATACCGGGGATACGCTTATCACAATGCCTTTCTGGTCTGTGCTGAAGCAGGGCATTCTGGCAGCCAAGTGGCTTGACCTTTATTAGTGAGCCTGGTTACCCCCTCTCGGAACCACAGACTTAGAAATCGCCAGCTCATATACAGTGCATAAAATATATTTATATATATACCCTTATACTGTACACCATTTAATAAAAAATATCACAAAATTCTTCTAAGTCCCTCGGGAAGAGTGAAAGACGCGCACGTTCATTTTCAGAGCTCCTAGACCTTCCTATAAGAAGTTAGCCAAAAAGTAGTTTCGAAAAACGCTTAGGTTAAGTTTCAGAGTTGCTTCTAATGTACCAAAGCTGGACTTAGACATAATTTCACTCTCACAACATTATGGCTGGTTGGAGAGAGTCCGAACCACAAGTACCGGGTCCATGGTTCTGGCCGTATACTGGGGGGACGGGGACGACTCCCATTAACCCCTGACTATACCGGGGATACGCTTATCACAATGCCTTTCTGGTCTGTGCTGAAGCAGGGCATTCTGGCAGCCAAGTGGCTTGACCTTTATTAGTGAGCCTGGTTACCCCCTCTCGGAACCACAGACTTAGAAATCGCCAGCTCATATACAGTGCATAAAATATATTTATATATATACCCTTATACACCATTTAATAAAAAATATCACAAAATTCTTCTAAGTCCCTCGGGAAGATTGAAAGACGCGCACGTTCATTTTCAGAGCTCCTAGACCTTCCTATAAGAAGTTAGCCAAAAAGTAGCTTCGAAAAACGCTTAGGTTAAGTTTCAGAGTTGCTTCTAATGTACCAAAGCTGGACTTAGACATAATTTCACTCTCACAACATTATGGCTGGTTGGAGACAGTCCGAACCACAAGTACCGGGTCCATGGTTCTGGCCGTATACTGGGGGGACGGGGACGACTCCCATTAACCCCTGACTATACCGGGGATACGCTTATCACAATGCCTTTCTGGTCTGTGCTGAAGCAGGGCATTCTGGCAGCCAAGTGGCTTGACCTTTATTAGTGAGCCTGGTTACCCCCTCTCGGAACCACAGACTTAGAAATCGCCAGCTCATATACAGTGCATAAAATATATTTATATATATATACCCTTATACACCATTTTAATAAAAAATATCACAAATTTCTTCTAAGTCCCTCGGGAAGAGTGGAAGACGCGCACGTTCATTTTCAGAGCTCCTAGACCTTCCTATAAGAAGTTAGCCAAAAAGTAGCTTCGAAAAACGCTTAGGTTAAGTTTCAGAGTTGCTTCTAATGTACCAAAGCTGTACTTAGACATAATTTCACTCTCACAACATTATGGCTGGTTGGAGACAGTCCGAACCACAAGTACCGGGTCCATGGTTCTGGCCGTATACTGGGGGGACGGGGACGACTCCCATTAACCCCTGACTATACCGGGGATACGCTTATCACAATGCCTTTCTGGTCTGTGCTGAAGCAGGGCATTCTGGCAGCCAAGTGGCTTGACCTTTATTAGTGAGCCTGGTTACCCCCTCTCGGAACCACAGACTTAGAAATCGCCAGCTCATATACAGTGCATAAAATATATTTATATATATACCCTTATACACCATTTAATAAAAAATATCACAAAATTCTTCTAAGTCCCTCGGGAAGAGTGAAAGACGCGCACGTTCATTTTCAGAGCTCCTAGACCTTCCTATAAGAAGTTAGCCAAAAAGTAGCTTCGAAAAACGCTTAGGTTAAGTTTCAGAGTTGCTTCTAATGTACCAAAGCTGGACTTAGACATAATTTCACTCTCACAACATTATGGCTGGTTGGAGACAGTCCGAACCACAAGTACCGGGTCCATGGTTCTGGCCGTATACTGGGAGGACGGGGACGACTCCCATTAACCCCTGACTATACCGGGGATACGCTTATCACAATGCCTTTCTGGTCTGTGCGGAAGCAGGGCATTCTGGCAGCCAAGTGGCTTGACCTTTATTAGTGAGCCTGGTTACCCCCTCTCGGAACCACAGACTTAGAAATCGCCAGCTCATATACAGTGCATAAAATATATTTATATATATATACCCTTATACACCATTTTAATAAAAAATATCACAAATTTCTTCTAAGTCCCTCGGGAAGAGTGGAAGACGCGCGCGTTCATTTTCAGAGCTCCTAGACCTTCCTATAAGAAGTTAGCCAAAAAGTAGCTTCGAAAAACGCTTAGGTTAAGTTTCAGAGTTGCTTCTAATGTACCAAAGCTGGACTTAGACATAATTTCACTCTCACAACATTATGGCTGGTTGGAGACAGTCCGAACCACAAGTACCGGGTCCATGGTTCTGGCCGTATACTGGGGGGACGGGGACGACTCCCATTAACCCCTGACTATACGGGTGATACGCTTATCACAATGCCTTTCTGGTCTGTGCTGAAGCAGGGCATTCTGGCAGCCAAGTGGCTTGACCTTTATTAGTGAGCCTGGTTACCCCCTCTCGGAACCACAGACTTAGAAATCGCCAGCTCATATACAGTGCATAAAATATATTTATATATATACTGTGACAGAAACCAGGGGATGGTAATAAATTCCGTATATAGGGCTCCCAGGATACTAGACAGTTTCTATCCTGTTTGGCCTGGGAGTGCAGCCTTATAATACATACACTCCATCCCACAGTTTGGCAAGCGCTGGAACTGAGGGATGAGAGATCCAGACCAGAGTTTGTCTGCTGCCTGATTTCTGTCACCTGTCATGCTAATTAGGAATCAGGTATGAAAGACTGATTTCCTGTTTGCTCTGGTCTCCCCACAAGAGCCAGGAGGCTGGAAGGCTGCTGAACTACAGAGGGGAGAAGCCTCTTCCCCAAACAGGTTCAATCTTTCTGTTCATTTGTGTAAGACTGCAAAAGTACCGTGTTTTGATGTTGGAAGTGGAAAAGCCACTTCCAACCCTGAGTCAGGGATATCTAAGTTAAGTTATCGCTCAGGTGAGCAGCTTTTGTTTTGATCTGTTTTCTGTTGTATGCACTGTGGCAGTCTCAGTGCCTGGGACTGAATAAACCAGGCATAGCCTGTTTAAAGGAACAGTACGTGACGCCTCATCATTTAACCTACCCTAAAAGACCGTGTTCTAAACAGTCCCGGACAAACGACGGAGCCCCGGAGTAAGCCGTTTGTCACATATGGTGGAGAATGCGGGCAGAGCACTAGGGGGTCTGCGGGTTGAAGAACTTTGGAAAAAAAAAAAAAAAGTTTTTTTCATCCTCTGCAAACAAGATGGAAGACGTGGTGGGTGCGCTGGTACGCAATGTCGCTGCCCAGAAAGACGCGAATGAAACCCAGCAACAGCTGTTAATAGCCCAGCAAGAAACTAATGCAAACCAGCAGCAGACGAATGCAGCCCATCAACAGCTGCTAATAGCCCAGCAAGAGATTAATGCCAACCAGCAACAGGCGAATGCAAACCAGCAACAGACGAATGAAGCCCTGCAAAACGCGAATGCAAACCAGCAAGAGACAAACCGCTTGCTGAGAGAGGAGCAACAGCGGTTCGCTCAGGGCTTACAGCAGGAACTCGAGATCCTGAGGGGGACTATCAGTAACCTTTCACTGGCAGCGGCAGCCCCAGTACCGAAAATGACCAGGGCAAGCCACTACCTTCAGAAGATGGGACCCTCGGATGATGTGGAAGCCTATCTTCTCACGTTTGAACGCACGGCACAGAGAGAGGGATGGCCAGAAGCTGAGTGGGCTGGTCTAATCGCACCCTTCCTAAGCGGCGAACCCCAGAAGGCTTACTTTGATCTAGAGCCAGCCGAAGCTAACGTCTATGCAAAATTGAAGTTCGAGATCCTCGCCCGCCTCGGCGTAACCACGGCTGTTCGCGCCCAAAGGTTTCACGCATGGTCCTTCACGATGGATAAAGCCACCCGAAGCCAGATGTATGACCTCATCCACCTCGCCCGGAAGTGGCTACAACCCGAGATCAACTCAGCCAGCCACATCGTGGAACGGTTGGTCATGGACCAGTTCTTGAGGAAACTTCCCTCTGCCTTACGCCGTTGGGTCAGTCGGAGTGACCCCCACAATGCGGATGAGCTTGTGGCCCTCGTAGAAAGGTACAATGCAGCAGAAGAGCACCCGCAACCCACAGTCGTGGAGCAACCCCACTACCCGAGGTTCCAGGACTCTTCCAGAGACGGTAAAAGGGTACCGGGGTTAAGGGGCGCTGAAGAGCGGCGACCACCTTCACGCAGCACCAGCAACAGTGGTTCGCACACTAAGGGCAATAGCCAACATGGGGAGCCGGGAAAAGGCTCTAAGTGGGACACAGACTATGTACCCAAATGTGTAAATTGTCATGAGAGGGGCCACACAGCAAAAATCTGCCCACTAAATGATGAGCCCATGCAATGCAACAGCTTGGAACCTTATTCGCTGTTGTCCCAATGTATGGGCCCTAGCCCAGAGGACCCCTTGAATAACCATCTGTGGACATTTGTAAAGGTTAATGGTAAGAGGGTTCGGGCACTTCTTGACTCTGGGAGCATGGTCACACTAGTGTCCGAATACCTCTTGCCCATTAAGAAGAAACAGGGAAACAGTTCACAAAGAGTGGCAATTTGTTGTATACATGGGGATAATCATGAATATTCCACTGTTGATGTTTTTTTTGAAACAGAGTTTGGTTCTTTAGATTTCAAGGTGGGTATTGTACCCAAACTGGCACATGATGTGTTAATAGGGACCGACTTTCCCCATTTTCTAAAAATGTGGTCCCCCGCTCAGAATAGCGCCCAGAGTTCAATAGCGGACCATAATGAAGTATTAGAAGAAACAAATCCTTTCCCTTTTTCAGAAATGGAGGTTGACGAGGGCCCAAATAAGAAGGGGGAAAAGGAGGAGTGCTGTAAAATTCCCTTCCCCATCACTACTTTGGTAGGGAATACCCCAAATCAAGATGTTGAGCAGACACTTACCACCCCAGAACCGGATAAGACCCTCGCTGACATAGAGGTCAGTCCTGGGAGTTTTAAGAAGGCCCAGTGGGAGGACCCCACATTAGCGGTAGCAAGGGGAAATATACGGGACCAGAATAGTACTCCTGGCCAACCAGATAGGTCACTTGCTTACCCCTACTTCGAGGTAGAGAACGACCTAGTATATCGGGTTGATAAAAGGAAATCAGTTACAACTAAACAATTGTTGGTACCACGGACATTCCGTAACGTAGTATTACACCTCGCACATAGTCATCCATTGGGGGGACACCTAGGGGTGGAAAAGACAAAAGAAAAGGTTCTTCGAAGCTTCTATTGGCCTGGGGTTCTGGCAGAAATTACGAATTATTGTTCCTCATGCCCAGAATGTCAGATCACCGCCCCGTTCAAGGCGTACCGCAGCCCATTGGTACCCCTTCCCATAATAGAGGTACCATTTGACCGGATTGCTATGGATCTAGTAGGACCCCTAATAAAGTCTGCTAGGGGACATCAGCATATATTGGTAATATTAGATTATGCCACCCGATATCCGGAGGCAGTTCCCCTACGTAGCACCTCAGCTAAAAACATAGCAAAAGAGTTAGTAGTTCTGTTTTCCCGGGTCGGGATTCCTAAAGAGATTCTATCTGACCAGGGAACACCATTTATGTCCCAAGTAACGAAAGAGCTATGTAAACTCCTAAAAATCAAGCATCTCAGAACCTCAGTCTATCATCCACAAACAGATGGTTTAGTGGAAAGGTTCAATAAAACCTTAAAGAGCATGTTACGGCGGGCGGTTGATAAAGATGGGAAAAACTGGGATTGTTTGTTACCGTACCTGTTATTTGCCATTAGGGAAGTTCCCCAATCATCCACTGGCTTCTCCCCGTTTGAACTATTGTATGGCCGACACCCAAGGGGCTTACTGGATATAGCCAAAGAGACTTGGGAACACGAGGTTACCCCTTACAGAAGTGTAATAGAGCATGTTGCCCAGATGCAGGACCGCATTGCTGCAGTCCTACCCATAGTGAGGGAACACATGGAGAAAGCTCAAGAAGCACAGAGGAATACATATAATAAGGGTGCTAGGGTCAGAATTTTTTCTCCAGGTGATAGGGTACTAGTTCTGGTTCCCACCGTGGAGAGTAAATTCCTTGCTAAATGGCATGGGCCATATGAGGTCTTGGAAAGAGTGGGAGAAGTAAATTATAAGGTAAGACAGCCAGGTAGGAGGAAACCTGAGCAAATTTACCATATAAACCTACTCAAGCCCTGGAAAGATAGAGAAGTCTTGTTAACCCTAGTACCCCCAGGTCCGTCAGAGAATCAAGAAACTGACCCAGAGGTTAGCATAGCTGAAACCCTGTCTGTTCATCAGAAACGAGAGGTTCAGAATTTAGTGAAAAGAAACAAAGAAATCTTCTCTATACGGCCAGGTAGAACTAGCGTAATTGAACATGACCTAGTCTCTGAACCGGGGGTCCGAGTTAACCTTAAACCGTACCGAATCCCAGAGGCCAAAAGAAAGGCTATAAGTTTAGAGGTTAAAAAAATGCTAAAACTAGGTGTAATTGAGGAATCCCAAAGTGGGTGGAACAGCCCTATAGTCTTAGTCCCAAAGCCAGATGGTACAACAAGGTTTTGTAATGACTACCGGAAACTAAACGCGGTGTCAAAATTTGATACTTATCCTATGCCCAGGGTAGATGAACTTGTAGAGAGACTGGGCAAAGCCCGATATCTCACAACCCTAGACCTAACAAAAGGGTACTGGCAGGTTCCCCTCACAGAAAGGGCAAAAGAAAAGACAGCCTTCTCAACCCCAGACGGCCTCTTTCAGTATAAGGTGTTGCCTTTTGGCTTACATGGAGCTCCCGCCACATTCCAAAGAATGATGGATAAAATTTTAAAACCACATGCTCGGTATGCTGCCGCCTACCTGGATGATGTGGTAATCCATAGTGAAGATTGGCAATCCCACCTTCCAAAGGTCCAAGCTGTGCTTGACGCAGTCCGGTCTGCTGGACTAACTGCTAACCCCGCTAAATGCACTATTGGTCTGGAGGAGGCCAAGTATCTGGGATATTCTATTGGCAGAGGTTTACTCAAACCCCAAACACTCAAAGTGGAGGCGATACAAAATTGGCCAAGGCCAGTTACAAAAAAACAAGTAAGGACCTTTTTGGGGTTAATTGGGTACTATAGAAGGTTTATTCCCAATTTTGCAACTAAGGCAACCCCACTAACTGACCTCACAAAAGCAAGAGGACCGCTAATGGTAAAGTGGTCCCCCGAAACCGAACAGGCCTTTAGAAGCCTGAAAGAAGCTCTCTGTGCCCAACCAGTGTTGGTCACACCTGACTTCTCCAAAGAGTTCGTAGTCCAAACCGACGCATCTGAGGTAGGGCTGGGGGCGGTACTCTCCCAGGAGTCTCAAGGTGAGGAGCACCCCATCCTTTATTTAAGTAGGAAACTAAATCCCCAGGAGAAAAATTACTCCATAGTAGAGAAAGAGTGTCTCGCAATAAAGTGGGCTGTAGAGACGCTCAAATACTACCTGTTGGGGAGAAAATTCCGGTTGGTCACAGATCATGCACCCCTTACCTGGATGTGTCAAAACAGGGAAAAGAATGCTAGAGTGACCAGGTGGTTCCTAAGCCTACAACCCTTTAAATTTTCTGTGGAACACAGGTCAGGGCACAAACATGGCAATGCTGACGGGTTGTCAAGGATGCACTCCCTAATATCCATGGTCGCTCATCCCTCGAGGTCTGAGCTGGGGGGGAGGATATGTGACAGAAACCAGGGGATGGTAATAAATTCCGTATATAGGGCTCCCAGGATACTAGACAGTTTCTATCCTGTTTGGCCTGGGAGTGCAGCCTTATAATACATACACTCCATCCCACAGTTTGGCAAGCGCTGGAACTGAGGGATGAGAGATCCAGACCAGAGTTTGTCTGCTGCCTGATTTCTGTCACCTGTCATGCTAATTAGGAATCAGGTATGAAAGACTGATTTCCTGTTTGCTCTGGTCTCCCCACAAGAGCCAGGAGGCTGGAAGGCTGCTGAACTACAGAGGGGAGAAGCCTCTTCCCCAAACAGGTTCAATCTTTCTGTTCATTTGTGTAAGACTGCAAAAGTACCGTGTTTTGATGTTGGAAGTGGAAAAGCCACTTCCAACCCTGAGTCAGGGATATCTAAGTTAAGTTATCGCTCAGGTGAGCAGCTTTTGTTTTGATCTGTTTTCTGTTGTATGCACTGTGGCAGTCTCAGTGCCTGGGACTGAATAAACCAGGCATAGCCTGTTTAAAGGAACAGTACGTGACGCCTCATCATTTAACCTACCCTAAAAGACCGTGTTCTAAACAGTCCCGGACAAACGACGGAGCCCCGGAGTAAGCCGTTTGTCACAATACCCTTATACACCATTTAATAAAAAATATCACAAAATTCTTCTAAGTCCCTCGGGAAGAGTGAAAGACGCGCACGTTCATTTTCAGAGCTCCTAGACCTTCCTATAAGAAGTTAGCCAAAAAGTAGCTTCGAAAAACGCTTAGGTTAAGTTTCAGAGTTGCTTCTAATGTACCAAAGCTGTACTTAGACATAATTTCACTCTCACAACATTATGGCTGGTTGGAGAGAGTCCGAACCACAAGTACCGGGTCCATGGTTCTGGCCGTATACTGGGGGGACGGGGACGACTCCCATTAACCCCTGACTATACCGGGGATATGCTTATCACAATGCCTTTCTGGTCTGTGCTGAAGCAGGGCATTCTGGCAGCCAAGTGGCTTGACCTTTATTAGTGAGCCTGGTTACCCCCTCTCGGAACCACAGACTTAGAAATCGCCAGCTCATATACAGTGCATAAAATATATTTATATATATACCCTTATACACCATTTAATAAAAAATATCACAAAATTCTTCTAAGTCCCTCGGGAAGAGTGAAAGACGCGCACGTTCATTTTCAGAGCTCCTAGACCTTCCTATAAGAAGTTAGCCAAAAAGTAGTTTCGAAAAACGCTTAGGTTAAGTTTCAGAGTTGCTTCTAATGTACCAAAGCTGGACTTAGACATAATTTCACTCTCACAACATTATGGCTGGTTGGAGACAGTCCGAACCACAAGTACCGGGTCCATGGTTCTGGCCGTATACTGGGGGGACGGGGACGACTCCCATTAACCCCTGACTATACCGGGGATACGCTTATCACAATGCCTTTCTGGTCTGTGCTGAAGCAGGCCATTCTGGCAGCCAAGTGGCTTGACCTTTATTAGTGAGCCTGGTTACCCCCTCTCGGAACCACAGACTTAGAAATCGCCAGCTCATATACAGTGCATAAAATATATTTATATATATATACCCTTATACACCATTTTAATAAAAAATATCACAAATTTCTTCTAAGTCCCTCGGGAAGAGTGGAAGACGCGCACGTTCATTTTCAGAGCTCCTAGACCTTCCTATAAGAAGTTAGCCAAAAAGTAGCTTCGAAAAACGCTTAGGTTAAGTTTCAGAGTTGCTTCTAATGTACCAAAGCTGGACTTAGACATAATTTCACTCTCACAACATTATGGCTGGTTGGAGAGAGTCCGAACCACAAGTACCGGGTCCATGGTTCTGGCCGTATACTGGGGGGACGGGAACGACTCCCATTAACCCCTGACTATACCGGTGATACGCTTATCACAATGCCTTTCTGGTCTGTGCTGAAGCAGGGCATTCTGGCAGCCAAGTGGCTTGACCTTTATTAGTGAGCCTGGTTACCCCCTCTCGGAACCACAGACTTAGAAATCGCCAGCTCATATACAGTGCATAAAATATATTTATATATATACCCTTATACACCATTTAATAAAAAATATCACAAAATTCTTCTAAGTCCCTCGGGAAGAGTGAAAGACGCGCACGTTCATTTTCAGAGCTCCTAGACCTTCCTATAAGAAGTTAGCCAAAAAGTAGCTTCGAAAAACGCTTAGGTTAAGTTTCAGAGTTGCTTCTAATGTACCAAAGCTGTACTTAGACATAATTTCACTCTCACAACATTATGGCTGGTTGGAGAGAGTCCGAACCACAAGTACCGGGTCCATGGTTCTGGCCGTATACTGGGGGGACGGGGACGACTCCCATTAACCCCTGACTATACCGGGGATATGCTTATCACAATGCCTTTCTGGTCTGTGCTGAAGCAGGGCATTCTGGCAGCCAAGTGGCTTGACCTTTATTAGTGAGCCTGGTTACCCCCTCTCGGAACCACAGACTTAGAAATCGCCAGCTCATATACAGTGCATAAAATATATTTATATATATACCCTTATACACCATTTAATAAAAAATATCACAAAATTCTTCTAAGTCCCTCGGGAAGAGTGAAAGACGCGCACGTTCATTTTCAGAGCTCCTAGACCTTCCTATAAGAAGTTAGCCAAAAAGTAGTTTCGAAAAACGCTTAGGTTAAGTTTCAGAGTTGCTTCTAATGTACCAAAGCTGGACTTAGACATAATTTCACTCTCACAACATTATGGCTGGTTGGAGACAGTCCGAACCACAAGTACCGGGTCCATGGTTCTGGCCGTATACTGGGGGGACGGGGACGACTCCCATTAACCCCTGACTATACCGGGGATACGCTTATCACAATGCCTTTCTGGTCTGTGCTGAAGCAGGCCATTCTGGCAGCCAAGTGGCTTGACCTTTATTAGTGAGCCTGGTTACCCCCTCTCGGAACCACAGACTTAGAAATCGCCAGCTCGTATACAGTGCATAAAATATATTTATATATATATACCCTTATACACCATTTTAATAAAAAATATCACAAATTTCTTCTAAGTCCCTCGGGAAGAGTGGAAGACGCGCACGTTCATTTTCAGAGCTCCTAGACCTTCCTATAAGAAGTTAGCCAAAAAGTAGCTTCGAAAAACGCTTAGGTTAAGTTTCAGAGTTGCTTCTAATGTACCAAAGCTGGACTTAGACATAATTTCACTCTCACAACATTATGGCTGGTTGGAGAGAGTCCGAACCACAAGTACCGGGTCCATGGTTCTGGCCGTATACTGGGGGGACGGGAACGACTCCCATTAACCCCTGACTATACCGGTGATACGCTTATCACAATGCCTTTCTGGTCTGTGCTGAAGCAGGGCATTCTGGCAGCCAAGTGGCTTGACCTTTATTAGTGAGCCTGGTTACCCCCTCTCGGAACCAAAGACTTAGAAATCGCCAGCTCATATACAGTGCATAAAATATATTTATATATATACCCTTATACACCATTTAATAAAAAATATCACAAAATTCTTCTAAGTCCCTCGGGAAGAGTGGAAGACGCGCACGTTCATTTTCAGAGCTCCTAGACCTTCCTATAAGAAGTTAGCCAAAAAGTAGCTTCGAAAAACGCTTAGGTTAAGTTTCAGAGTTGCTTCAAATGTACTTACTACATTCCCGTTATGTCACATGTATTATTTCCTGTGAAGGAAGCGCTATGTATATTCCCATTATGGTCACAAATTGGACGATACTGTATTTCCATTATGTCTCCTATTATTTTCCCATGATATCTCATAGAATACTGTCATCCAAAACCACATCATTATTGAATGATTGAAAATGATGCCTCCGTTTTATGTCAAGATTGTCTTGACACTTAGACCCCCAAGATTTCAATAGCGCCTCACTTAAAAGATGACATTATTTTTGATTCAAATGAACTTTTATGGTGCAGAAGCCGCATGGTGCCTGTGCCTACAGTGTATGTATTTGTCAGTGTGTCTCTATCTGCATTTCTGTCTCTTGCTGGCCGCCAGCCTGTGTGATGATGTCAGCCTGTCTGTGATGTAAGAGAGACATTGTGATATCATCACATACTGTAGGCAGGATGGCAGGTGTAAAGCTTCTAAAAGAGAGAGGGAGGGAGAGAGGTAGAGGAGAGAGAGGGAGAAAGAGGGAGAGAGAGAGCAAGCAGCTCCTCCCTCCCATGCAAATGACTGGAGGCAGAGGAGTAGAGGGACAGAAGCCTGTGCTGCTTGTAATGGGACAGGATTTGGGGTGCTGTTTCATGCTCTATCTCCCTCCCTCCCACTGTCTCAGGTGCAGAAAGTTTTCAAGGGAGAGAGGAAAGGAAGAGGAAAATGGAAGCTGAGGAGAGCTGGTCCTGTCCCTCTTGTTGGTAAAGAGGGGGCATCCAGAAAGAGGTAAGGAGATAGTTTTATTTTAATTCAAGAAGGAGTGCCTGGTGGCGAAGCTGGTGTGCTCTGTCACACTACAGACCCCTCCCTGTGTGTGTGTGTGTGTGTGCGTGCGTGCGTCTGCAGGGGGTATCTGTCCCATCCATAGATATCAGGGGTACTGCAGCTGCTGCTGCTGTTCAAACTTTTGCTTTAGGCCCATTCCTTTGATGTTAATAAGCGTTTCTAGTACAATCTTTTTCGCTCTGTTCACCCACATCTTTACATTACCTCGTGTGTGTGTGTGTGTGTGTGTGTGTGTGTATGTGTATGTGTGTGTACGTGTGTATAGCATGTGTTTGAAACACTACTGCTGCGGCACAGTTTATTCGAGCATTTGCCCGTTCTGTGCCGCAGCAGTAGCCTGGCGCGCGCCCGAGTGTGACGGGCGCGCGCCGAAGCAGCGGAAGAGCGCCCTCCGATCGGGGCGCTCTCCCTACCGCTGCCGGGTCCGCCGGGTCCCCCGGAACCCCCTGCCGCTGTCCCGCGATCGCGGGACACCAGGGCTCCCTCGGGGAGCCCCTGGACGTGCGTGCAGGGGGCGCACGCTCCCGAAGACGCGTGACCGCGCGTCTATGACGCGCGGCACGCCGAGGGGCGGCCACTAGCAAGCCGGGAAATCTCCCGGCTTGCGGATCTGGCCGCAGTGCAATTAAATGTGTCGCCAGTGTATACTGTATCTGCATAGAAAAAAAGCCTTCTTTTAGTAATGTACAGTTCAAATACTGTATGAACATGACCCCATCTCATCTCATCCCCCTGACTCTGGATACAAAACATTCATGTATTCGTTTGCAACTTTTCATACAATTTGCTTGCACCATTTCAGAGAAATTAAATATTTAAAATGGAAATAAATTGGTAACTGCAGTAACAAACAACACTGTACATGCTAATAGTACATCCATGTAAGCAGTACATACATGCTCAGGAGTTGTTTTTTTGGATCGGTATATACTTGTCATTATCCACTTCAACCATTTTAATTCCCCCCTTTTAAATTATTGTACTGGTTGATGTGTATGTATATATATATATATATATATATATATATATATATATATATATATATATATATATATATATATATTTCAACCATTATCACCTACAGTACAGTAGCATACAGTGCTCCCACTGCAGCAAGGGATTCTGGGAAATGACATGCAATGTTTACTCGCTCATCCCACAACGTGGCGGTATCAAATATAGCGTTTTCCCAGTTATTATATCCCTGCAGGATGTAGGATAATCCCAGCCAAACCCACATACTTACTACATTCCCGTTATGTCACATGTATTATTTCCTGTGAAGGAAGCGCTATGTATATTCCCATTATGGTCACAAATTGGACGATACTGTATTTCCATTATGTCTCCTATTATTTTCCCATGATATCTCATAGAATACTGTCATCCAAAACCACATCATTATTGAATGATTGAAAATGATGCCTCCGTTTTATGTCAAGATTGTCTTGACACTTAGACCCCCAAGATTTCAATAGCGCCTCACTTAAAAGATGACATTATTTTTGATTCAAATGAACTTTTATGGTGCAGAAGCCGCATGGTGCCTGTGCCTACAGTGTATGTATTTGTCAGTGTGTCTCTATATGCATTTCTGTCTCTTGCTGGCCGCCAGCCTGTGTGATGATGTCAGCCTGTCTGTGATGTAAGAGAGACATTGTGATATCATCACATACTGTAGGCAGGATGGCAGGTGTAAAGCTTCTAAAAGAGAGAGGGAGGGAGAGAGGTAGAGGAGAGAGAGGGAGAAAGAGGGAGAGAGAGAGCAAGCAGCTCCTCCCTCCCATGCAAATGACTGGAGGCAGAGGAGTAGAGGGACAGAAGCCTGTGCTGCTTGTAATGGGACAGGATTTGGGGTGCTGTTTCATGCTCTATCTCCCTCCCTCCCACTGTCTCAGGTGCAGAAAGTTTTCAAGGGAGAGAGGAAAGGAAGAGGAAAATGGAAGCTGAGGAGAGCTGGTCCTGTCCCTCTTGTTGGTAAAGAGGGGGCATCCAGAAAGAGGTAAGGAGATAGTTTTATTTTAATTCAAGAAGGAGTGCCTGGTGGCGAAGCTGGTGTGCTCTGTCACACTAGAGACCCCTCCCTGTGTGTGTGTGTGTGTGCGTGCGTGCGTCTGCAGGGGGTATCTGTCCCATCCATAGATATCAGGGGTACTGCAGCTGCTGCTGCTGTTCAAACTTTTGCTTTAGGCCCATTCCTTTGATGTTAATAAGCGTTTCTAGTACAATCTTTTTCGCTCTGTTCACCCACATCTTTACATTACCTCGTGTGTGTGTGTGTGTGTGTGTGTGTATGTGTATGTGTGTGTACGTGTGTATAGCATGTGTTTGAAACACTATACTGTATCTGCATAGAAAAAAAGCCTTCTTTTAGTAATGTACAGTTCAAATACTGTATGAACATGACCCCATCTCATCTCATCCCCCTGACTCTGGATACAAAACATTCATGTATTCGTTTGCAACTTTTCATACAATTTGCTTGCACCATTTCAGAGAAATTAAATATTTAAAATGGAAATAAATTGGTAACTGCAGTAACAAACAACACTGTACATGCTAATAGTACATCCATGTAAGCAGTACATACATGCTCAGGAGTTGTTTTTTTGGATCGGTATATACTTGTCATTATCCACTTCAACCATTTTAATTCCCCCCTTTTAAATTATTGTACTGGTTGATGTGTATGTATATATATATATATATATATATATATAGATATATATCTATATATCTATATATATATATATATATATATATATATTTCAACCATTATCACCTACAGTACAGTAGCATACAGTGCTCCCACTGCAGCAAGGGATTCTGGGAAATGACATGCAATGTTTACTCGCTCATCCCACAACGTGGCGGTATCAAATATAGCGTTTTCCCAGTTATTATATCCCTGCAGGATGTAGGATAATCCCAGCCAAACCCACATACTTACTACATTCCCGTTATGTCACATGTATTATTTCCTGTGAAGGAAGCGCTATGTATATTCCCATTATGGTCACAAATTGGACGATACTGTATTTCCATTATGTCTCCTATTATTTTCCCATGATATCTCATAGAATACTGTCATCCAAAACCACATCATTATTGAATGATTGAAAATGATGCCTCCGTTTTATGTCAAGATTGTCTTGACACTTAGACCCCCAAGATTTCAATAGCGCCTCACTTAAAAGATGACATTATTTTTGATTCAAATGAACTTTTATGGTGCAGAAGCCGCATGGTGCCTGTGCCTACAGTGTATGTATTTGTCAGTGTGTCTCTATCTGCATTTCTGTCTCTTGCTGGCCGCCAGCCTGTGTGATGATGTCAGCCTGTCTGTGATGTAAGAGAGACATTGTGATATCATCACATACTGTAGGCAGGATGGCAGGTGTAAAGCTTCTAAAAGAGAGAGGGAGGGAGAGAGGTAGAGGAGAGAGAGGGAGAAAGAGGGAGAGAGAGAGCAAGCAGCTCCTCCCTCCCATGCAAATGACTGGAGGCAGAGGAATAGAGGGACAGAAGCCTGTGCTGCTTGTAATGGGACAGGATTTGGGGTGCTGTTTCATGCTCTATCTCCCTCCCTCCCACTGTCTCAGGTGCAGAAAGTTTTCAAGGGAGAGAGGAAAGGAAGAGGAAAATGGAAGCTGAGGAGAGCTGGTCCTGTCCCTCTTGTTGGTAAAGAGGGGGCATCCAGAAAGAGGTAAGGAGATAGTTTTATTTTAATTCAAGAAGGAGTGCCTGGTGGCGAAGCTGGTGTGCTCTGTCACACTACAGACCCCTCCCTGTGTGTGTGTGTGTGCGTGCGTGCGTCTGCAGGGGGTATCTGTCCCATCCATAGATATCAGGGGTACTGCAGCTGCTGCTGCTGTTCAAACTTTTGCTTTAGGCCCATTCCTTTGATGTTAATAAGCGTTTCTAGTACAATCTTTTTCGCTCTGTTCACCCACATCTTTACATTACCTCGTGTGTGTGTGTGTGTGTGTGTATGTGTATGTGTGTGTACGTGTGTATAGCATGTGTTTGAAACACTATACTGTATCTGCATAGAAAAAAAGCCTTCTTTTAGTAATGTACAGTTCAAATACTGTATGAACATGACCCCATCTCATCTCATCCCCCTGACTCTGGATACAAAACATTCATGTATTCGTTTGCAACTTTTCATACAATTTGCTTGCACCATTTCAGAGAAATTAAATATTTAAAATGGAAATAAATTGGTAACTGCAGTAACAAACAACACTGTACATGCTAATAGTACATCCATGTAAGCAGTACATACATGCTCAGGAGTTGTTTTTTTGGATCGGTATATACTTGTCATTATCCACTTCAACCATTTTAATTGCCCCCTTTTAAATTATTGTACTGGTTGATGTGTATGTATATATATATATATATATATATATATATATATATATATATATATATATATATATATATATATATATATATATATATATATATAGATATATATCTATATATCTATATATATATATATATATATATATATATTTCAACCATTATCACCTACAGTACAGTAGCATACAGTGCTCCCACTGCAGCAAGGGATTCTGGGAAATGACATGCAATGTTTACTCGCTCATCCCACAACGTGGCGGTATCAAATATAGCGTTTTCCCAGTTATTATATCCCTGCAGGATGTAGGATAATCCCAGCCAAACCCACATACTTACTACATTCCCGTTATGTCACATGTATTATTTCCTGTGAAGGAAGCGCTATGTATATTCCCATTATGGTCACAAATTGGACGATACTGTATTTCCATTATGTCTCCTATTATTTTCCCATGATATCTCATAGAATACTGTCATCCAAAACCACATCATTATTGAATGATTGAAAATGATGCCTCCGTTTTATGTCAAGATTGTCTTGACACTTAGACCCCCAAGATTTCAATAGCGCCTCATTTAAAAGATGACATTATTTTTGATTCAAATGAACTTTTATGGTGCAGAAGCCGCATGGTGCCTGTGCCTACAGTGTATGTATTTGTCAGTGTGTCTCTATCTGCATTTCTGTCTCTTGCTGGCCGCCAGCCTGTGTGATGATGTCAGCCTGTCTGTGATGTAAGAGAGACATTGTGATATCATCACATACTGTAGGCAGGATGGCAGGTGTAAAGCTTCTAAAAGAGAGAGGGAGGGAGAGAGGTAGAGGAGAGAGAGGGAGAAAGAGGGAGAGAGAGAGCAAGCAGCTCCTCCCTCCCATGCAAATGACTGGAGGCAGAGGAGTAGAGGGACAGAAGCCTGTGCTGCTTGTAATGGGACAGGATTTGGGGTGCTGTTTCATGCTCTATCTCCCTCCCTCCCACTGTCTCAGGTGCAGAAAGTTTTCAAGGGAGAGAGGAAAGGAAGAGGAAAATGGAAGCTGAGGAGAGCTGGTCCTGTCCCTCTTGTTGGTAAAGAGGGGGCATCCAGAAAGAGGTAAGGAGATAGTTTTATTTTAATTCAAGAAGGAGTGCCTGGTGGCGAAGCTGGTGTGCTCTGTCACACTACAGACCCCTCCCTGTGTGTGTGTGTGTGCGTGCGTGCGTCTGCAGGGGGTATCTGTCCCATCCATAGATATCAGGGGTACTGCAGCTGCTGCTGCTGTTCAAACTTTTGCTTTAGGCCCATTCCTTTGATGTTAATAAGCGTTTCTAGTACAATCTTTTTCGCTCTGTTCACCCACATCTTTACATTACCTCGTGTGTGTGTGTGTGTGTGTATGTGTATGTGTGTGTACGTGTGTATAGCATGTGTTTGAAACACTATACTGTATCTGCATAGAAAAAAAGCCTTCTTTTAGTAATGTACAGTTCAAATACTGTATGAACATGACCCCATCTCATCTCATCCCCCTGACTCTGGATACAAAACATTCATGTATTCGTTTGCAACTTTTCATACAATTTGCTTGCACCATTTCAGAGAAATTAAATATTTAAAATGGAAATAAATTGGTAACTGCAGTAACAAACAACACTGTACATGCTAATAGTACATCCATGTAAGCAGTACATACATGCTCAGGAGTTGTTTTTTTGGATCGGTATATACTTGTCATTATCCACTTCAACCATTTTAATTGCCCCCTTTTAAATTATTGTACTGGTTGATGTGTATGTATATATATATATATATATATATATATATATATATATATATATATATATATAGATATATATATCTATATATCTATATATATATATATATATATATATATTTCAACCATTATCACCTACAGTACAGTAGCATACAGTGCTCCCACTGCAGCAAGGGATTCTGGGAAATGACATGCAATGTTTACTCGCTCATCCCACAACGTGGCGGTATCAAATATAGCGTTTTCCCAGTTATTATATCCCTGCAGGATGTAGGATAATCCCAGCCAAACCCACATACTTACTACATTCCCGTTATGTCACATGTATTATTTCCTGTGAAGGAAGCGCTATGTATATTCCCATTATGGTCACAAATTGGACGATACTGTATTTCCATTATGTCTCCTATTATTTTCCCATGATATCTCATAGAATACTGTCATCCAAAACCACATCATTATTGAATGATTGAAAATGATGCCTCCGTTTTATGTCAAGATTGTCTTGACACTTAGACCCCCAAGATTTCAATAGCGCCTCACTTAAAAGATGACATTATTTTTGATTCAAATGAACTTTTATGGTGCAGAAGCCGCATGGTGCCTGTGCCTACAGTGTATGTATTTGTCAGTGTGTCTCTATCTGCATTTCTGTCTCTTGCTGGCCGCCAGCCTGTGTGATGATGTCAGCCTGTCTGTGATGTAAGAGAGACATTGTGATATCATCACATACTGTAGGCAGGATGGCAGGTGTAAAGCTTCTAAAAGAGAGAGGGAGGGAGAGAGGTAGAGGAGAGAGAGGGAGAAAGAGGGAGAGAGAGAGCAAGCAGCTCCTCCCTCCCATGCAAATGACTGGAGGCAGAGGAATAGAGGGACAGAAGCCTGTGCTGCTTGTAATGGGACAGGATTTGGGGTGCTGTTTCATGCTCTATCTCCCTCCCTCCCACTGTCTCAGGTGCAGAAAGTTTTCAAGGGAGAGAGGAAAGGAAGAGGAAAATGGAAGCTGAGGAGAGCTGGTCCTGTCCCTCTTGTTGGTAAAGAGGGGGCATCCAGAAAGAGGTAAGGAGATAGTTTTATTTTAATTCAAGAAGGAGTGCCTGGTGGCGAAGCTGGTGTGCTCTGTCACACTACAGACCCCTCCCTGTGTGTGTGTGTGTGCGTGCGTGCGTCTGCAGGGGGTATCTGTCCCATCCATAGATATCAGGGGTACTGCAGCTGCTGCTGCTGTTCAAACTTTTGCTTTAGGCCCATTCCTTTGATGTTAATAAGCGTTTCTAGTACAATCTTTTTCGCTCTGTTCACCCACATCTTTACATTACCTCGTGTGTGTGTGTGTGTGTGTATGTGTATGTGTGTGTACGTGTGTATAGCATGTGTTTGAAACACTATACTGTATCTGCATAGAAAAAAAGCCTTCTTTTAGTAATGTACAGTTCAAATACTGTATGAACATGACCCCATCTCATCTCATCCCCCTGACTCTGGATACAAAACATTCATGTATTCGTTTGCAACTTTTCATACAATTTGCTTGCACCATTTCAGAGAAATTAAATATTTAAAATGGAAATAAATTGGTAACTGCAGTAACAAACAACACTGTACATGCTAATAGTACATCCATGTAAGCAGTACATACATGCTCAGGAGTTGTTTTTTTGGATCGGTATATACTTGTCATTATCCACTTCAACCATTTTAATTGCCCCCTTTTAAATTATTGTACTGGTTGATGTGTATGTATATATATATATATATATATATATATATATATATATATATATATATATATATATATATATATATATATATATATATAGATATATATCTATATATCTATATATATATATATATATATATATATTTCAACCATTATCACCTACAGTACAGTAGCATACAGTGCTCCCACTGCAGCAAGGGATTCTGGGAAATGACATGCAATGTTTACTCGCTCATCCCACAACGTGGCGGTATCAAATATAGCGTTTTCCCAGTTATTATATCCCTGCAGGATGTAGGATAATCCCAGCCAAACCCACATACTTACTACATTCCCGTTATGTCACATGTATTATTTCCTGTGAAGGAAGCGCTATGTATATTCCCATTATGGTCACAAATTGGACGATACTGTATTTCCATTATGTCTCCTATTATTTTCCCATGATATCTCATAGAATACTGTCATCCAAAACCACATCATTATTGAATGATTGAAAATGATGCCTCCGTTTTATGTCAAGATTGTCTTGACACTTAGACCCCCAAGATTTCAATAGCGCCTCACTTAAAAGATGACATTATTTTTGATTCAAATGAACTTTTATGGTGCAGAAGCCGCATGGTGCCTGTGCCTACAGTGTATGTATTTGTCAGTGTGTCTCTATCTGCATTTCTGTCTCTTGCTGGCCGCCAGCCTGTGTGATGATGTCAGCCTGTCTGTGATGTAAGAGAGACATTGTGATATCATCACATACTGTAGGCAGGATGGCAGGTGTAAAGCTTCTAAAAGAGAGAGGGAGGGAGAGAGGTAGAGGAGAGAGAGGGAGAAAGAGGGAGAGAGAGAGCAAGCAGCTCCTCCCTCCCATGCAAATGACTGGAGGCAGAGGAGTAGAGGGACAGAAGCCTGTGCTGCTTGTAATGGGACAGGATTTGGGGTGCTGTTTCATGCTCTATCTCCCTCCCTCCCACTGTCTCAGGTGCAGAAAGTTTTCAAGGGAGAGAGGAAAGGAAGAGGAAAATGGAAGCTGAGGAGAGCTGGTCCTGTCCCTCTTGTTGGTAAAGAGGGGGCATCCAGAAAGAGGTAAGGAGATAGTTTTATTTTAATTCAAGAAGGAGTGCCTGGTGGCGAAGCTGGTGTGCTCTGTCACACTACAGACCCCTCCCTGTGTGTGTGTGTGTGCGTGCGTGCGTCTGCAGGGGGTATCTGTCCCATCCATAGATATCAGGGGTACTGCAGCTGCTGCTGCTGTTCAAACTTTTGCTTTAGGCCCATTCCTTTGATGTTAATAAGCGTTTCTAGTACAATCTTTTTCGCTCTGTTCACCCACATCTTTACATTACCTCGTGTGTGTGTGTGTGTGTGTGTGTGTATGTGTATGTGTGTGTACGTGTGTATAGCATGTGTTTGAAACACTATACTGTATCTGCATAGAAAAAAAGCCTTCTTTTAGTAATGTACAGTTCAAATACTGTATGAACATGACCCCATCTCATCTCATCCCCCTGACTCTGGATACAAAACATTCATGTATTCGTTTGCAACTTTTCATACAATTTGCTTGCACCATTTCAGAGAAATTAAATATTTAAAATGGAAATAAATTGGTAACTGCAGTAACAAACAACACTGTACATGCTAATAGTACATCCATGTAAGCAGTACATACATGCTCAGGAGTTGTTTTTTTGGATCGGTATATACTTGTCATTATCCACTTCAACCATTTTAATTCCCCCCTTTTAAATTATTGTACTGGTTGATGTGTATGTATATATATATATATATATATATATAGATATATATCTATATATCTATATATATATATATATATATATATATATTTCAACCATTATCACCTACAGTACAGTAGCATACAGTGCTCCCACTGCAGCAAGGGATTCTGGGAAATGACATGCAATGTTTACTCGCTCATCCCACAACGTGGCGGTATCAAATATAGCGTTTTCCCAGTTATTATATCCCTGCAGGATGTAGGATAATCCCAGCCAAACCCACATACTTACTACATTCCCGTTATGTCACATGTATTATTTCCTGTGAAGGAAGCGCTATGTATATTCCCATTATGGTCACAAATTGGACGATACTGTATTTCCATTATGTCTCCTATTATTTTCCCATGATATCTCATAGAATACTGTCATCCAAAACCACATCATTATTGAATGATTGAAAATGATGCCTCCGTTTTATGTCAAGATTGTCTTGACACTTAGACCCCCAAGATTTCAATAGCGCCTCACTTAAAAGATGACATTATTTTTGATTCAAATGAACTTTTATGGTGCAGAAGCCGCATGGTGCCTGTGCCTACAGTGTATGTATTTGTCAGTGTGTCTCTATCTGCATTTCTGTCTCTTGCTGGCCGCCAGCCTGTGTGATGATGTCAGCCTGTCTGTGATGTAAGAGAGACATTGTGATATCATCACATACTGTAGGCAGGATGGCAGGTGTAAAGCTTCTAAAAGAGAGAGGGAGGGAGAGAGGTAGAGGAGAGAGAGGGAGAAAGAGGGAGAGAGAGAGCAAGCAGCTCCTCCCTCCCATGCAAATGACTGGAGGCAGAGGAATAGAGGGACAGAAGCCTGTGCTGCTTGTAATGGGACAGGATTTGGGGTGCTGTTTCATGCTCTATCTCCCTCCCTCCCACTGTCTCAGGTGCAGAAAGTTTTCAAGGGAGAGAGGAAAGGAAGAGGAAAATGGAAGCTGAGGAGAGCTGGTCCTGTCCCTCTTGTTGGTAAAGAGGGGGCATCCAGAAAGAGGTAAGGAGATAGTTTTATTTTAATTCAAGAAGGAGTGCCTGGTGGCGAAGCTGGTGTGCTCTGTCACACTACAGACCCCTCCCTGTGTGTGTGTGTGTGCGTGCGTGCGTCTGCAGGGGGTATCTGTCCCATCCATAGATATCAGGGGTACTGCAGCTGCTGCTGCTGTTCAAACTTTTGCTTTAGGCCCATTCCTTTGATGTTAATAAGCGTTTCTAGTACAATCTTTTTCGCTCTGTTCACCCACATCTTTACATTACCTCGTGTGTGTGTGTGTGTGTGTGTATGTGTATGTGTGTGTACGTGTGTATAGCATGTGTTTGAAACACTATACTGTATCTGCATAGAAAAAAAGCCTTCTTTTAGTAATGTACAGTTCAAATACTGTATGAACATGACCCCATCTCATCTCATCCCCCTGACTCTGGATACAAAACATTCATGTATTCGTTTGCAACTTTTCATACAATTTGCTTGCACCATTTCAGAGAAATTAAATATTTAAAATGGAAATAAATTGGTAACTGCAGTAACAAACAACACTGTACATGCTAATAGTACATCCATGTAAGCAGTACATACATGCTCAGGAGTTGTTTTTTTGGATCGGTATATACTTGTCATTATCCACTTCAACCATTTTAATTGCCCCCTTTTAAATTATTGTACTGGTTGATGTGTATGTATATATATATATATATATATATATATATATATATATATATATATATATATATATATATATATATATATATATATATATATATATAGATATATATCTATATATCTATATATATATATATATATATATATATATTTCAACCATTATCACCTACAGTACAGTAGCATACAGTGCTCCCACTGCAGCAAGGGATTCTGGGAAATGACATGCAATGTTTACTCGCTCATCCCACAACGTGGCGGTATCAAATATAGCGTTTTCCCAGTTATTATATCCCTGCAGGATGTAGGATAATCCCAGCCAAACCCACATACTTACTACATTCCCGTTATGTCACATGTATTATTTCCTGTGAAGGAAGCGCTATGTATATTCCCATTATGGTCACAAATTGGACGATACTGTATTTCCATTATGTCTCCTATTATTTTCCCATGATATCTCATAGAATACTGTCATCCAAAACCACATCATTATTGAATGATTGAAAATGATGCCTCCGTTTTATGTCAAGATTGTCTTGACACTTAGACCCCCAAGATTTCAATAGCGCCTCATTTAAAAGATGACATTATTTTTGATTCAAATGAACTTTTATGGTGCAGAAGCCGCATGGTGCCTGTGCCTACAGTGTATGTATTTGTCAGTGTGTCTCTATCTGCATTTCTGTCTCTTGCTGGCCGCCAGCCTGTGTGATGATGTCAGCCTGTCTGTGATGTAAGAGAGACATTGTGATATCATCACATACTGTAGGCAGGATGGCAGGTGTAAAGCTTCTAAAAGAGAGAGGGAGGGAGAGAGGTAGAGGAGAGAGAGGGAGAAAGAGGGAGAGAGAGAGCAAGCAGCTCCTCCCTCCCATGCAAATGACTGGAGGCAGAGGAGTAGAGGGACAGAAGCCTGTGCTGCTTGTAATGGGACAGGATTTGGGGTGCTGTTTCATGCTCTATCTCCCTCCCTCCCACTGTCTCAGGTGCAGAAAGTTTTCAAGGGAGAGAGGAAAGGAAGAGGAAAATGGAAGCTGAGGAGAGCTGGTCCTGTCCCTCTTGTTGGTAAAGAGGGGGCATCCAGAAAGAGGTAAGGAGATAGTTTTATTTTAATTCAAGAAGGAGTGCCTGGTGGCGAAGCTGGTGTGCTCTGTCACACTACAGACCCCTCCCTGTGTGTGTGTGTGTGCGTGCGTGCGTCTGCAGGGGGTATCTGTCCCATCCATAGATATCAGGGGTACTGCAGCTGCTGCTGCTGTTCAAACTTTTGCTTTAGGCCCATTCCTTTGATGTTAATAAGCGTTTCTAGTACAATCTTTTTCGCTCTGTTCACCCACATCTTTACATTACCTCGTGTGTGTGTGTGTGTGTGTATGTGTATGTGTGTGTACGTGTGTATAGCATGTGTTTGAAACACTATACTGTATCTGCATAGAAAAAAAGCCTTCTTTTAGTAATGTACAGTTCAAATACTGTATGAACATGACCCCATCTCATCTCATCCCCCTGACTCTGGATACAAAACATTCATGTATTCGTTTGCAACTTTTCATACAATTTGCTTGCACCATTTCAGAGAAATTAAATATTTAAAATGGAAATAAATTGGTAACTGCAGTAACAAACAACACTGTACATGCTAATAGTAC